>NC_135482.1:160057881-160373639 GCF_052094955.1 Ictidomys tridecemlineatus | reverse complement strand
CACAAGCAATTACACGAACACTTTGTGTTAGCTGTCATTATGTTTTATTGGTAGCATGTTCTTCCTAGAAACTTTTTATTTCACTGATTTGTCTCATTGACTGTCTCCATCACTAGATTATAAACTGGGAGGCTGATATGTTACTGGTTTTGTTCATTGTTTTATCATCGACTCCTAGAAGAGTGCTGGGCTCATAGCTGGTCCTCAAAGGTTGTTTGTTGAGAGAATGAATGGCTTGCCTGGGAGCTGGGCAGCTTTTTCAGAGAGAGTTGGAGGAGGTAGCCTGCCAGGATCATTTCTGGGCTGAGGCCTAAGAAGCCAGGCTTCCCCCAGCAAGTTTCCCACTTGGGACTGGGAATTCCTTTCACTTCTGTCATGTGCTCTAGATAAAAATAGAAAGCAGAAGTCTGTCTGGACTTCCTCTGCTGTATTGGATGACAGGCATCGTAGTTAGAACCAGTTTTCTTTAACTGACTCATTTACTCAGTTAGTCTGTTGGTGCCCCACTGTGTCCTGGTGCCTCAGTAAATATCAGATTCGTGAGTCAGAAACTATAGACATGTGACTGTGAATCCCACTAACTTCTTAAGAACTTCCTGAGTTTGTTTAAACATGGAGCTGTGTGTCTACAGATTTGGCACTGTGGTGAATTTTAAACATGGTCTTGCCTTTGTGGAGTCCACATAAATCATCAACCATGCAAATAAAACCAAGGGTGTTGTATGTAAGGAAAGAGAAAGGTGAAAGTATTATGGGGTTTATAGCAAGCAACTTTTTTCTCACAGTTCTTAATTGTACAAAACGGTAAGATTCATTCTTATGGATTTGTTGTACATGCACATGATACAACAATGTAATTTGGCCAATATCATTCCCCAGTGTTTCTCCTTTCTCTCCCTTCCTGCCTCCTCCTAGTATCTTTCCTGTCCTCTACTGATCTCCCTTTGACTTTAAGTAATGTCCCCAGCCCTCATCTTTCTGTTCCTTTTTCCTCTTTAGCCTCCACATATGAAAGAAAACATAATGACTCTTGACTTTCTGAGTTTGGCTTATTTTCCTTAACCCAATGGTCTCAAGTTCATCCATTTTCCTGTAAAAGAAATCATTTCATTCTTTTTTGTGGTTGAGTAAAACTCCATTACAGCAAGGGAACTTAATCTGCTCTTGAGGCAGGGCTACTGGGAGTGAGAAGTTTTGTAAGAAAGGATTGTTTCCTAAAAGTGGGTGCTCATCATGTGCAGAGTGCCTGTGGCAGCTGAAAAGAAACCCTGTGTGGCTGGAGAGTGAGAAAGAGAGAGTGCAGGCTGGAGGGGCCAGCAGGAGCACAGATCGTACAGGACCTTAACAACTATGGGCGTAGTTGTTCATGACGTGTTAACCATTTGGAGCTTTTCCTGCAAACTTCCTTTAGCTCTTGGGATAACTTTTTTAACTTTGTATTCGGAGATAATTTTAGACTTAAAAGAATTATTGCAAAAATAGTACAGTCAGTTCCCAAATCCCTTTCTCCGAGCTTCCCCCAATGTCAACATCTTATGTAATCACAGTAAAATTAGTAAATCTCAGACATTAGCATTGGTGCAGTACCACTAATTATAGACTTTATAGATTTTTTTTCAGGTTTTTTACCACTGTCCTTTATTTTTTTCCATAAACCAATTTGGAATTTCACATAGAATTTAGTTATCATTCTTAGTTGCTTTTAATCTCACACTGTGAACCTGACATTTCACCCTTTACTACTAAGCATATCCTAAAAATGACGATGACAAACAGCACACCAAAATAAATAAATAAATAAATAAATAAATAAATAAATAAATAAATAAATAAATACAATTCAATTCAATATTGTCTGCTAGTAGTCCATTTTCATTTGCTGCTCTTAAGACATCAATTATAGCTAATTATTTCATGTGGATTCCAGTTGAATTTCATACCATGCATTTAGTTATTTCTTAAGTTGGATGTATTCTTTAACTTCTCTATACAATATGATAGCCACTTACTCATGTGGCTATGATTAAATTAAATGATTAATTAATTGTGCGATGAATGAATAATACAAAAACTATCATATGTAACACATGGCTACTGTGTTGGAAAGCAAATGTTTTATATCTATAAAACATTTCCAGAAAGTTCTATTTGGACAACACTGTTTTAGAATACCTCATTAACTTTTCACAGAAGAACAATTGCTGCTTAGAGAAGGATTTTTCTGTTAGTGCTGTTGCCTTTGTTTTGGGGGATGTCCTGTGCCTTGTAGGAAGTTTAATGTTTTGGGGGATGTCCTGTGCCTTGTAGGAAGTTTAATGAATTAGTGAACAGATGTTGAGACGTTAGGGGTTTTAGATGTTAGGGGAAGATGAATTCCATTAGGAAGATTTATTGGCCCCTTGTTTCCTTCTTTCTCCTCCAGTCTTACCAAGTTTAATCAAGAATGTAGAGTATAGAGGCCAAAAGATATCTTTTATACTTTATTTCCTGCCATGTTTGTAGCATTTTTCTGATTTTTTGTTGTTGATGTTATTGGTGGTGGTGATTTCACTGTTTAAAATGACCTCTGAGCATAATGCTGAGGTGCTAAATAGTGTCCCTAAGCACAATAAAGTTATGACTGTTCTTATGGAGAAAATTTGGTTTATAGTGCTTTTGGCTTTGAATTCAATGTCATAAACCAACAAAATATATTAATTAGGGTGTTTTAAAACAGAAATATACATGAAATAGAGTTGTAAGTTGATCCATTGCTGGAAATGTAATTAGGGGATGCCCGTGGGTTCCTGGCCCTGTCTTCCCCAGGAGCAGTGGTTCAGCGTTGGCTAATTCAGCGTTCATGGCACCTTATGGAGCATAAGGAATGCAAACCCACTGTGTTAGTTTGCTTTTAAAAATCAGCTCTGAGTGTGACCTGGGACTGAGGGATAATTTGGGCAGAAGCAGAGGCATCAGCTCTTCCCCTTCCCTCCACCAAGTGCAGCAGAGGAGGTGCAGGGCTTGACAGCCAT
Source organism: Ictidomys tridecemlineatus (assembly GCF_052094955.1). NCBI lineage: Eukaryota > Metazoa > Chordata > Mammalia > Rodentia > Sciuridae > Ictidomys > Ictidomys tridecemlineatus. The sequence goes on along the minus strand of NC_135482.1, from coordinate 160,370,628 downwards.
CACTGGAGCTCTGCCAGCCCAGGCCTGGATTAGAATCCTGCTCGCCTGCTTCCTGCTTGCTTGCCCCTGCCTTGACTTGACTCCCATTACTTGTGTTTTCATCAATGAAATAAGGAAATAATATCCCCTACCTCACACAGTCTGATATAGCATATGTCTGACATGTAAGCAGTGTGTGGCACAGAGGAGGTCCTGGAGAAAGGTTGCTCCTCAGGGCTTGTATAGTTTTCAAGCCATTCTTTGGAAACCTTATTCAGAATCTGCAGTGTGCTGGTCCTATAGTAGCTGCATTCCCAACCATTATTTCATTAATTCCCACAGTGTACGTCATTGAATATGTCAACTGGTGATATTACTCCTCCCCCAGGCATGTTAGTTAGAAAGGCACATGAGTCAAACCAAGGATGATAAATATCCAGCTTTCAAACCTGGCTCATTTTAGACCCTAGTGTTGAGGGAGGGGCACCTGGGAGATTCCAGGTGGATCATTTTCCTTCTAGTGGTAAGTGCAGGGATATTTGTCACTTTTATGTTTATGCTTTTCATTTATTGATTTATTTTATTAGGGAAGTTTCCTAAAATAGTGCCAATTCATGTTTGCAAATTAAAAAGTGTGAAGAGCAGCAATCATTTTCACCCACTTTCCAGAAATATTCACTATTAGCTCTTAGTGGCATCTAGACTATGTATGTATGTATTTTTAAAAACAAAATTGACATCATATTATGTCTACCAGTAACTGGGGTGTGCCTCCCCACGACTTCCCTCTCGCCCTCTGGGGTGTAGCACTTCATGCTGAAGCACTGCACTTTACACTGAGAGTGCTGCACTTAAGGAGCGAGTTGCCTTTTGATGCAAACTTTGGTTGCTGCTCCCCCATCCCCATCTTGGGGGTACTTTAGTGACTACCTTTGTGTGTGTCCATGTGCCTGCTGGCATTTGTCTGATGGAATCATGGAGTTGGGATTACTGCTACACACCTAACACTGAAGCATGTCCCAGCAGTGTGCTCCTAAAAGGATATTCCTGGGGTGAGTGCCTGCCCCTGGACACCTCACCTGTTCTAAGTCATCTAGATTGTGACACTGTGGAGGAGAACAGAGTATCTCACTGCTTTAATACACACTTCCCCGACTCTTATGAAGATTGTTTTTTACATTTCTTTTGGTTATTGCTTTGCTTTCCATGTTGGACCTGTTCCCATCCTTTGTTCATTTTTGTATTTTTCTCTCTGACATGTCAGGCAACTCTTTTGCATGCCGCTTCCTAGTATTGTGTATGTACTGCTTTGGTATTTACAAAGCACTCTTCCTGTGTGTGATATTGAATCCAGTTCTAAGTTGCATTTTGTGGTTTCAGGACAGTTGGCCTAAGAGATTCTGAGCTGTCTTAGGTTTTCCTGTGACAAGTGGAGTCTGTGCTCGTAAGATCCTAAATGGAATGCTCTTTTTGTTACATTGCAGTTTGCTTTATCCATCTTCCAAACCCAGGAGTATTTAGGGAGGGTTCTAATTTTCCAACATCTATCCCCTATAGCAAAGCTTGTAAGCGTCTACAGTGTAAATTCCCAAGTCCTGCCAGTGTTTTTCCAGCTGTCATGAGGTCATGTATGACTTTACCATCTTAAAAACAGCCATTGGAGTCTTTGAACCTTGCATAGGAATTGGTGGTGGTGGGCAGCTCTGGGTTGATTTCCAGCCTTAGGTGTGTGACACTCCGTCTCTGATGTGCTTGGCAGAGTTTGTGAAGCGCCTCCGGTACTGTGAATATCTGGGGAAGTATTTCTGTGACTGCTGCTACTCGTATGCAGAGTCCTGCATCCCTGCACGGATCCTGATGATGTGGGACTTCAGGAAGTACCACGTCAGCAATTTCTCCAAAAAGCTCCTGGATAGCATATGGCACCAACCCATTTTCAATCTGCTGAGCATCGGCCAGAACCTCTATGCGAAAGTCAAGGAACTGGACAGGGTAAAGGTGAGCAGGTGCCTCTGCAGGGGAAGTGAGTTCAGCTAAGTGTCCCAGGGCACTCTAGTTTCAGGGCATCCCATTCGGACCTTCTGAGAGGCAGATGGACTGTGATGTAAATGAAGCTTGACCTCTGGGGCCCTCACTTACACAGACTCCTTTCCAAGGCCCCTACTAAATCTTTATATTAATACATAATTTGTGTTTTTCTTGAAGAAAGTCCTAAAGTTGTGTAAAGCTTCAGGCTCCACAGTACCTGGATCCATCCAGGACCCTTTGTGAATCTGTGGATTCAGTTCTGAACCCCTGCTCTAGAGGCTGTTTGCTTTAAAGGTTTGTTTTCTCCAGGGGTGCCATTCCACGGTGGTGAAAAGTAGCATTTCACTTTGACGTGTACATCTCCAATATTATTGGTTGTTATTTAAATATTTATCATTTTGTATAACCCTGAGGATCGCCTTCCCTTTCCATGCGATTTCCCTTCTCACTCCCTTTCCCTCCCACCTCTCATCCCTGTTTAATGTAAATCTTCTTCTCAAGCTCTTCGTCCCTACCCAATCCTCAGGGTTATACAAAATGATATATAAGAGGAAAGGAGGGGTAAGACAAGATAATACAAATGGAAGAAATGATTTACAGTAGTAGGGGTAGAGAGAGAAAAGGGGAGGGGAGGGGAGGGGAGGGGGGATAGTAGAGAATAGAACTGACAGCAGAATACATCAGACACTAGAAAGGCAATATGTCAATCAATGGAAGGGTAACTGATGTGATACAGCAATCTGTATACGGGGTAAAGTTGGGAGTTCATAACCCGCTTGAATCAAACTGTGAAATATGATGTATTAAGAACTATGTAATGTTTTGAACGACCAACAATTAAATAAATAAATAAATAAATAAATATTTAAATTTTTCTGTTTGGTTTCTCACCTTAGGACATCCAGGAGCAGCTTTTTCATATCAAGAAGCTATTGAAGACCTGCAGGTTTGCTGCCAGGTATGATTCTTGACTGAGACAGTCTGTGTTCCCTCTTCAAGCTGCTGATCCTCTGAGTGCCTCTGGGAACTTGCTCCCCAGGTCACAGGGCTTCTTAACATGGTGATTACCTCATGGCTGTCCTTGGGAATGCAGACCACCTCTCAAAATTGCTAAGTCACTAGAGGAGTAAGAAGAATGGGCCAGGATAAGGATGAAACAACTCTAGCTAATGGCTTTTTAGTTGTTATTAATAAATTGTAGTGAATATGTATGGCTGCAAATTTACCATCTTTTTTTAAATATTCTTTTAGTGGTAGATGGACACAATATATTTATTTATCTTTATGTGGTTCTGAGGATTGAATCCAGGGCCTCACAAATTCTAGGTGAGACTGTACACTGAGCCACAACCCCAGCCCTCAAATTTACCATCTCAATCATGTTAGAGGCAGTTCAGTGGTGCTCTGTCCATTCACATTGCTGAGCTCTCATCACCACTGTCCATCTGCAGAACTCTTTTCCTCTTGCAAACTGGAAATTACGTCTATGTTCAACACACCTGCCTGTTTCCTTCCCTGTCCCCTAGAAAATACCTTTCTACTTTACATTTCTATGAATAGTGACTACTCTCAGTGCCTCATACAAGTGGAATCTGATAGTATTTGTCTTTTTGTGGCTTATTTCACATAATAAAATGTCCTCAAGATTCATCCATGTTGATTCATGTGTCAGAATTTCCTTCTGTGCTAGCATGTGTGAGGCACTGGGTTCCATCCTCAGCACCCCATGAAAAATAAATAAATAAAATAAAGGTTTAAAAAAAGAATTTCTTTCTTTTATAAGGCTGGACAGTATTCCTGTGGGCCTGTATCGATCCACTGAAGGACACTTGGGTCGCTTCGCTGCTTTATGAATAATGCTGCTATGAGCAAGGGGCCTGTTCAGTTCCCCAGCAGGAGAGGGGCGAGATCACAGCCCTCTGACTCTACTCTAGAAGCTTATCTTAAGGATAAACTTGTGATATGAACACAGATTTAGCTAAAATGTAGTTTTTAAAATAAAAAATCATGTTTAAAATCTAGCAGGTGTTTAATAACAGGATGGATGGTACTTAAATTGATACTACATGCATAGGATGGACTGCCAGTCAGTCAGTAAAGATTTAGATGTGAATTCAATGAGAGATTTTTTTTTTATTTTTAGCTATACGTGATAGCATAGTGTATTTTGACATATTATACATACATGGAACATTACTTCCCATTCTTGTGGTTGTACATGATTTGGAGTTACACTGATCATATGTTCATATGTGAACATAGGAAAGTTTTATCTGATTCATTCTACTGTCTTTCCTATTTCCATTGCCCCACCCTCCCTTATTCTTCTTTGTCTAATCCAGTGAACTTCTATTCTTCCCTCCCCCCAGTTATCATCTCAATGAGAACATTGAGAACATTCAGCCTTTGGTTTTTTGAGATTGGGTTATTTTACTTAGCATGAGAGTCTCCAGTTCCATCCATTTTCCAGCAAATGCCATAATTTTATTCTTTTTTTATGGCTGATTAATATTCTATTATGTGTGTGTGTGTATTACTTTTTTTTTTTTACCCATTCATCTGTTGAAGGACACCTAGGTTGGTTCCATAGCTTAGCTATTGTGAATTGAGCTGCTATAAACATTGATGTGGCCATGTCACACTGTCCTTTGTGTATATGTTGAGGAGTGGGATAATTCAGTCAAAGGGTGGTTCCATTCCAAGATTGGTGAGGGATCTCCACACTGCTTTCCAGAATGATTGCACCAATTTGCAGTTCCAGCAGCAATGTAACAGTGTACCTTTCCCCAACATCCTCACCAACATTTATTGTTGCTTGTATTCTTGATAATTGCCATTCTGACTGGAGTGAGGTGGAATCTCAATATAGTTTTAATTTGCATTTCTCTCATTGCTAGACAAGTTGAGCATTTTTTTCATATATTTGTGGACTGATCATATTTCTTCTTTGATGTGCCTGTTCAGTTCCTTTGCCCATTTATCGATTGAGTTATATTTTTTTTTTGGTGTTATGTTTTTTTTGAGTTCTCTGTATACTCTGGAATTTAATGCTCTATCTAAGGTGCAGATGGCAAAGATTTTCTCCCATTCTGTAGGCACTCTGTTTACATTTTTGATTGTTTCCTTTGCTGTGAAGAAGCTTTTTAGTTTTATACATCCCATTTATTGATTTTTTTTTATTTTGCTTCTTGAACTTTAGAAGTCTTATTGAGGAATTCAGTTCCAAAGCCAACATGATAGAGAGTTGGGCCTACTTATTCTTTGAGTAGGCACAGGGTCTCTGGTCCACTTTGATTTGGGTGAGTGATAGGGCTCTAATTTCATTTTGTTGCATATGGATTTCTAGTTTTCCCAGCACCATTTGTTGAAGAGGCTATCTTTTCTCTAAGGTATGTTTATGGTGCCTTTGTCTAGTGTGAGATAACTGTATTTATATGGGTTTCTCTTCTGTACCATTTCAGTGCAGTACCATGCTGTTTTTGTTATGCTAGCTCTGTAGTATAACTTAACTTCTCGTATTGTGATGCCTTCTGCTTTGCTTTTCTCACAGAGGATTACTTTTGCTAGTCTGGGCCTCTTATTTTTCCAAATGAATTTCATGACTGCCTTTTCTATTTATATGAAAAATGTCATTGGAATTTTAATAGGAACTGCATTGAATCTGTGTAGGGCCCTTGGTAGTATGTCCATTTTGACAATAATAATTCTGCCTATGGGAGATCTTTTAAGGTCTTCAGTTTCTTTCTGTAGTTTTCATTGTAGAGGTCTTTCACCTCTGTTGTTGGATTCCCAATTTTTTTTTTTTGAGGCTATTGTGAATGGTATAGTTTTCCTAATTTTTCCTTTAGTTGATTCAATACTGATGTATAGGAATATAATTTATTTTTAAGTGAAAGAAGAGTCAGTGACTTAAGGGGGTTAAGATATTCATTATAATAAATGAGGTCATAGGCTTTTAGAATATTTTGTTTAGATTTATATCTTTCATCATGGTGATATGTTGCTTTTGGATTTAATTTCCTAGGAAGGGCCATGTATCTGTATCAGTAGTTATTGGCCCCTCAGCCCCATCTGGTATCATGGGCCTGACAGGTTAGTGCTTCTCAGGGTCTCCATTTTCCTCATCTATGACATGTAAAACCCACACATCCTCCCTTTGACCAAATCTTGTGAAATAGCCATTCTGTGCTTCAAATTTAAAAAGTTAGCAAATATACGTTAAGTGCAGAGGGAAAGTCCGACAGCTCATGGTCAGACTTCATGTTACACATGTCAGACTGCATGTTACCATGAGGGTACAGAAGAGGCGGTATGGAGCACACGTAGGGATGGGGTGGGGTTGGGAGTAGACCAGGCTTCCTGGGGGAAAAGCCTGAGCCTGAAGGGTAAGTTGGAATCAAGAAGAGGAATCTGGAACCTCCACCAGAGGGTGCAGCATGAGTAAGTGTCCCATGCTGGATGGAGAATTAAGCCAATATGACTTCGTGGAGTGCCAGGTCCAGCACAGGCTGCCAGTAACTGTTTTAGGATATTCAGAAGGAGACCAGGGTAAGGTTTAGATGCCTTTGGTTACTCAGGTAACCATGACTGCTGGCACTCTGATGCCTTAGTCTTCAGCCCTGTGCTGGATTTACAGATTTGGAGTCACATACCTGTTTGTGAGCAGTAATTCTCTTGCTAGCTGTCACAACAGTCACTGGCACTGATACCCTTGAAATTAAATTGGAATGAACAGGGTGTCATTTTGATTTCATGATAATCAAATGGTACTAGGTACATATATTTTTTATTAAATAAATGTTTATTACTAATTTTTTAAAGTAAGATGTGGGCAGAGAAAGAGGGAAAGTTTTCAGTAGGTTCTGCATAAACTTTCTCTAATCACCTTTTTTCCTGCAGACAGCAATGGAGATTATTGGCAGTGTTTACACTCAATTTCCTGATCTCCTCATTTCCTGGAAGTAAAGAGGTTTTCATTGACTCTTGCTCCCAGAGCACTTTCAATGGTTTTTTAAGTGACTATTCCTGTTTTTTTTAATTCATTTTCTTTTTAAAAATTAATTATTTTATTTTAATTAGATATATGATAGCAGAATTCACTCTTATTCATTGAACACAATTGCAGAACAAATTTTCATTTCTCTGGTTGTACACAATGTAGCATTGCACCCTATGTGCAGTCTAGATGCTCTTCAATAGATGAATGGATAAGGAAACTGGTATATATACACAATGGAATATCACTCAGCATTAAAAGAGAATAAAATTATTGAATTTGCAGGATGGATTTGGAGAATATAATGCTAAACAAAGTAAGCCAATCCCAAAAAACAAAGGCTGAATATTCTCTCTGATAAATGGATGCTGATCCATAATGAGGGTGAGGGGGACATGAGAAGAAAAATGAAGGAACTTTCATTGGGTAAAGGGGGGTAAAAGGAAGGAAGTGGGTATGGGGGCAGGAAAGATGGGGGAATTGGTACACATTTTTAAGAGTTGAAAATCAAATGTTCCACTGGGTGCAGTGACTCATGCCTGTAATCCTATAGGCAGAGTCAGGAGGATCGAAAGTATATTTTTAATATTATAAAAAATATAAAAGGTTGGGGATGTAGTTCAGTGGTGGAGCAACCCTGGGTTCAATCCCCACTACCAAACCAAACCAAACAAAAACAAAAACAAACAAAAAAAAAGTATTCTGTTTTCTCTGTGCAAGGAGGGTTGGGGCAGCCTGCCTGAGTTGCATTTCTCTGCACAGTCTTGGAATCACGTTTTATGGAATTTCAGTTTCTTCCTGGCATCTAAGCACACTTGCAATAAGTAGAGTGGTACACAAGATTCACTGGTGTTCTCGTAGGTATTTTTTTATTGATTTAAAATATTAATGGTGAGTGCCAAGAGAAAGCACCTGCCCTGTCCTTCCTACCTCTGTGTACTGTGTGGGTGTCTTCCTGAATCCCTGTGCTTCCTCTCTGGCAGTGCATTAAAGGAGTTCAAGCAGGTTCCCAGACACTTGACTGAAGCCCTCCACGTGTTCTCCCTGGAGGACCTCCTCAGGACCAAGAGAGGGCTGCTGGCACCCTTACTCAAGGACATTCTGAAAGCAGCTCTTGCACATGTGGCCAGCTGTGAGGTGAGGGTTTGCTGGGAGCGGGTGGGTCCCTGACCTGTCCCCAAGCCAGGGCCTGTGCAGCATACTTTTTACATGAGACCATTAACTCCCACAAACTCTGAGTGTAGTGCCAGCAACACCATTTACAGATGAGGAGACTGATGTTCAGAGCTTTGAATTAATGGACCCAAATCATCCTGCTGATTACTGTGAGAGCTGGGCTGCAAGCCAGGGCCCTGGGACTTACTCTGGGTGCTGGAGCTGCTTGATCCCAGTCCGCTTGAAACAGCCACATGGACTCCTATGTAACAGAACAGAAACTCTGTGTCTGCATGAACTGGAAGATTGCAGTGTAGCATGGAAATGAAATTCCATCATTTAAGAACACAAGTTGAGAGTCCGGTGTGGTGGCAGGCATCTGTAGTCCCAGCTGAGGCAGGAAGATCCCTTGACCTAGGAGTTCAAGGCCAGCCTGGGCAGCTAGCAAGAGTCTGTCTCAGAAAGAGGGACAAATAAACAAAGTTTAAAATCATGATCTTTCTGTGTTTTAAACTGACTTGGTGAGAAATGGATGTTATGTGCCTTTTTTTGTTATTGTTCTTATCTAGTTTTTTAGAAGCTAAAATCATAGACATCCAAAATTGATGATTATCAAGTTCTGTAAAATTGCTAACTCAGTTTCTGTGTCAAGAGAAGCATTTCCAGTTTCTGACTTTCTGATGCTTTCTTTTACAGCTCTGTCAGGGAAAGGGCTTCATTTGTGAATTTTGCCGGAGTACAACTGTCATCTTCCCATTTCAGACGGCAACTTGTAGAAGATGTTCAGGTATTTTAATAACTAGCAGAAACTTAGTAGTCACTTAGCTTAGCTGCAAATTTAAGTTTAATGACTTAATCACAGAGTTAACTTCAGCTGCATAATAGCTTAATAACTTGGGCACAGGTTTTTCTTAAAAGTGCAGTGTGGTTGTGTGATGGGTTGGAGATGACCCAGTTTGGGGTCCATGGGGAGGAATATTTGGTGGAGCAGGGATAAAGGATAAGGTCTGCTGGGGTTTTGGGTAGAGGAGATGTTCCTGCTTTTGCCTGGGCTTGCCCTGTTTTGTAATTGGATCATGAATTGTTATCTCCTGTTCCTTTTGTGCTACTTTGGTGGAGTTGAGGAGCTGTTATAGAGGCCATGTGGCCCCCCAGGCCTAAAACCTTTACTCTGTGGTTCTTTACAGAAAAGGTTGCTGGTGTTTATTCTAGGATATCAGTGCCCAAGGGAATCCTGTACTCTGGATTCATGTTTTATCAAGAGAGATTTTAGTAACATGTCCCTTTTTATGGGTACATTCTCCACTTAGGCCATCCCAGGGTTGTCTCCCCTTACCCTTTAAGCAGTGTTGCAGGCCTGCAGGACAGGTTTCCCATCAAGAGAGGCAGAAATTTCCATACAGAATATCTCTGTGGGGGACATGAAGCCAACAGGATCAGACAGGGGGAAAAGTTCACCTGTCCTGTGGTTGAACTCAAGTCTCAAGCCCATCCAGTGGGGGAACTCTGGAGCCTGGGTGGCCTTTCATCATTGTTCCAACTTGGGGACAGAGAGCTGGCTGGGTCAGACACTCCACAGTGACCAGTCACTGGATGCAGGCTGTTGCCAGGAAGGGGGCATGATGTTGAATAAAGCAGCTCTCTCCATTTAGGGCCATTTCCAGAGAAGCAGTGCCACCTCCAAAGGGTCCTCAGCCACCAATTCTCTCAAAGGCTGGGGAACCCCTGCCACATGTTTGGGCAGATCTGGGGACACTATATGGCATATTCTATGTTCTTTAGACTCTGTGAGCATCATGTTCATGACTTGTCAGGTAATTTATAACACGTGTGAATTTTAACCTGGCTGATTACTTTTTGCAAGACTCTGGGTTCTGATTTAGATCCCTGCCTCCCTGGGATGGGAATGAGCATCATTCACATACGAGAAAACAAGATGGTGTGTTGTCTTGCTTGCAGCATGCAGGGCTTGCTTTCACAAACAGTGCTTCCAGTCATCCCGGTGCCCTCGGTGTGCAAGGATCACTACTCGGCGGAGACTTTTGGAAAGTTTGCCCTCTGCAGCCACATGATGCCCCTTGAGTATTGTGAACTGTCATTCAACATGCCTTATGATAAAATGCATTTGTGTGTATTATTGTCACTTTGTTTTTGGTATCAGGAATTGTATATTTATGAAAAAATATGGCCCAGATTTCTCTTTATTATATACATATATGTACATATTTAAAATTTTAAAAATGCATAATTTTTGTTATTAAGTATATTGTTACTAATACGTGTTTACATATGGTAACATACTGGTGTGCACATGTGTGACATTTTTGCTGCTACTAGGGTTATTTAAGAGTTTTTAAAGGGCACTTCTTAAATTGTATTGTAATAGTTGTATTTAGTTAATCTTGGAGCCTTTTTTATAAATTGTAACTGACAAAATGAATTATTCAGTTCCTCTTCCTTTAAAGCTTGTTTGGTGAAACTGGTTCTTTCAGTGAACAGAAATGAAACCTGAAATCTGTCTGCTCCATATATTTTTTCTTCAATAAACATACTTCTACCTAAATGCCACTTTGCAATTGTGTTAGCCTTACATACCTATTCCAGGCTTTGCTTAGAAAGGGTATACCTATTACACAGCCTGTACATGCAGGTCTAGGTGAGGTGCAAATACAAGTGGTAGCCTCTAGATGGCAGTGTTCCCGCAGCACACATTCAGCCTGTTTGCCATGGCTGGTCCACATTCATGCCACGTCAAGGGAGACAAGTAAGTAGAACTTCATCCCTGCTCTTTGGGATATTACCTCATAGATACAAAACGAAACAGAGGTATTTGAAGACTTAAATAAGCTGTGGGTAAATACTCTTAATGAACAACATGGTTCTAGCAATAACATTAAAATCATAGACATCAATTAATAAAATTAAATGAATCAAAAACTTTTGTGAACTTCTTTTTCCTAATTTTTCTATTTCCTACATACTTTCACCCATATGAAAAGGGATATAGCCCCATGTCCCTTCCTGGGGCATCTTCAGTCCAAGTGATTCTTGCTCTAGGGCTTGAGTGTTATATTCTCTGGCATCCACATGTCCTGGCTACACCTCCTCTGAATGAGCTTCTCAAGCAGCCAGGCAGTCAGGGAAGTGCTACAGCTTGTCCCCTACCCCTATCCATCCCTCTGAGTTTTATTCAGACTATTGAAATAAATGAGTGTATTTCTGTCAGTCTGGGTCTTCTCATTCAGTTGTTTTCTCATCATCTCCAGTCCTCCTGCCAAAGCTCTGTTCACATTTATTACTTGAACAAATATGTCAAATAGAAATTTAGACACATAAGAATAATAAAGTCAAATTTAACTACTGTCTCATTTCTATCCATAGCTCATATTCCCTCATGGGAATCAAGGGTCAGAATCATGTTTATATTCCTGGGAATAGCTTTCTGAGGCAAGTGTGAATATCTCCAATTTGCAGGTATGTAAACTGAGGCTTATAGAAGAGAAATAACTGGACTTTGTTCTTCTGCATAGTACAGGAGTGCATAGTAGTCTCTACCACCAGAGGTGTGCATATTAGAACTACTTTTGGCATTCAAGTCTGCCTACTTCCAAAGCTTGTGTTCCTAGCCCCAGCTTCTGTGGGGTGTGTTTGAGATAATATGAGCAAATCCAACTCTAATATGTGCTAATCCAGCCTCTGTTCCTGGCATGGGGTTGGGTATTTTCCCATTGTTCCCTTGTGTTAATGGAGCTACTGAGGCTCAGGCTTGTTTGAAGCATCTGGACAGAAATCATCCACAGCACGTGTGCAGCACTCAGTAGGGAAGTAATTAATTGTGGCATATGTTGCTGCTTAGTGAGATTTACTCATTGGTGGTCTTTTCAACTCTCCTTTGACTGCTGGAAGGAAGATGAATACTAATGTTTCCCATCAGATCATCACACGCACGAGGCATTGGGTTGCAGTGCTGTGATCCTCAATGATTAATTTGCTGTTTCTACACTCCTCCCTTGGACAGTTCTGGTAAGGTTTCATTTACAGTTGTGATTCTCACCAGCAGGAAGAGAGTTCTGTTACCTTGAGACAGTGAGTGGGGTGAGAAGAGAGCCCCTCCCAAAGGTATTCTGCTCTGTTGATCTGGGTGAGAATTACTAGCCAGGACTTTGGATTGAGTCCCAGATATACTGCTTCCTACCTGTGAACTTCTGATTAAGCTTATTCAGTGATCTGAGCTCTGTTTATAAAATTGAGGGATAATAATTATATTCAGTTGATCTGAGGATTAGAAATGGAAATAAATCACACAGCAGAGGGCCTACTATAAGTAAGGTCCTAATAAGTAAAAATAATCAGATATAGAAAGATTAAAAACTGAGTCATAACCACCTATTTTATATATCCCCAGGTAAACTACTTTGTCTCAGTTTATAATCTATAATATGAATATTATGCACTATTGTGCATTGAATTGTCCCTCCCAAAAATATATTGAAGTTCTTAACTCGAGGCACTTTTGACTGACATATTTGGAACTAGGATCTTTGCAGATGTAATGAAATTAGGGTGAGGTCATACTGGATTTGGATGAGCCTTGATCCATTGACCAGTGTTCTTATAAGAAGAGGGAAATTGGGACAGAGATATAGACTCAAAAGGCACAGAGAGTGGTGGAGTCCAAGACTGGGTGACATATTGACCAGCCAAGGAACACCAAGAATTGCTGCCAGCAACTAGAAGCTTGGAGAGAGGCATAGAACAGATTCTTATTCAGAGCCTTTGTTATATGAGAGTTTTAGGCAAAGGCCAAGACTCCAGGGGTCCCAACATACTAGGTTCTGCCACCAGTCCCAAGATGCCAATCAAAGAGCAGTGGTGAAGGCAGGAAAGGAAGTTGAATCAGTAGAGCTAAACTGAGAAGATAAGGGGACCCTGTCTTTGGGGATACTGACAAGAGGTTCAGGCTTAAACAGAGGAAGAATTGGGGCAGTGGCTAGAGGTGTGCATAGTTAAGCAGTCTTGACCAAACTCTGTGTGGGTAATCACTACCTCAAGTCTATTTATTTGAGGTCTAGAGAGGTTATTGTCATCACTTAAAGGAGTAGTTGGGTTTCCATGAGATGATTCCTGTGTTTTGGAGTAACTGCTCCAACTTAGGGGCATTATCTATCTGTGAGGTTTTGCTGTTCTTGGAATCAGGGTGACTGCAGGTTTACAGAATGACTGGAGGCTTCTAGGCACCAATCTAGGGCTTTGGAATAGGATGCTTTATTACCTGGCAGTTGGACATCCCTGGAAATCCTGGATCCATAGTTATTCTTGGTGTCTTCAACCTTGAAGGGTCAGATGACCAGCTTCAGATGAATACTCCTTAAATGACCATTGTCTTCTGAGGGTGTGCTTCCTGCCTTCTCACTGGGTCCTGACATCATGGAAGGGGCAAAGGCCTCACTGGGGCCTCTTCTGTAAGGGCATTAATTTCTTTGTGAGGGTTCTGCCTTTATGACCTAGTCACTTTCCAGAGGACCCACTTCCCACTACCTTTACCTTGGGGGTAAGGATTTCAACATGGGTATTTGTGGGGGACACAAACATTTAATCCACAGCAATTGCATAGACTGCAAGAGCTCCTGCCTCTAAGTGACCCATATATCTAGGCTTTGTCATATTGGAAAATAAATGAATGAGCAGAGGGAAGACAACTCCCCATCCCTCATTCATCTTCATTTCCACCACTCTGTTTTGTTTTGTTTTTGGTAGCAACACATTTTTTATTAATTTTTAATTTATATATGACAGCAGAATGCATTGCAATTCTTATTACACATATAGAGCACAATTTTTCATATCTCTGGTTGTATACAGATTATGTTCATACCAATTTGTGTCTTCATACATGCACTTTGGATGATAATGTCCATCACATTCCACCATCATTGCTAACCTAATGCCCCCTCCCTTTCCCACCCATCCCTCTGCCCTATCTAGAGTTTATCTATTCCTCCCATGCTCTCCCTCCCTACCCCACTATGAGTCAGCCTCCTTATATCAGAGAAAAAAAAAAACATTCAGCATTTGGTTTTTTGGGATTGGCTAACTTCACTCAGCATTATCTTCTCCAACTCCATCCGTTTACCTGCAGATGCCATGATTTTATTCTTTTATTGTTGAGTAATATTCCATTGTGTATATAGGCCACATTTTTTTTTATCCATCTATTGAAGGGCATCTAGGTTGGTTACACAGTTTAGCTGTGAATTGTGCTGCTATAAACAATGAGGTGGCTGTGTCCCTGTAGTATTCTGTTTTTAAGTCCTTTGGGTATTGATCAAGGAGAGGGATAGCTGGGTCAAATGGTGGTTCCATTCCCAATTTTCCAAGAAATCTCCATACTGCTTTCCATATTGGTTGCACCAATTTACAGTTCTACCAGCAATGTATATATGTACCTTTTTCCCCCCACCCAACACTTTTTGTTGTTTCTATTCATAATAGCTGCCATTCTGACTGGAGTGAGATGAAATCGTAGAGTAGTTTTGATTTGCATTTCTCTAAATGCTAGTGATAATGAATGTTTTTTTCATATATTTGTTGATTGATTGTATATCATCTTCTAAGAAGTGTCTGTTCAGGTCCTTGATTAATTGGGTTATTTGTTTTTGGGGGGCTTAGCTTTTTGACTTCTTTTTATACCTAGAGATTAGTGCTCTATCTAAAGTGTGAGGGGTAAAGATTTGCTCCCAAGATGTAGGCTGTTTATTCACCTCACAGATTGTTTCTTTTGCTAAGAATCAACTTTTTAGTTTGAATCCATCCCATTTATTGATTTTTTATTTTAATTCTTGCACCAAAGGAGTCTTATTAAGTAAATTGGGGCCTAATCCCACATGATGGAGATTAAGGCCTACTGTTTCTTCTATTAGACGAAGGGTATCTGGTTTTGTTCCTAGATCCTTGATCCATTTTGAGTTGAGCTTTGCGCATGGTAAGAGATAGGGGTTTAATTTCATTTTGTTGTATATGGATTTCCAGTTTTCCCAACACCAATTGTTAAAGAGGTTATCTTTTCTCCAATGCATGTTTTTGTGCACCTTTGTCTAGTAAAAGATAATTGTAATTTGTAATTTTGCTGCTGTGACTGTGTGTTGAGACATGGAGGAGCTGGAGAGCAGGGTGGGGAAGAGCCTCAGGGTTCAGAACAATTGAATTTCAATCCTAGGTCTTGCATTCACTGGTTTTATGATCATGTGCACATTATTCAACTATTTCTGTCTCACTTTCTTCATTAATAAAATGGGGGAGATAATAGCATCTGCCATGAGAGGTACTTGTGGAAAGTAAATGAGTTGTAAATGAAATGTATGTGGATCAGAGCTGACATAATGGTGAGCATAATTTGGTGAGAGCTGTTATCATCAGCATTGTGTGTGGATTCCAGTGTTGAGAATGGCCTTGTAGAGCACCAAGTTCTCATGTCTGAAAACCAATGTTATGGATAATAGGGGAAAATATGGAAAATGATGGCATTGGAAAGAGACAAGCAACACTTGGAGATGGAGAAGAGCAAGTTTCTTCAGCACAAATGTGAGCTCAGTGGAGTCTTTCCCAAAGTCTGGGCAAGATTTTTGTTTTCAGTATCTTTTGTACAGTACAGATCTCTGGGTTTCAAGACTTTCTCAAGCAAGTATCCTTGTTTTAGCACCCCACCCCCCCCCTTCTCCAGGCAGTTCTCATTCCTGCCACACCTGCGGGGCAAGCATGATTACAGAAGCTGAAACTAGCAGGTAGCAGCTATTAACAGACATAAAAGGAAACATCTTAGGATGGAATGGCCACTTTACCAAGAGCAAATGGTCACAGTCACCTACTTACTTTCCACAAATCTCTCCAACTTATAAGTTTAAAAAAATTCTTTTAGCTCTGCTTTCCTCTCCCATTCTCAGAATAAATTGAGAAACTGATGTGACTCCATTTTTGAAAAAAGCTTCTACCTCAAAGCCTATCCAAGGAAGGGGGCATGACCCTTGTCCTTGGAAAAACCCAACAAGCACTCCTAGGCACCTACCCACCCTGCTGAGTTGTTTGTCTGCAAATAACAGGATAGATCTGCAGCGCCAGGTGTCCCTGACTCAGTTAGGCTAGTTGAGGACCCATAGCAACCCCCTAGCAACCACCAATCAGCATGATACAGGGAAAATACCCGGGATGCCAGATGACCCCCCAGTAGTTTATGGTGGTTGATAACATGTTGGGAAACCATGTAGTTTAGCACACACACCCCTCATGGCTTAAACCAATCAGTTCAAACGAATCCCTCTCTTGTACTAATCAATCACTCCTACCCAACTTGGTCCCACCAGTGAATGTGCTAATCAATGTTAAGAGTTGTTGTTTGATTTTCCCTCCTTGTGAAATGATTTGCTGTGTGATGTTGTGACGCATAGAGTAACCCAAAAAAAACCTATAAAATCTCACTGAACAAAGGTCTGGTACTCACTCCCTGAGACCACTGCGTCGGGAACAGTTGTGAGTCCAGGCTGGAGCTTGCAATAAAGACTCTTGTGTGATTGCATCAGATTTGGCTCCTGGAAATCTATTGGGATCCCAAGAATCTGGCATTACAAAATCAGTCTAAGACTGCTAGCAATATCCGTGCCATAACTGAATACTGTGCTGTCCTGAAATTTCCTCTGCCAAATTAGTTAGTCCCTTGTTTTAAAATGCATCCTCCCAGAGTCTCAGGGCATGGGCAAATGTAGTGAAGTTCTCAGTACCAATTTCTGTTTCAGTTAGCTTCATTTGGTGCTGTAACTACACCACTTAACAAAAATAACTTAGGGATGAAAATTTTATCTGGAGCTCAGGATTTCAGAGTTCTCAGTCCGTAGATGGCCTAAAACATTGCTCTGGGATCAATCTGAGGTAACACATCATGGGGAGAGGGCCAAGCAAAAGAAGTTGCTCCCTTCATGGCGACATGGAAGCAGAAAGAGGGAGAGGAGACACAGGGAAGAAGCATACCTTCAGGGTTAACCCACCTCGACAGTCACATTCCACCTGCCTACAGGTAACACCCAGTTATTCCATTGAAACAAGGATGGTCTGATTCAGTACATTCTTGCAAACCAGTCATTTTATCTTTGAATATTCCTGCCTTAACACAGCAGCTTTTGGGGAACACCTCATATTTAAACCACAAGATGCCATAAGCCTATCTTCTCGGGACACTGGGGCAGGGGGATCAGGTACTTACACCAAGACTGAGTCACTTACAGAGAACTTGTCATTTTTGTGAGAGTAACTGAAAATGGAGTAGTTATGACTGAACAACAGAACACACAAACTACAACTGGGATGAAATGAAGCAAATTTTGAAAAGCATGAACTACCACTAGAACATTAATCTTTAACATTAACCTTTGAAGTCCAATGACCATTGGGAAGTTATGTTCCTAACTTAAAAATCTCCAAAGGAATCTTTGGGTATAGATGATATCACTGGGGAATTCTTCCACACAATTAAAGAAGAATCAATGCAATTCAATGCAACCATTTCTAGGAATTAGAAGAGCAGGGAGCAATTCACAACTTTTTTTTTTTTTTTGAGGCTGGCATTACCAGATCATTAAACCAGAAAAGATGGTACCAAAATAAAACAATGGAAGAAACTCAAAGTTGGCCAAACTCCATCATGAAATAAATATGAAAAACCTATAAATAATGGATTTCACTGACAAATAAAGAAAAACTACATGGCAAAAATACATCATATATGGATAAAAACTGTTGGAAAAAATAGTTATAGTGATATGGGTTGAATTATATCCCTAAAAAGCATGCTTAAATTCTAACACCAGACCTAAGAAAAAGGAAATTTTTTTCCCCCGGGAATGTCATTATTATGATGTCATTACCCCAGATTGGATCATAAGGGAATTGAATGAGCTGTTGGTTCATTGTGACTTGCTTCCTCCTTATAAGGAGATCAGGGTGAGGTGTTAAAACTGTTGCCCTTTTGTGCTTATAAGGAGAGCAGCATGGGCAGCTGGTTCACTGAAACTTAGGCTTTTATAAGAAGGCAGAACGGGCTGCTCATTCAGTGGCACTTGTGTCCTGATAAGGACAGTGGGCAAGGCTGCCAGTTCATTGGAACTTGTGTCTTATACATAGAATAAGGCAAGCTCTTAATTAACTGCCTTTCACCCTTCTATAATGGTCTTTTCTCCTATCCACTTGATATTTGTAGTGAAACATTTGAATTCCCATCCCTTTCATTTTGGGAATGTTCTCTAGGGATTTCTTTGTGTCTTAAGAGGGTCCCTTTAACACAAGAAAGAGAAACCAGTCTGATGTGAACATACAGCAGCAAAACTTCAGTAACATGGAGAATGCTGCTCATATCCATCTGCATCTGTCTGTCTTGGTTCTTGATGTCAGAAATGTAACAAGTGTAGGTATTATGTGTAGAATCAACAGTAAAGCGGCCTCTGAGGGTCTGTGTAAGTTACCCTGGTAAAACAATATTTTAGGCTTCTTCTGTGTCCAGAAGATCCCATGATCTGTATTCAAAGAAATATTCTCTTCTGGGGCCTGGGGTTGTAACTCAGTGGTAGAGCTCTTACCGGAGGGCTCCACTGACCCACCTCCTCCACTCTTGTTCCAGTGTCTACCGTGGAACAAGAGTGTGTGCCTACCATGCTCTAGAGTATCTTAGGGAACAGAGCATTGTTCACACACAGTCCACGGAAACAAGGAAGGTCTGATAAGGTACAACTCTGGCAATCCAGTCATTCTACCTTTGAATATTCCTGCATGAACACAGGAGTTCTTAGGGAACACCTCAGATTTAAACCACAATTGGCCATGCTGGTATTTGCTCTAGACACTGAGGCAGAGGGAATCACATGTTCAAGCCTAGTCTGGGGAACTTACTGAGAACTTGTCTCACAATAAATAGGCTGGGGATGCACTTCAGTGGCAGAGCACTTGCTTAAAGTGTGAGTGGCTCTGGGTTGAAGGGTTGAGTTGCCAGTATATACAAACAAAAAATAAGGAAAAGAAAGAAAAATGTGTGTGTGTGTGTGTGTATTGGGGGTTCCCCACACTTTTTCCCTTCCATCCTGTGAGGACAAAGCAACAAACAGCTTTGACCTTGAATTTACCAAACTGGGACTTGTTAACTTGCTAATGAATTACCCAATCTAATGTATTTGGTTACAGCAGCATTAAGGTACCCAGTCATCTCTATTTTTTCCCCCTCTGGGAAGGACACATTTACTGGTTCTAGGATTCCTGGCTTCCAGGCTTTGTCCTTTATCACTTTGAGTATTTCAATCCACTGTGTTTTTTGCTGCAGTGTTTCTAATGAAAGATCTGATGAAGAACTTATGGGGAAATTATGAGGAGCCCTCCCTCCCTGTCAACCCTGTAGGTGTGCCTAATGCTCTAGAGTGTCTTAGGGAACAGAGCATTGTTACATTATCATGATGTGAGGTGCTACCAACTTTCTGACACTCATACTGAGTGTTGGATGAAAGAAAAAGAAGTTAAATACCTTAAGTGTAGATATGTTGAGGTCTTTCAACACCAAAGTCAAGACTTTTAGACTTGAAATGAAAGTCCATTAAGTACTGTACAAATTTTAATTTTTAAAAATTACTTATCAGTTTCCATAACCCATTGAACTAAAAAGCTTCTGGAGTCCTTTCTTATTCTTACTCTGAAATTGGAAAAGGTCCTGTAGGCCCAAAAGGACATGGCCAGTGTGGGTGATGCCCAGGCATGACTGGGTCATTTCTTACTCTGAGCTCACAAGGAGCCACTGTGAGGGAGTCTCAATCCCAGGGTATATAACAGAGTGACTGAGGCTGGGTTTTTGTCCATAAGTACAGGAAGCTCTTGGTGGTGACCTGTCGGACTCCCAGCTAGTTAGTGCGTTTGGTGGTTGGCGGTTGGTGATTGTGGTCTTTGGCAATTGGTTCTTTGATTTGGGTTTTTTGTTTTGTCTTGTTTTGTTTTTTGATTTTGGTTTGTTGTTTTAGTTTCTTATTTTGTTTTTAGCTAGCATCCTTAGTTGGTGTTCCTGCTTAGGATGCATAGTAAGAGTAGTGAGTTTAGTGTAGTGCCACAGTGGCCTGGCTCCTTCCAGGAGAAGGCCTTCACAGACCATTACCAGGTCTTGAAGGACATTGGGCATGGGGCATTTGGTAAGGTGATCCTAGCCCGCCATCTGCGCACTGGGGCCGAGGTGGCGGTGAAAGTCCTGCCAAGGAGACTTTGGAGGAGTTTGACCTGCCCTGAAATACTGGCGATGAAGACCCTGAACCACCCGAATGTGATCCACCTCTTTCAGGTTATTGAAACCCACCAATATGTCTACCTGGTGATGGAGCATGGAGGCAGGGGATCGCTCTTTGACTTCATCCCACCTGGGGGCATGCAGGAGGAGGAGGAGGCCAGGAGACTCTTCAGGCAGATCACCTGTGCGGTGTGCTACTGCCACAAGATGCACATCTTGCATGGAGACCTGAAGCCCCAGAACGTTGTGCTGGATGCCAGAGGCAACATCCGAATCATCGACTTTGGCTTAAGCACCGTTCTCAAGCCTGAGCAAGGACGGAACAGATACTGGCACCCTCTGGAGGGCCCCGCAGTGGACACTTGGCAATTGGGTATCATTTTGTACTTTATATTGACAGGGAACTGCCCAAGTGACAACTACCAACCTGAATTGGAATTTCCCCAGCATGTGTCCCCTGAAGCAAAAAGGTTCATCAGGAAAATCCTGTCAGAGAACTCAAGAGCAAGGCTCTCGGCAGAGGAGATCTTGGCGGACCCATGGCTGAATCAGGGTGAGGAGAAGTCATCTTTCCATGATGTGCCCCTCCCCAACCTCTCAGACCCCACAGTACTGACAATGCTGTTCGACATGGGGTACGACCCTTACAGTACCTGGGTGTCACTGTCTCAGAAAAAGTTTGATGAGGTGATGGCTTCCTATCTCATAATCCAGCAGCAGATAAGCCAGGGGGCAGGCTGCATGAAGCCTGTGAGAAGGGATCCTTCCATTTCCCCTGCCCTCCTGCAGAGGAGGGCGAGTGAGCCTGCCCTTCACACCTTCCCCTTGCCCTGTGAGCATCATCAGCCTCGGGAGGCCAAGGATTCAGGGCAGAAGGGCTTCAGAAGTGCCAGCTGGCCTGCAATTAGTCTCCGCTTCCTGCATGAGAAGCCCCCCACTCCCAGGCTAGCCTCCCAGCATCACGCTGTGTCTGACTCACCCCAACCCTGCCCATCAACAACAGACAGCATTGTCTCCCAAGATGCCACCACAGGGCGTCCCCAGGGCCACAGCAAGGTTTGGAAGCGGGTGAGGCGGAGGATGGCTGCCTGCTTGCGCAGACTGTGCTGTTGCACACCCTCATGTGATGGCGAAAACGAGGCTCCTACACCAGGAGAGCAGAAACCTGCTAGGTTCACAAATCGGGTGGTTCCTACATAAATGGACAGTTCAGATGGACCAAACGAAGAAACAGCCAGCCAGAGGAGCCTTTGCTCTGTGGATGCTGTTGTCACTACATGACCATTGGTCACCTGGACTCCAACAGCTGCAGGACTGAGTGCCTCCTGGCTGGGCTTCTCCACATGGGGTCTAGCCAGGAGCACACCTGGATCTACCTGGACATCAGGTGTCCCCTGCCCCACCTACCAGAGTCATCAGATGAGACTGTTTACCCTGGGACCCTTCCCCTGCCCTGCTCTTCTCTGTCCTTTCTCCCATGCTCCTGGGATGGCAGAGATATTTCTTAATAAATTTGTTTCTCAATTGCATAGTCAAATTGATGTTCCAAAGATTTACAAAAAAGGGCTGATGTCAGAAAGTGGGGACAGGGGGTTTCCAAGTGGGGCAAGAGCCCACCAGGCATCTATTCCAAGGCCTGGACCACTGTGCGTACTCAATGTAGATAAATCTACTCACCGTGAGCCAGTGTAGAGGAGGACTCACCTCAGCCATCAGACAGGGGGACTTGCTTGGCTTTAGCAGTGTAGATGGGGACTCAGTTGCCTTAGTGTAGAGGGTCTCCAGTGTAGATGTGTACTCACTTGCTTTGACCCAGTGCTTTGGAGATTTTCTCCCCTTAACCCAGTTGAATGGGGATTTTTCCTTAGAGCCAGTGTAGACATGAATGAGTTTGAATGAGTTTGAGTTCATGTCCTTTGGCAGAAGGAATCCCTTCCTGAGCTGTGTGGAGAAGATGGGTGGGTGGCAACTGTTGGAGAAATCACATCTGAGAAGGCACAGGAGACCCCAGAGAGTTCTATGACATCATCTCCTTCATACTGTTTGCTAGGAAGTCAGAGGGGGCCAGGGGTTAGGGGTGGGCCTGCCTGCAGCAGTGACTGTGTGCCTCACCACCTGCCATGCTGCCTCGTCACCCAAACCCTCCTCATGGCCCCTGCTGGAGGTAGCAGAGTAGGGGAATGCAGATGACAGGCCATCTTATGGCTGCTATTTACATAAAAGCCAAGTGTATCCATGTGGAATTGCTCTTTGTGTTGGGTTCCACTGATGCTCAAGATTGTAAATTGAAGTGTGCACAGATGAAGAGTGGGAAGTACGTGGGTTAGCCAGGAGGGGAGGCTTCTAACACCTTCCATCCCTGATATCTCTACAGGACTATGTGCTCATAGCTGTTCCTGCAGCTTGAAATGTATGTCACATGTGACATTTTAGTAATTTGCTATTTTCTGATAGGGCCCTAGTTGTGAAACTATCCGATGATAGGAAGTTGGTTTTTTAAAATATTTTTTTTAGTTGTTGATGGACCTTTATTTTTAATTTATTCATTTATGTGTGGTGCTGAGAATCGAACCCAGTGCCTCATGCATGCTGGATAAGCACTCTACCACTGAGCTACAATCCCAGCCCAGGAATCCCAGCCCAGGAAGTTTTAAAGAGAAACTCTTCATGTCTTTTTCTATAGAAAAATCCCAATGGTGGTGAATCTCCCTAAGGCAAAGCCACTTCCCAGCTTGAGGCAGGGGAACGGGGATTGCTGCCAGGAAATGGCCATTTTCTGACCCAACCTTGGCCTAGGGAAGGGATTGCCTAAGAGCTGCCTGAAAGGTCACAATGTGCAGGAGGTTCTGGGAAGTAGGAGAGGCCTACTGAGGATCATGGTGGAGTGTCCTGGGGAGGAAGCCCAGGCCCACACTGGGACAGTCACAGAGGTGTGGGATCCTGGAAGACAGTTGGGAGGCAGTGTAGAGGAGGAATGCCTTTTTGCATTTTGTGTGGTTGTTCTCAGGAGCAGAAGGACAGGGTGTCCTGGGCTGGCATGTGCCTCAAGGCCTGCCCCTGGGCCAGGCTGGCACTTGTCAGGCAGGTTTTCTCCCTATGGCTCCTAGAAACAGATGTTGGCCTTCCAATGGGGACAATGCAACTCCCCCTCTGGAGGTTGGAAGGAAGGGCTCTTTCACTTAATTATTTCAATATGTGGATGCCGAGCTCCTTCACGCTGAGGCCTTTCCATCAAGTAGCACCCAAATCATGGGTTCCATCCTTATATCCTACACTCACTCTTGCACCCTGAGTCCCAGATGCCTCTTCTCCCCCCAGAGCTTCCTTGCTCCAATATGAGAAAATATGAGAGTGACAAAAAATGATGAGTGCAGCTAAATAACTTTAAATATACAGTCTATACAGTTTAGATGAAATGGATCAATTTATGGAAATGCTTAAAACTAAAGTTTTAGAGAGGACTGCTATCTGGTCAGAGAGCCAGGCATGGGTGAGTTCAAGGCACCGGCAGGCATTCCAAGCAGGTTCAGAATTTGCAGTAATTTATAGTAAAGCCGGAATTATCTTTTCATGGCTTTGTGGCGAGATGGCTCCCAATTTTAAGAAAAGATCAGGTTGGGTCTATCAATTCTCTCCTTAGAAACCTCTCTTTTTTCTATGACTTAACCTTCAAGACTATTCAAACATCAAAGTCTTTTAATCATAGGAGAGAGAGAGAGAGAGAGAGAGAGATTATACTTTCTCTTCCCATAACACCACGATTAGAGCACTTATTGTGTTGTGGAAATGATTTTGTTTGATTTTTATTGTTTGTTTTTAATTTTTTTTGTAGTTGTAGGTAGACAGAATGACTTCATTTTATTTGTTTATTTTTATGTGGTGCTGAGGATTGAACCCAGTGCCTCACGCTTGCTAGACAAGTACTTTGCCACTGAGCTGCAGCCCCACCATAGCTCAGTGGCAGATGTAGCTCAGTGGCAGAATGCTTGCTTAGCATGCATGAGGCACTGGCTTCACTCCTTAGCACCACACAAAAATAAATAAAATAAAGCCTTCACATTTGTTTTATTCACACATCTGTGATGCTTTCAGGGGCACAGAACATATTTTATTCACTTTTATATTTTTTCTATCTAGTGTAGAATCAAGCATGCAGTGAGCCCTTTTAAAAAGGCTGATTGAATTTGTTAATGAACACTTGATTTTTAGTGGTAATGAAGGTCACACACTTTGAACATCAGTCACTAAGTTTCCAAAGTGTGATGCAGGTCAGGGACTCCATACTCATGACCCTCGGTTCAGTATGTTCACCAGTTCTGAAATCAGCACTGATGCTTTCAGCATTAAGGTGAGACAGGCTCAGTAACACTGCCTGGGAGAAATGTTCCTTCTGTGACCTTTTCTACATTACGAAGTAAGGGCCTAGGCCTGGGTGTCAGCACACCTAGATGGTAATTCTAAGTGTCCTTAACTTCTCTTGGCTGGCCCTTTCCTTACAGAGGAAAAACAAAAACAAACAAAAAAATTCAATTTCATTTAAAACTATTGAGTGCTTAATCTATCTCTAAGAAATGGTTTCCATCCTTAGAGAATTTAATTGGGTAGCATTGCTATTATAGTTTGGTCAGTTTAATCCAGCTCTAATAATCCATGGTGCAATTGTCTTTTCCTTTCTATAAGCACATCTGAGAAGATAGGTAACAACTTTAATGGACCTTAAACAATTAAGGATGGGAAGGTCATAGTTTGAGAAACATATTCGATAGAGCTATGCTGCTTTTTGGCCAGGAGATAAACCTGAGATCTGACTTGTCTGCATTGCTCTTTGAGGTGATTGGCCATATTTGCTTGCTAAAACAAATGAGATGTTTTATACACTTTTGATTTCATCCTGTGCCTGTGCAAGCAATAACTGAATTTCAGAGACTAATCTTCTTTTTAACATTCAAAGGTGTTTGAACATTGTGATTCTAATCTTGATTTTGCTCCCTTCCCTCAATCCTCCCTCTGCCTTTCTCTTCCTTTTCTTGATTACTTCCTTGCCTTTTAGCCTACAGAGTCCTAATATGAAGTGATACTTGATCACAGAAGTTTTCCTAAAAGCAATTAAAAAAGATTAGTTTGATATCTCCTGTTACAGAATTTTAAGAGGCAGATCTTGGCCTGGTTTGGTGGCTCATGGTGCCTGTAATCCCAAATGACTTGTCAAGCACAGGCAGGAGGATCACAAGTTGAAAGGCAGCCTCAGCTCAATAGTGAGCCCTGTCTCAGACTAAAATTAAACAATATTAATAATAATAAAAGGACTGGGGATGCAGCTCCGTGGTTGAGGACCCTTGATTTTAATCTCCAATGTTTATCCGCCCCCCCCCCCAACTCACACACACACACACACACACACACACATATCACAGCAGATTTTGGTTAAATGAACATTTACCAACTATCTATATTTTGGTGTTTTCCAATACAAATGTCATACTGATGAATACACAGATATGCACATAGCTAATTAATATCTGTCCATCATCAATTCTCACATGAGTTACAGGTTTGTAATATAGGATTTTACTTGCATTAAAGAGATATATTGTTCCCATGTGCTTTATAGTACATAATAGAAATATTGAATTGAATTCCAATTGTGTATGAAACAAACTATCTTGCACATGAGACACTTGGGATTGAATGGACCTTCTTTTGATGTTTAATCCCTGATATATATATATATATATATATATATATATATATATATATATATATATGTAAATCTAATAATATATCCAAATGAATTTCTTATAACATCAATTGGACTAAAAGTTTTATGAAATGGGAGAATATTGTAAATGATTAGGATGAAGAAATTAAAAATAAGGATGGGTAGTTCATCTATTTAAATTTAAAAGTAATTACAGCAGACTTCATTTTGATTGGTTTAATTCCCAGATGTTGCTTTGAAGTTACAAGGGGACTTTCCTTCTGAAGCCAGCTCCTTTGTTCACATTCTCTCTGCTGTTGGGACTAATTCACTGCAGATAGTTGCTCATCACCACATTGATGTAGTATGGTCCCAGACATTTGATTAGGTAATGATGGGCCTCACTAGAATGCATGTGGAACCTGGCATTGGTCTCAGTTTAAAACAAGCCAGTTATATTACCTAGAGTTATTCCTTGACATTCTGAAAGTTATATCCTTAGACCTTCCAAATTTTGTCACACCTCTCTAGCCTGGTAATAGCCTTCATTAAAGGAATTTTAATTGCTATCACTAGTAATTTGATTACTTCTCATAATATAGATAGTAATTCTGTGTTATAGATATTGAAGAGATTCAATCCAATCTTAAACTACACATTTTTACATTAACAAAATCAGAGGATATTGCCTATGATGGGTCTTCAGAGTCACAGGATACTGGTTAATAACCATGAAATCAGAAAATGCTCATTGTCTACCCTTCACAGACTATAATTTAAGAGACAGAGGGTTTGTCAGAGAAAGTAGGTAGTGCACTTGAAGGAGATCACCAGGAGTCATCTTGAGTGGCTGGAGGAGCTACATGATTTGATTCAGAAGGACAGACATTGGCTAAGGCATCCAGGAGGGTGGGAAGTGAAGGGGAAATGCTGGGTACAAGCTTTACTTAATCCTGAGGTGTATTAGGACCGAGCCAGCTCTTTGGTATTCATTAATCATTGATTGACCTTGTGAATCAGATCTAAATGGTGCTTTATAATCTGCTGACAATTCTTGTGATTATCATGGCATGTTGAGGTTTCTGGCTCAATGCCTGCTGTTTTCTTGTCTATTATGAAACAGCTTAGAGCATCACAGAGGTAAGCATTTCCTGACTGGTTTGGCTGCCTCTGTAAACATTTTCCCATATCTGAGACAGATAAGTCTTTCCAAAAGTCCTATCCTGGGGACATTAGCCCATATGCTTGGTCCTCATTCCAAATCATCCCATTTTTATTTAGGTGTTTACAACTGCATTGCCTTCTTGGTGATTACTGTCAATGTGATTAGGATACATAACATTAACTATGGCAGTTTCTACATGATACCTTCCTCAGATTGTCCTTCACCTTTGCTAGTTTATGAACAAGGGTTACTTGTTACATCTGCACAGTACAATATGGTGGCCAAATGTGGCTTGAATTCTTGAGATATATATAATCTGAAATGTGATGTGCTACAAGTATAATACACATCTGGATTTCAAATACTTAGGGGAAAAATGTGCAACTTCTCACTAATAAAGTATTTTACATTGTTTACATGCTGAAATGATATTTTGGTTATGGTGGATTTAAATGACATAACTGTACACAATGTGTTTTACCTTGTATTTCCCTTCAAAGTGCTCTCATGTGCTTATTTATGATTACAGCTCTCTTACCAGCCTTCTTGTGCAGGGAATAGATTTTCACAGCCACAGTGTCTATTTCAGTATTGGTCTGGGGTTTTTCTTTGGGGGGGGAGATCTTTGGTTATTTATTTTTAGAGCATGATACTTATATATAGTATTTGGGTTCCTTTTGACATAATTATACATACGAGGAATTTGACTTTGATTCCCTATCCCCTTCCCCTTTCCTAGCCTCCTTTCTCTTTATTTTCTCCTTCTACTGATCTTTCTTTCACTCCTTTATTTATTTTAATTTTTGTTTGATGGGTACTTTCCACATAAACATAAAGGAGATATTCCCCCTTGGTACATTTATATGTATATAATGTGATTCTGTGAGGTTCACTCCGTGTTTCTTTCCCTTACCCTTCATTCCTAGCTCCCTCTCATCCTATTTCTTCTACCTTCCTTATACCTTTCTGATATCTGATCCCCTCCCCAACTGTCTTCATTCCCTTATTTGGCTTCAGCTTATACATATGAAAGAAAACCTATCAACCACTGATTTTCCGAGTTAGGCTTACTTCAGTTAGCACAGTTTTCTCCATTTCCATCCATTTATCACCAAATGACCTTATTTCATTCTTCTTATGGCTGAATACAACTCCATTGTTTATATATACCACATTTTCTTGATCCATTCATCTGTTTATGGGCCTCTGGGTTGATTCTATAATTCAGCTGTTATGAATTGTGCTGCTATAAACATTGTATTGGGTGTAGTGCTATAGTATGCTGATTTTAGGGTTTTTTTGGATAAACACTGAGGAGCTGGGTAGCTAGATCATATGGTAGTTCCATTACTTTTTTTTTTTTTTTGCAGAATCTCCACACTGCTTTGTACTTGTCTGCAGTCCCACCAAAATTGTATGAATGTAACCTTTTTTCCTGAATCCTTGCCAGCATTTATTGCTATATGTGTCCTTAATAATTGCCTTTCTGACTGGAGTGTGATGAAATCTTAGTGTAATTTTGATTGGCATTTCCCTGCTTGCTAAAGATGTTGAACATTTTTTTTCATATGTTGACCATTTCTGTTTCTTTTTTTTTCTTAATATTTTATTTTTTAGTTTTGATAGGATACCTTTATTTTATTTACTTATTTATTTTTATGTGGTGCTGAGAATTGAACCCAGGGCACTGCACGTGCTAGGCAAGCACTCTGCCACTGAGCCACAACCCCAGTCCTTGAGTTTCTTCTTTTAAGAAATTTCTGTTTAGCTCTTTTGTCCGTTTATTGATTGGGTTATTTGTTTGTTTGTTTGTTTTTTGCATTGAGTACTTTGAGTTTTTTATGTATTCTGGATAATAATCCTCTGTCAGCTGGCAAAGACTTTTTCCCCCATTCCAAAGGTCTCTCTTCACCTTTAATCATTTTGTTTGCTGTGCAGAAGTTTTTTAATTTGATGACATCCCACTTATTGAATCTTGGTTTTATCTCTTGAGCTTTAGGGGGCCTTGTTGAGGAAGTCAGTTCCTACACCTATATGATAGAGTGTTGACCCGATGTTTTCTTTTAGAAATTGCAAATTCCTAAGACTTTGATTCATTTTGATTTGACTTTAGTACAGGGTGAAAGATAAGGTGTCACATCACACGACTAATCCAGTCTGGGTCACTGCAAGTGAATTTGGGGATTAAATAAAGACACAGACACAGAAAGTACCTTTTCTTTGGGTTCAGTGACTGCTCCTCAGCTGCATCTCCCACAAGGGGGACAAGGCAGGCAAGAAAGAGAGCAAGAAGCATGTGGTGAACCCTTTTATTGGGGAGAAGACATTCAAATGAGGCAAGGAGTCAGGTTTCAGAAGGTGGTGCCTAGCTTGGTGATGTCTTGCTGTTAGCAGGTTGACTGACATCTAGGAAGGCCCTGCCCATCTCATGTGCTGTGTGGGGATCTTAGGCAGAGTGAGCGAAAAGATGCATATGTCGCCTGCCCAAACAGAGAGGCAACATCGATTCAGTCCACCCTGTGTGCTCAATGCTCATTGTTCACACACACACAGACCAGGGCTGGCTTGCCACATCTCCACATTCTCACCACTCAAAGCTAAGGTCTATGTGGCAGCTCCTGACAATAGGGGTCTAAATTCATTCTTCTACACATGGATATCCAGTTTGCCCAGCATCATTTATTAAACAGGCTGTCTTTTCTCCAATGTATATTTTAGGAACCATTGTCAAGTATAGCATGGCTATCTAAATTTGGGTTTGTCTCTGTGCCTTCCATTTTGTTCCATTGGTATTTGTGTCTAATTTGATGCCAATACAATTCTGGTTTTGCTCCTATAACTCTGTAGTATAATTTGATATTGGGTATAGTAGTCCCTCCTGCGTCACTTTTCCTATTCAGAATTGATTTGACTATTCTGGATCTCTTATTCTTACAAATTAATTTAAGGACTGTTCTGTGAAGAATGTCATGGTATTTGTCATTGGCATTTGGAAGGTAATTGCATTCAATCTGTGTATTGCTTTTGGTAGTATGATCATTTTGACAATATTAATTCTGCCTATCAAAGAACATAGAAGATCTTTCCATTCTCTAAGGTCTTCTTCAATTTATTTCTTCAGTATTCTATAGTTCTTATTATAGAACTCTTTCACTTCCATGGTTAGATTAATTCTCAGAGGTTTTGTTTTTGTTTTGTTTGTTTTTGAGAATATTGTGAAGGGGATGGTTTTCCTGATTTCTTTCTCAACTTAAATGCTGTTGGATTATAGGAAAGCTATTGATTTGTGAGTATTGATTTTGAATCCTGCTACTTTATTAAATTCATTTATCAGTTCTAGGAATCTTCTGGTGAATTTTGGGGGGTCTTCTGGATACAGTATATCATTAGCAAACAGTGATAGTTTGACTTCTTTTCCTACTTATATTCCTTAAATTTATTTTCTTTTCCTGGTTACTTTGGCTAGAATTTTGAGAAATATATTGAATAGAAGTGGTGAAAATGGAAATCTTTGAATTGTTCCTGATTTTAGAGGAAAAGCTTTCATTTTTTCTCCATTTAGTATTATGTTAGTTTTGGGTTTGCTGTATATAGTCTTTATAATGTTGAGGTAAGTTCCTCTTATCCCTACTTTCTCCAACATTTTTAACATGAATCGTTGTATTTTATTAAAGGCTTTTTCTGCATCTATTGAGCTAATCATATGGCTCTTGTTATTAATTTTAAGGTGAATTACATTTATTGATTTCCATTTGTTGAACCGACGTTGAAACCCTGGAATAAAGGCCATTTTTTCATAGCGTATTATCTTATTAATATGTTTTTAATGCATTTTGCTAATAATTTATTAAGGAGTTTTGAATCTATGTTCATCAGGGAGGTTGGTCTGTAGTTTTCTTTCTTAGATGTGTCTTGTCTGGTTTTGGTATCAGGGTTATATTTGCTTCGTAGAATGTAGTTGGGAGTTTTACTTCACTTTCAATTTCATGGAATAATTTAAGACTGGTATTCGTTCTTCTTTAAAGTTCTGGTAGAAATCAGTTGAAAATCCATCTGGTTCTAGGCTTTTCTTTGTTAGTAGGCTTTTCATTGCTATTTCAATTTCATTAGTCTATATTGGTCTATTTAGGTTTTCTATATCTTCCTGGTTCAATTTGAGCAGGTCATATTTGTCTAGAAGTTTGTCAGTGTCTTCTAGATTTTGCAGTTTATTAGAATATAAATTTTCAAAATAGTTTCCAATGATCTTCTGGATTTCAGAAGTGTCTTTGGTGATATCTCCTTTTTCATCTGCAATATGTTGACTTGGGTCTTCTCTCTCTTTTGGTGAGCTTGGCTAGGAGCTTATCAATCCTACTTACCTTTTCAAAGAAACAAGTCTTTGCTGCAGTGATTCTATGTATTGCTGGTTTTACACTCAATCATTAATTTTGCCTCCAATTTTTATTATTTCCTATCTTTACTGACTTGGGAAGTGGTTAGTTTGTTCTTTTTCTAAGGGCTTGAAGTGGAGCATAAGTTTATTTATTTGGGGATTTTTTTCCACTGTAAGCACTCAATGCAATAAATTATTCTCTTAGTACTGCTTTCATACTTTCCAAAAGATTTTGATATGTTATACCTTTGTTTCCATTTGTTTCTATGAATTTCTTGAATTCTTCTCTCATTTCTTCTTTAACCCATTCTTCACTAAAAAGAACATTGTTTAATCTCCTTATGTTCACATGGTTTCTATTATTTTTTTTGCTGTCTATTTCTTGTTTTAATCCATTGTGGTCTGATAGCATGCATGGGATTATACTGAATTTTTTGTATTTGCTAAGGCTTACATTGTGACCTAGAATATGGTATATGCTGAGAAGAAGGTAAATTCCTATTTAGTCTATAGATGTCTATTAGGTCCATTTGATTTATACTATTATTTATTTATGTTGGATATATTTTTATTGATTTTATTCTTTAGGATCATTATTTATTGATTTTATGCATTAAGATCATTACTCCAAGCTTTAAGATCATTATTTTGTATGTTACCATATCCCCAATGCATACTGCTGAGTAAATAAAAAAGCAATCTTAGCAAAATTTATTGAGTATAAGGAAATTAAATTTGCTCAGTTATATACCTATTATAAATTGAGATGTCAAATGCAAAGAATAGATTCAAATTCGATGGCTCTAGAATTTTTACAATGCTGAACATATTTGTTGCATTATATGTACAATCAACACATCATGATGGCCTCAGAAATAAACCTTATTATCATTATGCTTATAAATATAATTTTATTCATAAACAATATAGTACATTGTTTAGGGACATGAAATTTGAAGTCGTTATACATGGCTTCAAATTCCTGTTAAACATGTTATGTGATCTTTGACAAATGACTTATTCTTTCAAAACTTCATATTCCAATCATAATATAAAAATAATACCATTGTACTTTATGAAGTCCTGTAAGAAAAACATATAGATAATGTCTAGCACAGAGTGAGTACTCAACAAACAGTAAAAATTAGAAACACATGATTTAAGTAATATTGGACTACAGAATTCTTTAATGCTTATAGAAAGATTAAAAAACAAATTAAAATAAAAGTGTTACCTAAATACCCAACATTAAATCATGACCCAGTGATTTAAATAACTCATCATCTATCCTAGTATTAAAGTGTAAGCTTTTTTAATAATTCTGTTTGGAGAAGGTTTCGTCAGGCCCCAAAAAGGAACTGAAAGAATGGTCTTTGCCTAAACCTGTCAGCTTGAAGGAAAGAGGATTATAGTGTTTAGACTTATGCAAAAGACAAATAAGAACAAGACTAAAAAACCACACAGAAAAATACACATCATCCAACAGTAAAGCGCAAGTCAAATTTGATGCTGTCTTTCTTGTTTACTTTTTAGCCTTCATAGTTTAAGGACTCGAAGGAACTGTCTAGCTCTGAAAATTGATGTATGGGTGGCACGGGAGTTTGGAAGATTAATTGTAAATCTGTACAGAGGCTACCTAGGCATCTAGGCTTTCTCCTCTACATTTTGCTCCTTGACAGCAGGCTCTCCCCTACCATACAAAAGGCAGGAGCCGAAATAGACTCCTACAGCTTAGGACAGAGCAGGAGTGAGACCATTTAAGGAAGAGGTAAAATTAAAGTCCACCCTTTTCCTTACTTGGATCTGAGGAAGTTGGCATCTATCTTTCTGTTTCAGTTAGCCTTTGTGTGGCTGTGACTGAAAGACTTGACGAGAACAATTTTAGAGGAGGGAAAAGTTTATTTGGGGCTTATGGTTTCAACGGACTTAGTCCACAGATGGCCAATTCCATTCCTCAGACCCTGAGGTGAGGCAGAAGTATGTGACAGAGGAAAGGAGCATGACAACAGTAAGCAGAGAGAGAGGGAGGATTTTTTTGGGGGACATAGACCCTAAATATAAACCCTAAAGACCTACCCCAAAGACCCACCTCCCCCAGCCACACCTTTCCTGCCTATATTAACCAAGCAGTCAATTCCTATCAGGGGATTAATTCACTGACAGGGTTAAGGCTCTCATAACCCAATCTTTTCACCCATGACCCTCCTTGCATTGCCTCACACATGAGCTTTGGTGGGACACCTCATATCTAAACCATATCAATATTCCTGGGCAGGAAATGAGAAAAATCCTTTTTGGAAACTGACATGCCCAAGAAAAGAGCCTTGGTGATGCTAACATCAGGAAGTTCTTCTCCTAAAATTTTGCAAAGGCCTACCTGACCAGCCCCACCTTCATGCAAAAAAATCTACATTTTTTAAACCTAGCTCTTAAATACTAGTGGGAAATCTCTTACACAAAAGATGGGATCAAAACAAACAGAAAAAGAAAATTTGAAGATAGAGGTGGTATAGGTAGTAGGAAAACATTTCATGAAAGATAAACAAAAGTTAAAAGAATTCACAACAAGAAAGCCTACACTACAAAATATATTCAATAAAATATTTCATAAAGAAGAAATAAAAAATAAAAGTGAAAACCAGCAAAGGGAGGAACTAGAAAAATAGTCAATCAAAGGGTAAACTAACTCAAATTGAAATCCAGAAAAAAAATTGAAAATCATAAATAAATCAAAATGACAAGGAATAAAATCATTTCTCAATAATAATATTGAGTGTAAATATCCCAAGCTCATCAATCAAAAGAAATATACTAGAAGATGGAATTAAAAAATAAGACCCAACAATATGCTATCTCCAAGAGACTCATCTCATAGGCAAAGATATCCACAAACTAAATGTAAAAAAAGTGGATCTTATAAACAAGTAGGGAATCCTATCATCATATCAGATAAAGTGGATTTCAACCCCAAGTTAATCATAAGGTATGAAGAAGGCCATTTCATATTACATAAGGGATCTATACATCAACAAGACATAACACTCAAGTATTTATGCCTTAAACAATGGAGCACCTACATACATTAAACAAACCCTTCTCAATTTCAAGAAATAGACCACAACACAATAATAACGGATGACTTTAACCTACCTCTCTTACAAACTTGATAAACTTTCCAAACAAAAATAAATAAAGAAGATATAGAACTAAAAATACAATTAATAATTTAAACCTAATAGACATATTTAGAATATTCCATCCATCAATGACTGAATACACTTTCTTCTCAGCAGTACATGGATCCTTATCTGAAATATATCATATCTTGGGCCACAAAACAACTCTTAGAAATACAAAAAAAAATAGAGATAATGCCTTGCATTTTATCAGAGCATAATGAAATGAAATTAGACATAAATGATGAAGAAAGAAATAGAAACTACTCTAATACCTGGAAATTAAATAATACAATATTAAATGACCAATCAATAGCCGAAGAAGTCAGGGATTAAATAAAAAGCACTTCAAGGTAAATGAGAATAACAATACAACTTATAAAAATCTCTGGGACACAATGAAGGTTGTTCTAAAAGGAAAGTTCACTGCACTGAGCATATTCTTTAAAAGAATAGAGAGTTATCAAATAAACAACCTAACTTCATATCTCAAAGCCCTAGAAAAAGAAGAACAAATCAACACCAAAAGAGTAGAATACAGGAAATAATTAAAATCAGAGCTGAAATTAACAAAATTGAAACAAAATTTTCAAAAAATTGACAAGAGAAAAAGTTGGTTCTTTGAAAAAAATAAATTAAATTGATGAACCCTTAGCCAAGATAATGAATAAAAAGAGATAGAAAACTCAAATTACTAAAATTTGTGATGAAAAAGAAAATATCACCACAAACACTACTGAAATACAGACTATAATCAGAAACTACTTTGAAAATTTATACTCCAATAAAATAGAAAATCATGAAGACATTGACAAATTCCTAGAGATATTTGACCTATCCAAATTGAATCAGGAAGGTATAGAATTTAAACAGATCAATTTCAAGCAAAGAAATTGAAGATGCCAACAAAAGCCTACCAACAAAGAAAAGCCCAAGACCAGGTCGATTATCAGCTGAGTCTACCAGAACTTCAAAGAACTAATATCAATCCTCCTCAAATTATTCCATGAATTAGAAAGAGAGGAAACCCTTTTGAACTCATTCTATGGAAAGATCTCGCATGTTCTCGAATAGGCAGAATTAATATTGTCAAAATGATCATACTGCCAAAAGTGCTACAATGATTCAATGCAATTCCTATTAAAATTCCAGTGATGTTCTTCATAGAGATAGAAAAGGCAGTCATGAAATTCATTTGGAAAAATAAGGTGCCCAGAATAGCCAAAGCAATCCTTAGCAAGAAAAGTAAAGCAGGATAAATCACAATACTAGACCTTAAATTATAATACAGAGCTATAGTAACAAAAATGGCATAGTGTTGGCACAAAACCAGACATGAATACCAATGGAACAGAATAGAAGACACAAAGATAAACCCACATAAATACAGTTATCTCATCCTAGACAAAGGTGCCATAAACATGCATTAGAGAAAAAATAGCCTCTTCAACAAATGGTGCTGGGAAAACTGGAAATCCACATGTAGTAGAATGAAATTGAGCCCCTATCTCTCACCCTGCACAAAAATCAACTCAAAGTGGATCAAGGACCTAGGCATTAGACCAGCAATCCTGTGACTACTAGAAGAAAAAGTAGGCCCAAGTCTCCATTCACGTCAGCTTAGGAACCAACTTCCTCAATAAGACTCCCAAAGTATAAGAGTTAAAAATCAATAATCAATAAATCAGATAGTCTCAAACTAAAAACCTTCTTCACAA
This sequence comes from Ictidomys tridecemlineatus, assembly GCF_052094955.1. Taxonomy (NCBI): domain Eukaryota; kingdom Metazoa; phylum Chordata; class Mammalia; order Rodentia; family Sciuridae; genus Ictidomys; species Ictidomys tridecemlineatus. The sequence continues at coordinate 160,334,043 of NC_135482.1, read as the reverse complement.
CAAAAGAAACAACCAAGAACATGAAGAGAGAGCCTACAAAATGGCAGAAAATCTTTGCCAACAAAAGGGGAGAAAATCTATTCCACCTTCACCTCAGAGCATTAATCTCCAGGTTATACAGATCGCAAAAAACTTAACACCAAAACAAACAAACAAATAACCCAATCAATAAATGGGCAAAGGAACTGAACAGTTCATATATTTGTTGACTGATTGTATTTCTTCCCATAAGAAGAAATACAATCAGTCAACAAGTATATGAAAAAATGTTTCATTTCTCTAGCAATGAGAGAGATGCAAATTAAAATCACACAGAGTTCCATTTCATGCCAATCAGAATGGCAATTATCATGAATGCAAGTAAAAATAAATGTTGGCAAGGATTTGGGAAAAATGTTCAGTCACACATTGCTGGTGGGACTGCAAATTGATGCAACCATTCTGGAAAACAGTATGGAGATTCCTCAGAAACTTGGAATGGAATCACCATTTGACCAAGTTATCCCACTGCTTGGCATATACCCAAAGGACTTAAAACCAGTATACTACAGTGACGTGGCATATCAATGTTTATAAGGACTCTATTCACAATAGCCAAGCTATGGAACCAACTGAAGTGCCCTTCAGCAGATGAATGGATAAAGAAAATGTGGTATATGTACACGATGGAATATTACTCAGCCTACAAAAGAATGAAATTTTGGCATTTTCCAGTAAATGGATGGCACTGGAGAATATTGTGCTAAGTGAAATAAGCCAGTCCCCCCAAAACCAAAGACAGAATGTTCTCTCTGATATGTGGGTGCTAACACATGACAAGGGAGGGTGGGGAAAAGAATAATAGAAATTCATTGAATTAGCCAAAGGGGAATGAAGAGAAGGGAAGGGGATTGGGAATAGGAAAGACAGTAGAATGAATCGGACATAATGTTCTTATGTTCATATATATTCATATATGAATACACCACCAGTGAAACTCCATGTCATGTACAACCACAAAAATAGTATCCTAATTAGAATAAATCATACTCCATGTATGTATAATATGTCCATACTCCATGTATGTATAATATGTTGTTCTGAAAAGAACAACAACAACAAAAAGAACTAATAGTAACTCATAGGAACTAGGGCATTGAATGATAGGTCTCACAGGTGGGTAGTTTCTTCTCAAGGATGGAGTTGAATTACAGAGGTTGAGTAACTTTCTTTTCTTTTTTGGAGTAATTTTCTTTGTGGTAAAGTGATCTGCTGCATCTGGGGGTAGGGGTGGAGGGTGCTGGGGATCAAATCTAAGGGCCTTGAACATACTGAACAAGTCCTCCACAATTGAGCCACATCCCCAGGCCTGGTGGTCTGTTTTTAAGGGTTATCTTTCTTACTTGTAGCTCCCTTCTTACATGTTTCTGCCCAGAGAGGTCAGAAAAGAACTCACCTTTCTGTGCCCTGTTGATATCAAGGTTGTGATCAGTATCATTGTTACTGGTCAGCTTTCCAGAAATTGTTTTCAAACCTTGCTCCTGCCCAGTGATCTCTACCCTCAGTTTAAGGAATATGAATTTAAAAATAATACTAATGTTTATTCTCTTGTTCATGCATATATACATAATTTAATTTTTAAATTAATGTTTCATACAAATGATTAAAGAAATATATCTCTGTCCATTTGTGCTCCTTTAACAGAACACCACAGATTGGGGAATTTGTCAAGAACAGAAATTTACTGGCTCACTGCTCTAGAGTCTGGGAAGTCCAACTATCAAGGTGTTGGTGAGTTTGGCAATTCTGATTCCCAAGTGGTGCCCTTATTAGGTCCTTAGATGACTTAAGATAGAATGGCAAAGAGACAAAAGGGTTAAATTCACCCTTCTATAATAGTACTAGTCCCACCCATGAGGGCAGAGCCCTGAGGACGCAATCATTTCTCAAATGTCTCACTTTTTAATATAGTTACAATGACAATCAAATTCCAATATGAATTTCAGAGAGAACAGACATTCAAATGATAGCAAGAAACAAAGTCTGACAGGAATTAAAATGATTTTCTAGAACTGGCTTATTTGAACCTCTGCAGAATTTTTTTGGTAGGAAGAAGAATGTATGAGAATGGTCTTCCCCAATATAATTATTGATCACATTACAGGCAGAGCACAGCCCATATATTTCTTTTACAGCCTATAGCCCAATATCAGAGCCATTCATGCCCTCTGATGGCATCTAAAACTGCAAAACAAACAACAACAACAAAAAACCCCACCCCCACCCCCACAAACACCATAACAAAACAAAACAACAACAACAAAAAATTGGCTCACAGAGAAAAAGGTGCATATATTTAGAGTGGCGGTGTGAAGCCCTTGAGCTGCTGGGCAGAGCAGAAGTGTGGCTGGGGCACAAAGCCAGGAAACCAGACTGGCTGCTCTGTCCCAGAGGAAGCTGGCATCTCATTCATTTAGAACTTGCTTTTCTTTCCCAAACTGCTTTGTTCCCATGATTTTTCATTTTATTCCAGTCATGTTTTTATACTCGTGAAATAACTGGCATTCATATGTAACATTTTATTTTTTTTAAAGAGAGAGTGATGGAGAGAGAGAGAGAGAGAGAGAGAGAGAGAGAGAGAGAGAGAGAATTTTTAATATTTATTTTTTAGTTATCGGCAGACACAACATCTTTGTTTGTATGTGGTGCTGAGGATCGAACCCGGGCAAGACGAGTGCGCTACGGCTTGAGCCACATCCCCAGCCCCTCATATGTAACATTTTAAAAAGTGAATTATTAGTGATAATCTGTATATAGAATAAACTTTTAAGTACAATCTCTATGAAAATTCTGTACCAGGGAATAGCCTTCCTGCAGTCCCAAGCAACAATTGATGTCCATAGATCTAAATATAATCACATGAGCAGAGAAAGTAATGGAATGCTGTGTTTGTTGGGCATGCCTGTAATCCCAGGTACTCAGGAGGCTGAGACAGGAGGTCTGCAAATTGAACGGCAGCCTGGAAAATTTAGCAAGTCACTGTTTCAGAATAAAAAGGACTGGGGAATAGATTGCTGGCAAAGCACTTGCTTAGTATGACTGAGGGCCCAGGCTAAGCTTCATCTCCTTTGTGTATAAATTTCATCCTCAGACACTTCTCATGTGAAGCATGATTATCAGTCTTGTCTGCCCAGTTACATAAAATAAGCTCCCGAAGAATAAAAACCAAGATGGATATTCTGGTATTTCCCTGTAGGGCCTACCTTGGCAGGTCCACAGTAAGTGCTGCACCAGAACAAGCTGGCTAATGATTTTCAAAGGACTCAAATATCTACTGTTTGTCCAGAACCTCTTGAATTCAATAGATGACAACTTGCCAATGACACAGCTTGGATCACCATCATCTCCCTAGGAAATTGTGGTTCATTAACCTTATTGGAGCCAGGCCTAGATTATAAACACTGTTGTTACATAGTTATAAATAAACTAGAAATACTGGGCAGGGGGAACCAACAGAATTTTAAAGAACTGAGATTCTGACATTAAAGCCATAGATTGTAAATATGATGACATGACAGGAAAACTTACCAACCAAAAAAGTATTTATGATGACAAATGTGTAAACATATATTTTGTTCATTTTCTTACATTTCTTTATTCTGAGGGTTGCATGTTAGGCCAGTGCTCTACCACTATAGACCTTCCTTCTGAGACTACATGAATATAATTCATTTTATATAGTCCCTACCCAAGTCCTAGAATTTGTTGATTATTTAATTTATTATTATTATCATCATCATCATCATCACTGCTGAAGATTGAAAGCAATGTCTTGCTCAGCCTAGGCAAGTGCCCTACTGCTGAACCTTGGATGATCATAAAAAAATCGAATTTTAAAATGAACTGAGTATCGTCCAGGCACAGAGGTGCATGCCTGTAATCCCAGCTATTAAGAAGGCCAAGACAGGAGAATAGTAGGTTTAAGGCCAGATTTAGCAATTGAACAAGACCCTGTTTCAAAATAAATAAATGCAAATGAGCTATGGATGTAGTTCAGTGATAGAGCACCGCTGGGTTCAATTCTTAGTACCACAATAAAAGGGGAAAAAAGTACTGTGTGTCTGTTGTGTGTAAGAACTTGTATTAAGAATATCATTCTTTAAAAACAATTGAACACGAAGAGTTGAAACTTTTGATTTGCTTAATTTTGTGGGGTTCTCTGGGTTAAGTTATTGGCAAGCCATTTCATAGAGCACTTCAGGCCTTTTACAGGAAGAGCAGAAATACAATTTACTAAGACATCTCTTTTCAGTTACATCTTGTATTTTAGCTGAAAAATCATATATATATATTTTTTTTCACAATCTTATTTATTAAACTTAATATTTATCTTCAATGAAGGGAGGCAAAAATAACCAAGAGATTAAATTGCATGGCAAGTGCAATAACTGGCATTAACCATGAAGAACCCACAAAAATATGAACATATTTAAAAATGAACAAAAATTATGTAGTATTTGGTTAATCTTCAACTCCTGACCCTGAGTGGAGTTTGTTTTTGAGGGAGGGGTCAACTGTGCTGTAGGAGAGGATCCTGGGGTGGTCAAGCCAAAAGGAATGGCATCTAAAAAGCCTTTTTGAGAGACTTCTAGCTAAGGAGGAAAGATGATGACATAATAAGCAAAAAGCTAAATCAGAACCAGAAAAAATCCTCCAGTTGTGAGTTCAAATTCAATTGCCACAAGCTTCCTCATATTTCCGACAGTTCTTCTTATGCTCTGACACTCTGAGGTAATACCTTTCAAGGAAAACCATGGTTTGTGTGTTTATCAAAAAAAGTCCCATGACTATAAGGGATGGTTACCTATCCTTTTTTTTTTTTTTCAAACTAAATTCCCAGTATAAAGTCAAGAACATTACTGGTGGACATAACCTTAAAGATCACTTACATAATGATTCTATATATATTAGGACAAGACCCAGAGAGGTCTGGTGTATTCCTTTGGGTCACTCCGCAGTCAATAGTGTAGAATTAAATCTCTCTCTCTTGAACTTCAGATCAGAGCTTTTTTTTTTTAATATTTCTTTTTTCATTGTCGTTGGTCACAATACCTTTATTTCATTTATTTTTATGTGGTGCTGAGGACCAAACCCAGGGCCTCGCACGTGATAGGCGAGTGCTCTACTGCTGAGCCACAACCCTAGCCCTAAATCAGAGCTTTTTTCTACAGAGTTGTGCTTTGTTCAACATTTGTACATCTTACTCATTCATTATTCCACAGAATGTTTATGATAGCTGTTTCATGCCTGACACTGTGCTAGAGTTCACAAGTACAAATTTGCACCACTTTTAGTAATTAAACAGAAATATGGGTAAACTACCACCAGGTGGCATAAGACTTCAGGTAGGTAATGATATTTGTAGGTAGTTTGTAGGTGACCCTCTAATTTTTCCTCCTGGATGTCATTTCAAGTTCAGATGATAAGAACAGGTCTGAATGTGCAATTGAGGCTTATCATTTTCTATCAGGATACCACTATTCTAGCTTCCCAGGCAAATGCCTTTGAGTTATTTTTGTTTTATTTTATCTTTTACTTAAGGAGTAAAAGGTACTTAAGTAGAAGTACAGACTGGCTCCTTTCCTCATCTTTAGCCCTTTGTAAAAAGCCTCCAATGTAGCCATATCAGAAAGAAAAAAAAATCTTTTGTGCAGTTCTCAGTGTATTTCAATTTTACTGCTTTTGAGTTTTGCTCTTGCTGTTCATTTTCCCTGAAATTCCTTCTCTTTGAAACTCTCTCCATCATCACATCTCTCTAGCTGATTCCAAAGTCACTAATGTTCAGCAAGCACTTGAGTAATTATTAGGTGATGGGTGATAGTAATATAGGAAATGCCCAATTCTATTCTCTACCCTCACACAGAATCTATCTTCTTCCCAGCCCTCCCTACTTGAGAAAATATAGTAGAACAAATGGGTATGTGCCATTTTAGAGGCATTTTACCAGGCAGAGTAGTGACCCAGGTATCAATCCTGCAGAGGTGGTGAAGAAAAAAAACTGGTCCTTGTGTGAATCTGAAGGTGACTCAAGTAGTTTAAAAGGATACAGGGTCAAAATGTTTCTACACAGTGAGGTGTAATAGTTTGGCACTTCAAAGCCTAACAGTGGTAGGGTGGGTAGAAGGTATCCTGCACATAGGCAAGTGGGAAAAGGCAATGTTAAGAAGGTAGAGCTGGGTGTGGGAGTGCCCACCTGGATTCCCAGTGGCTTGGTAGGCTGAGGCGGGATCACAAGTTCTAGGCCAGCTTCAGCAGCTTAGTAAGACCCTGTCTCAGAAAAAAAAAATAGAAATGAAAAGTGCTGGGAATGTGGCTCAGTGGTTAAGTGCCACTGGGTCCAATCTCCAGTACCAAAACAAATAAGAGAAAAAATAAAGGGTGGGACTAGATTATGAGGACCGTTGATGGACTTGCAAAGAAATTAAGGCTTTATCCTGTAGGCATTAAAAGTTATTACAAGACTTAGAAAAGGGGAATGACAAGAACAGATTTGCCTTTCCTGAAAGATCCTTCCTGATTGTGGTGTGGATTAGAAAGGGGTAAGACCAACTAGGCCACCAGTTAAAAATGACCATAGAGCCTGGATGGGTGGGGATATTAAGGCCTGAACAAAGGTAAAAGCTGTGCTGAAGGAGGAGCAAGAATGGATCTGAAAGATTCAACAGAATTTGGTGAATAATTAGATATGGGAGTGGGAGAGAGGATTGGATGGACTCGAGGTTCCTAACTGATGTCGCTAATTAGGAGAGAGGATACAGAAACTGAATAGTTCTTAGAGGTGGTAGTGATGAATAAGTTGAGTTTATTTGGGAATATTTTGGTCTGATTATTTGTATTAATTAACTTCATACATTAATATATAGGTTAGAATGAAAGTTCTCAGTAATGAAAAACTTCCTAATACCATTCTTCAATTTGGCAAAAATATTTAAATGTGTTCCTTCTTCTTTGTAGAGGTTAGGAACAGTGGGGATTGTGGATCATAAATTCCCAAATATCTAAAACAATGTCATTCTCCTACATTTTTATGCTTTTAACAAATGCAATTTGTTCATTCTGTAATTGATGCAATGTATTTTTATATCTGTAAGACTTTTGTGCACACTTAAATTCATAAATCATCAAAAGGTTTAAGATATGACTTCCAGAACTCAAAACCCATTAGAGAACTATCAGCAGTAAATGGCCATGTTTTAAAGGGTTTTGTGTGATATCCAGAAAGTGGGTCTCATGTTGAGTAAGGAGAAACTAAAGAGGACTACAGTGGGGATAGCTGAGCAAGTCTCTAAAGTATGAACAGTTTCTGAAAAGTCAGTCACAGTTCATTTTAGGAATGGTCATATGCATTGTAAATATTTTTGTCAAATTTGGGAAACCTCCATTGTATTTTTCCATATTGATATCTAAGATTTGAAGGAATTTTCCAAAGATCAGAATTTGGTTCAAAAGATTTTATATCTTCATTTTTGCTACCCGTGTATTCATAGTACCAAGTGCGATGTTAGTACCAGTACATGTCCTATGGCTGTGGGTTCTCTTGTCACAATTTTGAGAGAATTGCCATGGTGAGTTATAGAAACATTCTGGAATCCCTTGCTAAACCAGAGCAATTACAAATAACAATACATGAAAGTGACTAAAAACTATATAAACCGGTCCTTCTAAACCCAAACTAAATTCAAATCCCTTATCATTCTACTAAATTATTTTTATAAAATTATGACAGAGAAACTTTGGATTGGGCAGAGGGGAGTGAGAGGAGGGTAGGGAGTCTGAGGGTGAGAAAGATGGTGGAACGAGATGGAAATTATTACCCTGTGTCCATGTATGAGTGCATGAATGGTGTGACTCAGCATCATGTACAACATAGAAATGGAAAGTTGTGTAAACAAAAATATGATGGAGAGAATTTGGAGTACTTTTAATAATTTTATTTAAAGTGCAGGTATAGCTTATTTTATTGTGCTTCACTTTATTCCTCTTTGCAGACACTGCATTTTTTTTACACATTGAAGGCTTGTAGCAATCTCACATAGAGGAAGTCTCTCTGAGCCATTTTTCCAAAAGTGCACTCACTTTGTGTCTCTGTGTCATATTTTAGTAATTCTTGCAATATTTCAAATTTTTGAATTATTATTAAATTGATGATCAGTGAGTTATCTATGATGCTGCTATTGTAATTGATTTGGAGCACCACAAACCTTGCCTATATAAGATGGTGAACTTAATTAATGTTGTATGTGTGCTATCTGCTTCACAAACAGGCTGTTTCCCCATATCTTCCCTACTCCTCAGGCCTCTCTATTCCCTGAGACACAATGAAATTGAAATTAGGCCAATTGATAACCCTACAATGTCTTCTTTCACTTTGCATCCCAAACTAGAAATGATTAAGCTTAATGAAGAAGGGATGTCAAAGGCCAAAAAAGCTAGGCATCTTTCTTGCACCAATTAGCCAGTTGTGAATACAAAAGAAAAGTTCTTAATAAAAAATTGAAAGTGCTACTCCAGTGAACACATGAATGATAAAAAGGTGACATACACTTATTGCTGATATGGACAAAGTTTCAGTGTTCTATATCAAAGATCAAACTAGCCACAACATTCCCTTAAGCTAAAGCCTAATCCAGAGCAAGGCCCTAACTCTTTTTAATTTTATAAAGGCCAAGAGAGGTAAGGAAGCTGCAATACCTTGAATATTGCAGAGGCTGGATCATTGAGGATTAAGGACAGAAGCCGACTCTACAACATAAAAATATAAGGTGAAGCAGAAGATGCCATCTAAGACTTTCATAACTAGAGAGCAGTCAGTGCTTAGCTTCAAAGCTAATGCAACTGGTGACTTTACATTGAAGACAATGCTCCTTTTTCATTCTGAAAATCCTCGGGCCCTTAAGAATTATACTAAATTTCCTCAGCCTGCACTCTATGAATGAAACAACAAAGCTTGGGTGACAGTGCATCTGTTTAAACATGGTTTTCTGAATGTCATAAGCCCACTGTTGAGACCTACTGCTTAGAAAAAAGATTCCTTTCAAAATCTTGCTGCTCATTGAAAATGCCCAAGAGCTGTGATGGAGACCTACATTGAGGTTAATGTTGTTTTCAGGCCTGATAACATTCTGTGGCCCATGGGTCAGGGAGTCATTTCAAATTTCAAGATTTAGGAAATAAATTTTGTCAGGCTACAGATACCCTAGATAGTGATTCTGCTGATGACTCTGGGGGAAGTAAATTGAAAACACTCTGGAAAGGATTCATCATTCTATGTCATTAAGAACATCCATGATTCGTGGATGAAGGTCAAAATATCAACATTAACAGAGATTTGGAAGAACTTGATTCCAACCCCCATGGATGACTATGAGGGGTTCAGGATTTCCATGGAGAAAGTAGTTGGTGGAAATAGTAAAAGACAGAGTTAGATGTGAGGCCTGAAGATGTGATTGAATTACTGTTATCTGATGATAAAACATTATTGGTTGAGGAGTGTCTACTAATGGCTGAGAACAGGAACTTGTTTCTTGAGATGGAATGTACTCCTGGTGAAGATGCTATGATTATTGTTGAAATTGTGTTAGAAGACATAGAATATTTCAAAAATTGAGTTGACAAAACAGTGTTAGGGTTTGAGAGGACTGACTCCAATTTTGAAAGAAGGTCTGTGGATAAACTACCAAAAACAGCATTGTCTGCCACAGAGAAGTATTTCATGAGGGAAAAAGTAAAAAATTTCATTGTTGTCTAATTTTAATACATTACCATAGGCACCCTAAACTTCAGCCTTCACAACCCTGATCAAAAGCCATTAACATCCAGGCAAAACCCACCAGGAGCATAAAGATTAAGACTCATTGAAGGCCCAGGTGATCGTTAGCCTCTTTTTTTTAAATTAACAATAAAGTCTTTCCAAATTAAGATATGTGCACTTTTTTTCCAGACTTAATGACATTTCATAGTTATCAGAGTACAGTATAGTGTAAACCTAAGTTTGATATGCACTGGGAAACCAAAATATCATGTGATTGAACTTATTGCTGTATTTGTTTTATGCAGTGATTTGGAACCAAACATGCACTAGTACAGAGATATGCCCGTATTTTACTTTTGCAAACTTTATAAAAACTTAGACTTGTTAATACATTATTAAGTCCCCACCAAATACTTCAGAAGAGACCAGTGCAAGTGAAGAACCCTATGTTTGAAGTTTTAGTAGTTTCATGGTAGATCCACTTCAGAATGATTGTTGTAGGAACAAATTTGAAATTCTTAGTAAGGCCTAGTGAGAATATTTGGAAAAAAAATACTGACAATCATCTTTAGGAGGTGAGTACTTAGAAACAATAGGTGTCAGCTGTAGGTTTAAGTGCCCCTTTTGGTTCAACAAGAAACGTCACTAATTTCTGTTTTTCAGTGTTTGGCTCTAGATCTTTTTCCCCTGTCAGTCTATAGACACTCTCCCTGCAACCTTATCTACTCTGAATGTCTCAATTGCCACACGTATGTAGATGATCCCCAAATCTAAATCTCTAGCTCAGTACCTCTCCTGAACTTTTGAATTATATATCCCACCATCCTGGAATACGCCTAACTCAAGAAGAAACTCTCTTCCTTTTCAAATGACCTTACCTCCTGGGATCTGACCAAACCCTGGAGACTGCGGAACACAGTGCAGGCCCAGAATCTATGTGTACTGGATGTTTGATATTGTGTTACAATATCATAATCACATCAGTTACTAAATCTTGTTGGAGTTCATGCTGAATATTTCTAATACAACACTCTCTGGTGTTACCCCTTCCATCTAGGCTCCTATGTTCTAGAATGTGGATAATTGCAATACTCTTAACTTATCTTGGTCTTCATCTCACCCCTTCTTCTAATTCCTTGTTCATACTGTGGCCAAGAGATTAAATTGTGTGGCTTGAATGAGCTCTTTAGTAATGGAGCCCTGATCTAGAACACTCGGCTGATCACTCTTCAAAGCCGTCACATTGTCCTGGGAATGAAGTTCTAAGTCTTCTACCCCTCTCTCATGGATCTGCACCAGGCTCAGTGTCTAAAACTATCTCTAGTCTTATTTCTTGGCTCTTTTCTGAAATAACCTCTGTTTTAAACACTCTGAGTATCTTTAAGTTACTCATATTTCCCCAGGCACTGGATACCCAGAAATTTTCACCCCTCAAATTTGATCAGACACCAGGTATAGTGACTCTATCTCCTGAGTACTTTTTGTTTCATTTCCATACTGCTTCCACTCTGGCTTTCACCACGTCTCTCTCTGTGATAACCTCCTCCGTGACCTCTTCTTGATCCCAGCTCCTTTCAACGCTTTTTCTAACCTGCCAGCAAAATGACATTGCAGCAACAAAATTTTATCCTATTCTTTTCCTTAAACACAATAATGGCATGCATTCCTAGAACTTTTTGGACAGAAATTAATGCCTTTGCTGGTAAGGTCCTTCCTGCCCCACTAGATCTATAGTTTCATCTTTACCACTCCTTCATATAACCCATTTGCCAAACTGACCTCACACAGTTCTCTAAACAACATGTATCTTTTTCTACCTCTTTTCTTCATGGAGCATCTTCTGTGGCCAGGCTTACCTTATTCCTCTTTTCATCTATCATCAGTCAGCTCAATGTCATTTTCACCCAGTTTCATTCAAACAACTACTTTTTGTCCTCCTGATATTGCCTATGTCACACATTCAATTTTCCAGGTGCACCACACACTTCTAGGGTTGTTTATACATTTTTAGATTTTCTACAATAGTCACTGATTATTTTTATATTCTAATAAAATAAAAGGATTGTGAGGAGTTATCTATTGAAGGAGGCAATGGTATATAGGTAGATAAAAGCAAAGTGTAGAGGGATAAATTGGGCCACAAGATGGATGGTTTTGTACCTGTTTCAAACATCTGAGGGGCTTTCATGGAGAAGGGCCGAGATAGCCATATGATGGAAATCACATGGAAGGATATTTCCTTTGCTATAGGAAAGCTGAACAGAGTTGTTTGAAGAATAAATGGGCTGCTGGGTCAGGAAAAAATAAATGAATTAGGGGCTGAGATTGTGGCTCAGTGGTAGATTGCTCGTCTTTCATGCATGAGGTATCGGTTTCAATCCTCAGCACCATATAAATTTAAAATAAAGATATTGTGTCCACCTAGAACTAAAAAATAAACATTTTTTTAAAAAAGAAATAAATGAATCACCTCTGTGTCTGTTTAGAGACAGGGCCATTCTCCCAGCTAGAAAAGAATTTTTGTTGAAATGCAGACTTCATCTTTGCCTGACCAGGGCAGATGGCCTGTGAGGTCCCAGTATTCTTTGCTTTTCACCACTCTTTTCTGGGATAAAGTAAAGGCTTCTCTGCACTTATACTCTAAAACAGATTGACATAATATTATTCAGAGTATTCCAGTACAGCTGGAAGAGCATAAACCTTAGAATTAAGGCTTAGGCTTATCTTTTTATCTTTTGTCAGGAGTGTTTGATAGAACCCTTTTCCTTTTCATGTTATTTTTTTTTTTCCTCATCTGTATTCTCATCAGGATTCCATTTCTGGTACAATACATAGAACACTGTAATAGTAAGTGGATTATTTTTCTGTTTCCTATGACTCTTGTTCACTCTATCCTGTGTTAAATTCCTTGTTATTTTGGATGATCTACCCATTTAAAATGTGAGGTAAGTCTTAACTTTTTGTATAAACTCTGCAGCCTTATATCTACCTTTAGCAAGGATTTCATAGTGATTACTAAACTGAGTTAGATTGAGACAACAGACCATACTAATCCACTTTACAATCAGTAATCTACCATAGGAATTAAGATAGATAAAACAAACAGAAAACCATTAACATGGAACCATAGTCTACTCTGACTTACATTAAAGTTGTTTCTAAAATGTGACAAGCACTGGCAAGTTACAGGGTGGGAAGATGGATAGTGCTACAGAGAATTTGGAATAACATCACGGGCTATTCTCCTATATCCTGAGTTAGTCTCAAGTAGTCCTCAGAACAATCTGACAGGCACCCTTTCTGGGATGCAGGGAATATAGCAAACCCTAAGAATTCAGCCCATTATTAATGTTGGCCACGAATGGCACACAGTATGAATAAGTAAATACCAGAATTCGCAAAGCAAGAATGCCTGTGTCTTTTGTAGGTACCTTATAATGGAATTGTCTGACAAAGGGAAAGAAGAAACAACCAGATTTCTTTTTTTTATTTTAATATTTATTTTTTAGTTGCATTTGGCACAATACCTTTATTTCACTTATTCATTTTTATGTAGTGCTGAGGATCGAACCAAAGTCTTGCACATGCGAAGTGAGCGCTGTACTGCTGAGCCACAACCCTAGCCCAGCAACCAGATTTCTTAAAAGTAGTGGGAGAGGAGTTGGTTGCTCTTGACTTATAGGATTTTTTCCCCCTCTTTGGGTAGCAAAGATGCTCATCTGTCCCTTGGGCTTTATGACAAGTATCCCAGAGTATCTATTTGAGATCCATTGATCTGTATATCATCCAACTTCTCCGAGAAAAACTATATACTGTCTGAAGTAAAAAAGAAAAAAAAGTTTTCATCTTTTTAGAGGTAGAAAGAGGTCAGAGGGAGAGAATAGTGGAAATAGGCTAAAGGAAATGTGTTTGGATAGGGAGGGAGATATCTTGCAGCTTAGGAGCAAATTGGCCAATTGGCAAAGGAAGCTTTCCCTCAAAAATCAAATGGAAACCCTTGACTAATCTGCATCCAGCCTTGTTGGCTGGCCTTCTGCAGCAGCTGAGATGGAAGATGGTGACAATGCTATGCAGATCCTGGGTGGAGGAAAGGCATTCCCATGGTGTGTCGTATCTGCATTAAATAAGCACAAAATTTTCCTGTGCAACATCATTTAAATCACTTTGGATCATTCTAGGCTCAACCATATAAGATGTTAAAGAACAAGACCAAAGGGAATAGTGTAAAACTTCATCCAACCTTTTTTCAAAAGGATTTATTCTTCCCTTTTTTAAAATATTTTTTTTTAGTTGTAGTTGGACACAATATCTTTATTTTATTTTTATGTGGTGCTGAATCGAACACAGGGTATTGCCCATGCTAGGCGAGCGCTCTAGCTCTGAGCCACAACCCCATCCTCTGTTCACTTTTGATTAGGGTTGACTGTGAACATCAAAATCCACATTCAAAATCTAAATAGGGACTTCTGTGAGGAATAATAATAAAGAGGAGACAAAGAAACAAGGTGCAGAGGAAGGAAAGGTGGCAAAGTGGGTCCTTGTCCAAGCGGCCACATTTATTTATACCAATAGTTTACATTAGGTCATTAGTACCATAACCATATTATTGTTTAGAGTATCAGCAAGGTTGCTTATTGTGCAGTTACATTGTATAGTTACAAAATGTAATGTTAGGAGCTTTGTGTAGTTCTCAAGAAAGTCCGTTGTCTGAAATTACTATTAGGCAGATCCAGAGCACCTGAGCTTGGTGAAATATTGCAGTTATCAAGCGAGTTCCTTTATTCCAGGAGTTATGTGCCTAAGATTAAGGTGAAAGCTGATAAGACTCTAGTATGAAGGGCATTACCATAGCAACCAGGCATCCTATGTCTTTGCACAGAAACTTTTCCGGACACTAAGAATACCACCACCATGAAATAATCAGGGACCCCAATTCCAAATACAGAACTCCTATAGATTTCTTCAGATTTTCATTGAAGAACTGATTTTCTTACTTTTTTCCCACCAAGTTCAACAAACTGAGTTGTATCTCTCTGCTTCTGAGGTTGACACCTATTATCAGGATTTATAGTTGCTGAAACTTGCTTTAATAACTCACAAGGAATAGAATCCATCTTGTGCTCTCCCGTTTCACAGTTGGTTCAGTGACGCAAAGAGATGAACAAACATGCTTTCTGCCAGTAAAATAAATAGAGTGGACTCAGAGACACCCTAGGAGGAATAATATTGAATGAGTTACCACTGCTACCTGTGCTCCCACCCGTGCACAACTAGATCAGATCTAAAGCGGAGCCTGCTCTGTGGTGTAGTCTGGGCTGTAGTATCCTG
This sequence comes from Ictidomys tridecemlineatus, assembly GCF_052094955.1. Lineage (NCBI taxonomy): Eukaryota > Metazoa > Chordata > Mammalia > Rodentia > Sciuridae > Ictidomys > Ictidomys tridecemlineatus. Next base: position 160,318,925 of record NC_135482.1, on the reverse strand, counting down.
GGGCTGAAGGAAACCTGCCTTCTGCAGGCTTTGTCTTTCATTTTAAGGACAAAATGCAATTCAGAATTTGTGTATTCACAATTTATAACATGTGACATTTGTTTGCTAATTATGGAAGCAACTTGTTGCACATTATGTATACAATGCTGCAGAAGAAGGTGTCCTTTATTTCCCAGTAGCATCTGACAATAGGGCAGGAGTAAAGCTTGCAAACCTTGGTATCCAGAAGAAATGGCCTCCTGAGGACAAGCTGTGGCTTTGGGTTTCTTTAATAGTATGTATGAGAAGTTCTGTGTCAGATTCCTATCCCCAGTTTCATCTCAGCCCAGGAGGGGCCTGGAACCTGTTAGGCCTTACAGTGTCCTGACTCTGTTGATAGATTCCATTCATTAAAATTCAGCAGCAGAGGCAAATGCCTCCTCCCTGCAGCCAGCTCCTCCCTGAGCAAACACTCTGCCTCAAATGCTGTGAAGACCACCATGTCCTCAGCCAATTTCAACACTTGGTTCCTCCCCCTCCCCCCCAAAAACTGGGCCCACACCATATGGTGAACATACCCCTCTAGATAAACAATGTGTCATGCAGAAGTAAAAGAAGAAAAAACAGGTTAGATGAGAAAATCCTGTAGTGGACCTTGAACCTGAGCAGAGCCTATTCCACTAGCCTGGCTCTCCATGTAAGCCCACTGCTGTATCCATAAAACACTCTTCCAGACTTTGGCCTTCCTTGAGGTTTCAGTTTGAATTAGAAGTAGCTGTTTTACCAAAGTTTCCTTCCTTGTCGTTTTAGTCACCTTTTCCATCACCGTGACCAAAAGACCTGACAAGAACAACATATAGGAGAGAGAGTTTATTTTGGATCCTGGTTTCAGAGGTTCAGTCTGTGGTTGGCTGACTACATAGCTCTGGGCTCAAGGTGAGGCACAACATCATGGCCAAAGGGCATGCAGAGGAAAGCAGCTTAGGACATGGCAACAAAGAAGCAGAGAAGAAAGCTCCACTCACCAGGGACAAAATCTAAACCCCCAAAACATGCCCCCAGTGACCTGTGTCTTCCAGCAACACCATACTTGCTTTTAGTGACCACCTAGTTAATTCACATCAGTTGATTAGTCCACTGATTAGGTTATAACTCTCATAATCTAATCATTTCACTCTGGTGGTTCTTGCATTGTCTTATACATGAGCTTTTGGGGGACATCTCATGTCTAAACCATGACACTTGTATTTTCCACATTCTTCATAATATCGTTTAAAGTATGTTTTGAAAAAGCTGGTCCCAACAATTGAGGGAAAGAAGTGATGGCTTCAAAGAGTGTTATTTCCAATAGAATATTACAGACCTCACTACCTGTCAATCAGCGGACATCTGATGTGTCCTTTGATTTCTTTATGTATAAATATATAGATGCATAGGTAAATTTTTAGATTTAAAATATAACTATTTCAATGTAGATTAATACATGGAAGTTATAGATAAAAATTAACCTTAGATTCACTTGACTTTTGCTAACCAGTTGGCATCTGATTTTTTCATATAATTGGTAAATGCGCATAATAACCTTGAAAGGGAGCTTAAAGAATATAACTTTTCCTTTGTATATTTAAAGTATAATTTGAGGTGGGAGTAAAATAGAGTCAATTTCACTGAAGGCCTAGGACCTTCCATAAGTTTTAATATGCTAATATTTATGTGTTTAGCACTATAATCTTATAGTCTACATTGGTGCAGATACATGGGAATCAACTTACCAAAAGAGATGAAAGATCTATATAATGAAGACTACAGAACCTTAAAGAAAGAACTTAAAGAAGACCTTAGAAGATGGAAAGATCTATCTTGCTCTTGGATAGGCAGAATTAATATTATCAAAATGACCATACTACCAAAAACACTATACAGATTTAATGCAATTCTGATCAAAATCCAATGGCATTCCTCATAGAAATAGAAAAAGCAATCATGAAATTCATCTGGAAAAATAAGAGACCCCGAATATCTAAAGCAACTCTTAACAGGAAGAGTGAAGCAGGTGGCATCACTATACCAGACCTGAAACTATACTACAGAGCAATAGTAACAAAAACAACACCAAAACAGACTGGTAAACCAATGATATAGAATAGAGGACACAGAGACTGACCCCCCCAAACAACAATTATCTTATATTAGTCAAAGTGGCTAAAAACAGCATTGGAGAAAAAATAGCATCTTCAACTAATGGTGATGGAAAAACTGGAAATCCATATGCAAAAAAAAAAAAAAATGAGATGAAACCTCTATCTCTCACCATGCATAAAACTCAACTCAAAGTGGATCATGATCCAGGAATTAAACCAGAGATTCTATGTCTAATGCAAGAAAAAGTAGTCCCTAATCTGCATCATGTGGGATTAGGCCCCAACTTCCTTAATAAAACTCCTATAGCACAAAAATTAAAACCAAGAATCAATTAATGGGATGAAATCAAACTAAAAATTTTTCTCTCAGCAAAAGAAACAATCTATAAGACGAATAGACAGCCTACACCCTGGGAGCAAATTTTTACCCCCCCCACATCAGATAGAGCACTAATCTCTAAGATATATAAAGAACACAAAAAGCTAAACAGCAAATAAACAAATAACCCAGTCAACAAATGGGCCAAGGACCTGAAGAGACGCTTCTCAGAAGAGGATATACTATCAATCAACAAATATATGAAAAAATGTTCATCATCTCTAACAATTAAAGAAATGCAAATCAAAACTACTCTAAGATATCTTCTCACTCCAGTCAGAATAGCAGCTATTATGAAGACAAACAACAACAAGAGTTGTCAAGAATGTGGGGGAAAAGGTACACTCATACATTGCTGGTGGGACTGCAAATTGGTGCAGTCAATTTGGAAAGCAGTATGGAGATTCCTTGGAAATCTGGAAATGGAACCACCATTTGACCCAAGTCTCTTTCTGCTTGATTTATACCCAAAAGACTTAAAATCAGCATACTACAGGGCCAAAGCCACATCAGTGTTTATGTCAGCACAATTCACAATAGCTAAACTGTGCAGGCAACCTAGATGCCCCCCAGTGGATAAATGGATTAAAAAAAAAAGTGCCATATATACACAATGGAATTTTACTCAGCAATAAAAGAGAATAAAATCATGGCATTTGCAGGTAAATGCATGGCATTGGAGAAGATAATGCTAAGTGAAGTTAGCCAATCCCAAAAAATCAACTGCCAAATGTTTTCTCTGATATAAGGAGGCTGACTCATAATGAGGTAGGGAGGGGGAGCATGAGAGGAATTGGTGAATTCTAGATAAGGCAGAAGGGTGGGAGGGTAAAGGAGGAGGAAGGGGATTAGCAAGGATGGTGGAATGTGATAGACATCGTCATCCAAATTACATGTATAAAGACACGAATTGGTGTCAACATACTTTATATACAACCAGAGATATGAAAAATTGTGCTGTACACATGTAATGAGAATTGTAAAGCTTTCCGCTGTCATTTTTCAAAAAAATTAATGAAAAAAGTGCTCTGTCTGGCAACAACATTGTTTTAGCCCTTTCCTCACAAAGGTGAATTCTCTTGGTGTTTAGACTATCATGGCTCCAGAAGCAAGGGGTAGTGTAGGCCCCATGGCAGGGGCTGCAGGAAGCAGCTGGCTCCCCAGGCTTTTGCCCACAAACATACATCCAAGTCTCCAACTGCATACTTTCCCCACGCCATGGCCCAAACACTAATCCTCCAGTGGTGGGAAAACTAATGTCCAAGACTGTTTCCTTTCTCTCCCTCCCTCTCTCCCTTCCTTCCTTCCTTCCTTCCTTCCTTCCTTCCTTCCTTCTTTCCTTCCTTCCTTCCTTCCTTTCCTCTTTCCTTCTTTCCTATCTACTATTCTCTAGGTGGTATAGAAAAATAAATCACTTTGATGAATCTGTGGCCTCTTTGGACATTTATATTCTGTATTTCAATAACAAAAACAGACAGGAAGAAAGAAATACAGATTGGGTGAGACAGAGCTTTGATTATTTTCCAACCAATGATTAGTTGTGTAATAATGAACATGTCTACATCTATGAGCTTTCCTTTCTTATAAAAAGGTGCCAAGGACATGCACTGGAGAAAAGATAGCCTCTTCAACAAATGGTGCTAGGAAAACTGGAAATCCATATGCAACAAAATGAAATGAATGCCCCCCCCCTCTATCAATAGGCCCTAATCTTTATAATGTGGGATTAGGCCCCAACTTCTTAATAAGACTCCTATAGCACAAGAATTACAATCATGTATCAATAAATGGGATGGACTCAAACTAAAATTGCTTCTCAGCAAAAAAAAACAATCTGTAAGATGAATAGACAGCCTACATCTTGGAAGCAAATCTTTACCCTTCAAACATCAGATAGAACAGTAATCTCTAGGGTATGTAAAGAACTCAAAAAGCTAAACACCAAAAAAATCCCAAATAACCTGATCAACAAATAGGCCAAGGACCTGAAGAGACACTTCTCAGAAAATGATATACTATCAATCAACAAATATATGAAAAAATGTTCATCATCACCAGCAATTAGAGAAATGCAAATCAAAACCACTCTATGACTTCATCTCACTCCAGTCAGAATGTCAACTATTATGCATACAAACAATAAGTGTTGTTGAGGTTGTGGGGGAAAAGTACACTAATATATTGCTGGCAGGACTGCAAATTGCTGCAGCGAATATGAAAAACAGTATGGAGATTTTTGAAAAATTGAGAGTGAAACCACCATTTGCCCGAGCTATCCCTCTCCTTGGTCTATACCCAAAGGACTTAAAATCAGCATACTACAGGGATACAGCCACATCAATTTTATAGCAGCACAATTCACAATAGCTATATTATGGAAACAACCTAGATGTCCTTCAGTAGATGAATGGATCTAGAAAATGTGGTATATATAAGAATAAAATCTTGTTTATTCAGCCTTAAACAAAAATGAAATTATGGCATTTGCTAGTAAATAGATGGAGCTGGACCATATCATAGTAAGTGAAATAAGCCAATTCCACGGAACAAAAAGCTGAATGTTTTCTGATATGTGGATGCTAACCCACAATAAGGGAGTAGGGTAGGGAAGCACAGAGGAACTTTGGATTGAACAGAGGTGAGCGAGGTGAGATAGGAAGGATAGTAGAACGAATCAGACATTATTACCATATGTGCATATATGATTACATGTCTTGTATAATTCTACATAATGTACAACCAGAAGAACGAGAAGTTATACTCCACTTATGTGTGATGTTCAAAATGCATTCTACTGTCATGTATAACTGCTTAGAACAAATTAAAAAAATAAAAAATAAATTTAAAAAATTCTTTATGTCAGAATCACAGCAAGTAATCAGTTCCTAAAATAATCTAAATTATTTATTAATCTAAGTAATATAAATAATCTCTAAAATACATTTGTGATCTACGTCACAGTGTTACTGTGACTCACTGTAAAGTCTCAATAAATACAAACTCTTAGAATTATGCTTTTTTCTTCAGTTGTTTTTTGTTGTTGTGCGATGGTGGTTTGTGGTACTAATGATAGAACCCAAGAATGCTCTACTAGTAAGCTACATTCCCATCTCCATTTTCCTTTTTACTTTTTTTCTGGAACATGAACTCCTACTGACTCAGCCTCCTAAGTATAATTTGTCTTTTTGAAGAATATACTCTCTGTTTTTGAAGATGTTGTAGAAAGAACATACATGATAATGAAAATATCCTCAAAATTTATTTTCACATGTAGAACATATTAAGTTTCAACTTAAAATATTCACTATCCTAAACCAAATTTTATTCTCAGTGTCATATTCTATTCACTATTCCATAAGGTCCAGGATGAGAAAGTAAGGAATATGTTATGAAATGGCAGTAAGAGTTCCATGTTCCAGCATGCGCTGGAGTGTACCTGTGTATGCCAATGTGATCTTTCAGATTAGTAGAATGAGTTTAATATGAGTGAGCAATACAATATGACTACAGTACAAAGCACTTCTCAATTCAGGCTGCATTATTACAAAGTGGCATCCCCATTACAAGTAGCCAATTGGGCTATTCTTCAACTATCATTTTTTTATTATTCATCTTCTATAGGATTATGTTAAGGCAGAATATATCCAAAGAGATGTGAGTAGGATGGTGAAAGTGCTTGAACTGAAGCCACATAAGTTATGAGAGAAGAACTGGGAATAATCAGCCCAGAGAAAACAGTGCTTGATTTGGTCATGGCTAAATATTTCCAGCTCCTTGAAACTCAAACATAGCTACTTTGTCAAAAACATAATTAGATATATTATTTATGATGTTTCATAATCTATTTTTTCTCTTAACTCATTCAATGAGTTCATACTATTGGTTATATGTATTTTTATAAATTCTTTTTCCATATGTATTTATACTTGACTTTCATATTTTATTTGTGTCAATCTAGTGCCTACCCTAATGAAGAGTGCTATATTTTAAATTCAGGTTCAAAGAATGCATGAACTTTCAGAGTTTAGAGTTCTTGAACTTATTTGCCTAAATTGTGATGTGTGTATTAGAAATTACATAGTTTATACCATATAATACACATTTTCCTTAATAACCTGGGATAAATAAACCATATTCCTGTGGTTGGCTAATTATTATATTTTATTTATTTGTTATTTCTTTTTATTCTGCAATTTTTGAGGGGTGTGTGTGTGTGTGTGTGTGTGTGTGTGTGTATGTGTGTGTGTATCCTCACTGTGTGGATAGGTTAGAAAAAATATACATTTATGTAATTTTACTTTCATTTAATTGCTTTCTTTTGCATCTGTTTATGATTTAGCCTTGTTTTGACTTAGGTAGGATATAATTATATATAGGTTTGAACTGTTTTGATCTTACATTTGCTTGTTTGTTTCTATATTGGTTTATGTCCTTAATCCACTTCTTTAGTTTCTCTCCACCCCAATACCAAATTTTCATGCTCCCTCTCATCTTTTGTCTTTTAATTACTTTTAGTTAATTGTTTTTGTAATTCCTTCTTTATAGTCAACATCAGCTACCTATCTCCTGACTCTCTTTTGTTTACTTAACATATTTCAAACTTTTGTTGCTTTCCTACCCTATTTTCTCTTTACTTAAGAAACTTTAATTTAACTGTCTAATAGAATTAGATAGTTAATGTAACTCATACCCCATTCATGTTGTTGTGATTATTGATAGAATACACAACATAGTAGACACCTGCTGTTTAATTCTTGATTGAGTTCATGATTTTTTATTTTTGGTATTGATGGTACTGATGCTCACCTCAACATTCCTATATAGGTGGCAATTATTGCTATAGATGTCAAAGTGGACAGCAGAAACTGTACTTCTGTTGCTAACAGTAGTGCTATTCCTGACTCCCACTTCCTATAAGAGGGACTGGAAAGTGATCAGGACATTTCAAGATCATAGAGTCGAGATCTCACTGTGGAGCAATACTCACAACTCTGCCAAGTAAGTAACAGCAAATCTTACTCCACACATGATGATCTAGCCCCACCTGAGCCTTCACATTACTTTAAGGGCAGAGAATTGGGGAAACAAAACTCTCAAACCAAAAATCCAAAACCAAAATCAAAAACAAAAAAACAAGTCTCAAGGAGGAACAATCAGAGGGGCATCTCAGGTTGCACATTGGATATCTACTCATAAAGCAAAAAAGATAACTATCCACAAGAGGACTTAAAAGAGGAAGGAGAATCCATCTAAACTGATGCACAAGTCCAACCAAGACTTCTGAAAACATGAGGAAATAGGCCAAGAAATCGCCTCCAAAATTCAGAATCTCCCAACAAAGGATCCCACAGATATGGAAGTAGATGAAATTTCAAAGGTTATAAAAATGATTATTAAAATGTTAAACTAAAAGAAGATCTAAGCAATGAATGAAGAAAGCTAATATTGGAGATAAAAGACCACTTCAATAAAGAAATAGAAATATTGAAAAGAAACCAGTCAGAACTCATGAAAATGAAAGACACAAATCACACATCACAATAGTTCAACTGTGGAACCAACCTAGATGCCCTTAAATGGATGAATGGATTTTTAAAAAATGTGACATATATACACAATGGAATATTACTCAGCAATAAAGGAGAATAAATCATGGCATTTGCAGGTAAATGGATGGAATTAGAGAAGATAATGCTAAGTGAAGTTAGCCAATCCCCCCCAAAACAAATGCCAAATGTTTCCTTTGATATAAGGAGGCTGATTCATAGTGGGATAGGGAGAGGGAGCATGGGAGGAATAAAGGAACTCTAGATTGGCCAGAGAGGGTGGGAAAAGAAGGAAGGGGGCGTGGGATTATAAATGATGGTGGAATGTGATGATCATTATTATACAAAGTACATGTATGAAGACATGAATTGGTGTGCAAAAACTTTGTATAAAACCAGAGATGTTGAAACTGGTGCTCTGTGTGTGTAATAAGAATTGTAATGCATTCCACTGTCATATATTTAAAAAAAGAAAGAAAGAAAGAAAATTCCACTGGAAACCATCACCAAAAGATTAGATTTCATAGAAAACTTGAGTCCTTGAGGACAGAACTTCAACTTCAGGCCTCCAAGACAGGGTAAAATGTCTCATATGGGGGTGTTCTGGCAGCCAGCATGGAGGTGGCAGGACCAGCTGGAGCTGGGGAAGTCACTAACTCTGAGGGAGAAGTCACCCAACCAGAGGGCTGAAAGTCCAGGGAGGGAGCAGAGGCCCCTCGGGGGTGACTGAGCCCTTGGTGGCAAGTTTCTAGTCAAAGTCCAGGCCAGGCCTCTACCTTTAAGGCAGAGTTCCAAGGTGGCAGGAACCCTGCACTCCCCAGAATTCTGAATGCTTTGGTCATAATTGATCCCTGCAACGGTCCAGGACATTCAGCTAGAAGGTGGATGGTCATAGAGCGGTTTTTGGAGCAGAGCTGAGGGCTCTCTGAAGCTCTAGCAATGTTTTCGTGGTTTAGAGGCCTAGGCTTCGGCTGGGGCCAGTCCTTGGGTCAGGTGGGAGGCAGCTTGGCTTCCCCCACTGGCCAAGTCTCCAGCTGCACCATAGATATGCCTGTGGAGGTCTCCAAAGCTGTGGAAGACAGTTCCCTTCGTTGTCGAGGAAAAAAAACTGAAACCACAGAATCAAGGTTGAGATCAGAAAATACAAGACTTAAAAAGTATTGTACTGATCTGGAAAAAAAGGATGAAGCATCACAGCTTCAAATAAACCTTCAATCTACAAGTTACCAAAATCAGCTGCAACAGAAACAGGTAGACATCAGCCATCTTCAAGCAAGCCAGATGGCACTACAGGAGCAGATTTTGAGCCTGCAGTCAACTGCTCAATCAGTACCTTCAGGAGCGGGTGGTGTACCAGCAACCAGCGCACCTTGTGAAGTTGGCCATTGGAGGTGTAACACGCAGGTACAAGGAACAAATGATTCACATCAAAATGAAATCAGAAAACTACACCATACAATTAAGGTACTGGAACAAAACCGAAGTCAGGACATGGATCATCACCAACATGAAATGTCCATTTTGCAGAAGGAACATCAACAGAAACTGGCAGAGTTAAATCACCAGCATCAACAGGAGTCAAATGACTATGAAGGACGGATCGCAGAACTTGAAAAGCTGTTACACCAAGGTGACTCAGGAGTTACAGTCACTGATCAGTCTCAAGTCTGGGAGATGCAAAACACTATTCAGGTTCTACAAACTGAAAAACTAGAGTCCACAAGAAGAATCAAAGAACTTGAGGATACAATCAAAGTCATAAAGAAAAAATTATCTTCTGCAGAACACGACAGAGATGTCCTGAAGAGAGAAAAGGAGCAGCTCAGTGTGGAAAAGAGACAAATAACTGAAGAGTGTGAAAACTTGAAAGTGCAACGTAGTAAATTGCAGCCTTCTGTGATGGAGCAGAGTGATCCTGCTGCGGAAAAGGGAACAATTTCTCCACAGAGTTCATCAGTGGGAGAAGGGCTCAGACTCCAACAAGCCCTGTCTGATGCTGAAAGAATGAGACTGACTAGTTTAAGACAGGATACCAGCCTTGCTGAAGACAATCTGAAACTTCAAATGCATGTCCAAGTTTTAGAAAAAGAGAAGTCATTATTGAGTCAAGAAAAGGAAGAACTTCAGATATCACTTTGCAAACTGAGCTGGGAATATGAAGTCATTAGAAGTGTGGCTTCAACAGACATGAATTTGAATGTACAAATACATGACTTAACACTGAACTTGGAGGCTAAGGAGCAAGAGCTGTATGAGAGTATTAACGAAAAGCAAATGCTGATAGCTGAGTTACAATATTTGTACAATGAACACCGGGAAGCCCCAAAGCACATGAATTTGATAATAGATGAGCTATCAAAACAGCAAAATGAAGGAGATGGTCTAATCAAGAAGTTGAAACAAGATCTGGATGATAAAAAAGAGAGAGTTCATCAACTTGAGAAGGATAAAATGGGCATAATTAAAGAGTTGCATGTACAGAAAGAAAAGTTAACTCAGAGTGCACTGAGCCTCTGTGATTTGCTTTTAACCAAGCAGAAGCTTGAAGTTAAAGTCAAAGATTTAGTAGGTCAGCTACGTCAGTCACAAAAAAGTAGTTTAAACATCCAGCAGGAAAACCTGGAACTTAAGGAATACATTAGCCAAAAGGAAGAGGAACTATGTAGAGTTCAGAACGAGTTAAGATGTGCTGTTAATGAAGACTCTAATTTTAAGGATGACTTGCTTAAAGAAGGGGAAGTCGAAATTATTAACTTGAAGCAAAATCTTGCAGAAGTAGAAGAGCTCAATGAAAATTTAAAGAAAGTTGCTCTTGATCTGAAAACGGAAAATGACAAGTTGATTTCAGCATGTGAAGATGTAAGGCATCAGTTGGAAGAATCTATTGCTGGTAACAACCAAATTTCTCTAGAAAAAGACACTATTATGGAGACTCTGAAAAGAGAGAAAGAACAGATACAAGTAGAACTGTGTCAGGCCAAAAAGAGACTGTTGGAAGAGGCAAACAATTACAGGCAGACTATTCAGGAACTCTCAAATGCATGTAATTGGAGTACCTCTGCCTTACAGCTGGAACAGGAGCGTGTAGTGCAACTCAGTCAAGAGAAAGACTTTGAAATAGCAGGACTCAAGAAGAATATTGAGCAAATGGCTACTGATCAAAAAGAAACTAAGGAAATGTTGGCATCTTGTTTAGAAGAACAGAAGCAATTGATGCAACTTGTAAATGAGAAAGAATTTTTTATTGGTCAACTCAAACAAGAAAGTTCAGAATTGCAAAAGGATTTAGATAAGTGTTCTCAGGCCTTAAAACAAGATGAAACTTTAAGGCAGACCATAGAGGCAAAAGACAGAAGTCTTAGCTCCATGAAAGAAGAAAACAGACATCTGCAAGAAGAATTGGAAAGACTTAGGGAACAGCGGAATCCACTTGGAGCTGTGGCAGAGCCTCAAACCCTCGATAGTATCACAGAACTAGAATCTGAGGTATCTCAACTGAATATCATCAAGAATCATCTGGAAGAGGAAGTTACACATCATCAAAAGGTCATTGAAGATCAAAACCAGAGTCAAATACAACTACTTCAGTCTCTACAGGAGCAGAAGGAGGAAATGGATAAATTTAAATACCAGTATGAGCAGATGAAGGCAGCACATACCCAACTGTTTTTTAAAAAAGACAAGGAAATTAAGAATTTGCAGAAAACCATCGAACAAATAAAAGCCCAGGGGCATGAAGAGAGACAGGACATTCAAACAGAGAATTCTGGTACTTTTCCAGAAACAAAAGTGAAAAGCCTTAATATAGAAAATGGGAGTGAAAACCATGCCATATGTAAAGCCAAAATGGAAAAATTTGTGAAAAGAATCAAAGAACGAATACTTGATATTCAGCTTTGTAATTCAAAGAATATATCTTTAACCAAACAGATGACTCAGCTTTCTAAAGATGAGGTTGAGAAACTCACTCAAATTATCCAACAGAAAGACGCGGACAAGGATTATTTGTTAGTATCCATTTAACTATTTCATTTGGCCACAATGTCACTTCAGGTTAAATTCAATTTTCTAGGTGTTAAATATAGCCATTTTGAGTGAGAAGATCCAAAAGTGTCCCTTGAGACCAGATGAACAAACTAGGCTTAACAGTTCTTTATCAGGACTTTTTGTTCAACATTGTCCAACTACTAAAACAAAATTACACTTGGAGGGCCCAAATATGAAATTTAGTGGTTCAATTCTAAGATTCTCTTTATCAAAATTCTTTAATCAAAACCTATCCATTTAACTATTTCAATTGGCTACAAAGTCACTTCAGGTAAAATTTAATTTTCTAGGTGTTAAATATGTCCATAAGGAAAATGGTTTCTACTCGTTAAGTGTGAGTCAAACCAAAAGCCTTAATACATCAATCATTTCCAATAGAAAAGTTAATTTGTAAGAATATATCATTAAAATCTGGACTGTTTATCTAAACGCTTCTCTGGGTTATCAAAAAGTGTATTTAAAATTAATCTTTTTTATTTTTGTAAATTAAGATAAAAGATGAATCAAGAGTTTCCAGCTTGAGCTGGGTGAAAGTTGGAGAGGAGAGAAAGCAGATTATATGGCAATTGCTTCTGACACCCGTAGTTTCTAGAACCATTAAGAACATTTTTATTAAAATTAATTTAGTATGAAACAAATTTTTAAATATAAATTATATTACAATTAAATATAAATTAATATTATCACCTTTAATTTAAATTTATTTTAATAATTTTATAATAGTTTTATTACATTTAATTTATTTTTTTGATGTAGCACTTAAAATTTTATTTGTATTGCTTTTTAATTTAATAAAATTAATTTATATTAAATTATAACATAATTTATATTTAAAAATTTATTAAATTTTATTTAAATTAATTTAATAAAATGTAAAGAAATGAATTTAAATAAAATTTAATATAAATCTGATTAATTAATATTCATTACATAATTTAATATAAATTTTCATACAATTAATTTTAATGAAAGTGTTCTTAGTGGTTTTGGAAGCTCCAGGTGTCAGAAAGGTATTTGTTGTATGATCTGCTTTTTTCTCTTCTCTGATTTCACCTAGCTTGGGCTGGTAACTTTTGATTTATCTTTTTTCTTAATTTACAAAAATCAAAAAGAGAAGATAAAATACCTGGTAGCTATAAATATATATCATCTTTTCTTCCTTTTTATTTCCTTTTTAAAAATTTTCTCTCAGTTTCAACTTTTTGGTTTTTTACACATGATAATGAAAATACCTAACATAGAAAGGAAGGCAAGAGCACTAAAAGCTGCAAGAGAAAACCATCAGTCTCAGTTAGGGGCAAGCCACAAAGGCTAACTTGTGGCTTCTGAACTCAGATCCTAAAGAAGAACAAGGCCTAGAATGAGATATTCAAGAACACTCTTAAAGAAAAAATTTGTCAGTCGAGATTTCTAAATCCAGCAAAGCTCTTTCAAAATCCATGTAGAAAGAATTGCTTTACATGATATGGATAAGCTAAAAGAATTTATGATCACCGAAGAAGCACTACAAAGAATATTCAAAGATAAACTGCACAAAGACATACCTCAAAAATAACTCCCAAAGCTCCTAAATAGATGATGACCATGAGAAGAGCAACCAACTAAATGAAAATTAAGACAGAATTAAATGTAGTAAACAAACCAAAATATCAGAAAATTACAAACGCATATTCACAATAACCCTGAATGCATCTGGCCTCAAATCCTCAGTTAAAAGACACAGATTAATGGATTGTATCAAAAAAACAAAATTCAACTAAATGTTGTTTGCAAAGACCCCTATCACCAGCAGACAGGTCATCTAAGTATAAAATTAATACGGATTTTTCTGACTTTAATACTATAAATCAAATGTACCTAATAGACATCTACACACTATTTTACCTTTTTCCAGAAGCTCATGGAATCTTTTCCATTATTGATCATATTTTAAAATGAGTACAGCTTGCAAGAGGATATTTATTGAGCTCTCCATATAAAATGTGATCATGAATTTGATGTGCTTTGACAGAAACGTGTTTTTCCAATAGTAAACAAATATAAAAATAAATCCAAGTGTTGCTACAACTGCAGTTCCTAGAACCCATTATTTAAAATCCATTTTTTATTAAAATGGGACTCTATATTTTCAGAAACATGGGTTAATTATAAACCAAAATTTTTCTTGCTGTATTTCATGATATTCCCTATAAAGTATATTTTTAATTTGTTACATTTATGTTCCTCTCAAGAATGCTATAAAGCTATATCACATTTTTCCTTAGAAATAAAATCATATACTTTCAAAGGCTTTTGATGACTATTATTGTGGGACCAAAAAGGTAAAAGGTTATAACTTTCAAATGTCATTTTCTAATTATAGTGAGCAAATCAGAAAGTGATTTCTCCGTATATTACTGGTAGAATCTCTATGAGGGCTTTCAGTAGAACTTCCTTCACCATCTATCTTTGAAATGCACAGAATCTTCTGAAACCCAATGTGGGACTACAACTTAAATGTTCTTGTGTATAGCCATGACAGTGACTGGTACAGAGTTAGCACACAATCAATTCTTAGAGAAGCATGGAAAGAAATACATGGAAAAGAGGACTAATTTATATTAAGCACCATTGATCCATTCCCTCTTTTAAAGAAAATATTCCGGGGCTATGAATAAGTGCAGTTCAGTGCAACTTAGGTAACAAAGGTGGCCTTTCTTTAGGCACTAGTCCAGAAGTTTTGATTTTTGAAGATCTCAGTAGAATATTAAGACCTATTTTCATTTTAGAAATCATTAGATTATTTAATTGGCATTCAGTAAATTTAGTTTTTCAGTGCACAGACTGAGTTACCGCCACATCCTTTGTGGTGGTACAAGAAGCCTGGTCCTCTCTTGGAAAGCATGCTTCATCTTTGTTTTGGTCAGTAATGGGAAAACAGTCTGTCTCAGCAGGTCAGTGTTACAGAACTGTTTTATATAATGGTTACGTGTACACGTATCTTTGGGAATCTTTCTTGACCCAGAGAGGCATTGCCTTTCTGACCTTTTCCTGCCATATCTCCTAGTGATATGTATCTGTAGAGCCAACTTGGACCAAGGTGATCTAGGGGTGTGCCTATGTGGTAACCCTTGGCAATGTCTCTATTATTTTTATCACTTACCCCTGTTAGAAAATATTCCCTGTTAGAGAAATCTCAGAAATGGAAGTTCGTTTTGAATCTTTAAGGTTTTCAAGAATACCCACTAAGACTGCAAGTCCCCTGGGCAGTGTAGTACCCAGTGGTGTGCAGATAAGCCAGCTCCTCACAGGCCAGAAGGGAGTGTTAACAATGCCGATTTCCTGGGTATAAGCATTTCCTACAAGGCTGATGACCAGCTACCAAAAGTTGAAAGTTTGCTTGTAAAATTCCTGAATATTGAGCAGTTATCTCTCACAAGCTGGTACAGTTTGGCTCCCACATGCCACTGGCTTAATTAAGTCTTTATCAGCCAACTGCCTGAGGAGAATGATGACAGTTACCTAAGAGGGAGTATTTTGAGAAACAAGGCAATGGAATGTGAATAGGAAGAGAGAGGTGAAAGAAAAGGGAAGGGAAGGTAGGACCGAGAACACAGACTAGATGGTGTCATGCTGTCTCTGGGAAATGTAGTTGCCCAGAGTTGTACCAGTTGCAGGTGTGCAGGGCCCTTCTTGAACTGGGAGCTTGGTCTGAGCCAAGAATTGGAGAGAAGTCTGTCCTCAAGTGAGATGATACTCCTGGGTTCATGTGTAGGGGCCGCCTTTCTTATATCCATTGTATTTCAGAACAAAACCTGCCACTTGATATTGCATTCTTTCCAGAAGTAATGCTTCCATTGATAACAACATTATCTGAAATTGTCAAATACAACTGAAATTAAATCAGTAACCACCTCCTTAAGACAAGCAAATCAGCAAGTTTGTGATTTTAGGGAAACTGTATTTTCATTAACCTTTTGGGCCATACAAGGAGACTGACATCCCTAAAAACTAAGAAAATTGTGGGGTTCATAGACTTTTAAATTAAGGTTAAAAATAGAAATATCAACTTTCACTCTCTAGGAAAGGCCTAACCTTGAGAAATTTCTTTTCAAATCATCAGCAGGAATATTTTAGCTCTCTTCTTTCATGACAAACTTTAAGATCATTATGCTGAATGTTACCATATCCTCAGCACATATTGTTGAGCAATATGATAAATAAATAAGGCAAACTTAGAAAAAATATTTAAGGCAATTTTCCTTATATAAGGAAAGTAAATTAACTCAGGAATATACCTACTATAAATTGAGGTGTCAAATGCCATGAATAGGTTCATATTCAATGGCTCTACAATTTTTACAATGCTGAACTTATTTGGTGCATTATACGTATAGTCAACACATCACAATGACTATAGAAAGAAACTTATGTTTACAAACATAATTATGATTTTTATTCATAAGAAGTATAGAATATTGTTTAAGAGCATGAAATTCGGAGTGGTCATACCAGATTTCAAATCCCTTTTGAACATTGTATGGGATCTTTGACAAATGAATTATTCTTTCAAAACCTCATTTTCTTTACTTTTTTTAAAAAGAGAATTTTCAATATTTATTTTTTTAGTTTCTTCTTTATTTTATTTTCATGTGGTGCTGAGGATCGAACCCAGTGCCCCGCACATGCCAGGAGAGCACATTACCGCTTGAGCCACATCCCCAGCCCTCAAAACCTCATTTTCTTATCCTAATATAAGAAAATGTATGATAAATGCCTGACATAGAGTGAATCCTCAGTAAACAATAAAAATTGGAAACATAGGATTTAGGTAATATTGGGCTACAGAATACTTTAGTGCTTACATGGAAACAAAGCAAATTAAAATGAAACAGTGTTACCTAAATACCCAACATTAAATCATGACCCGATGAGTTATATAATTCATCATCTATCCTAGTGTTAAAATGAAAGCTTTGTTTGTAATCCTGTTTGGAGAAAGTTTTGTCAAGCCCAAAAATGGAATTGAAAAAATGGCCTTTGCCTAAACTTGTCAACTTGAAAGAAAGCAGGAAATCAATGATAGGACAATTGTCAGCAGAGGATTATAGTGTTTAAGCCTATTCTAAAGACAAATTAGAAGACTAAAAAACACACAGCAAAACATACAGCATTGAGCCTGAGTCCTGAGAACAGTAAAGAGCAAGTCAAATTTGGTGCTGTGTTTCTTCGCTTTTCTTGTTTAGTTTTTTTGCCTTCGTTTGCTTTAGGACTTGAAGGCACTGGGTAGCCCTAGAAATTGATGTGTGGGTGGCACAAGAATTTGGAAGATTAGTTAAAAGTCGGTACAGAGGCCGCCTAGGCATCTTGGCTTTCTCCTCTACCTTGTGCTCCTGGACAGCAGCACTTTCCTACCATACAAAAGGCAGGAACCATAATGAAGACTCCTACAGCTTAGGATAGGCCAGGAGTGAGACCATAATAGGAAGAGATAAAGTTAAAGTATACCCCTTTCCTTACTTGGATCCAAGGAAGCTGCCATCTCTCTCTCTCTCTCTCTGTGTGTATACATATATACACTTCTTGGCAGGAAATTAGCAAAAGTCTTTTTGGACAGTACCATGCCCAAGACAAGAATATATTTTTTTTAAAGGAGAAGAAAAGTAAAATATATTGCAATGGAATTGAAATTATGATAGAGAGTTTGGGAATCATAGAAAGCAGCTCAATTTAGTTAGATATACTAGGAGGGCTGTAAAGGAAAGCTGGAGAAAAGGCGGAAGATTAATCTTGTATCAAGGTCATGAGATTTTTTTCCTGAAGGCAGTAGAAAATTAAGCAACCCTTTAATTACCTTTTATCACTGTGAGGGAATAATTTTTATTTATCTTTCTATCTGTGTCCACAGAGAGCATATAGAAAACTAAATAATTAGTGAGAGAAAATTCATTCATTAAATGGCAATACATACAGGTTGCTGGACATTCTAAGTAGAGTTCCCATCAATTCTTTTGAAAAACATAGTTTAAATATGATGTAGACACATTCTTAGAGATTAAGTCATCTGGCTATTTCCAGATACAGCGCAAAAGCTTTAGAAAGATGGAGCAGAAAGTAACCATTTTTTAAATTTCCTCTTTTCTGTTTTGATTTAAATAGAATATCTTCTTATTTTATTTTATTTTCTGGTTGAATGCAAAGTATGTTCACAACAATTCGTGTCTTCATATGCGTACTTCGGATAAGGATGACCATTGAGTTCTTTCCCTAAAACTTTACAAAGACTTGCCTGTTCACCAGCCCTACCCTAGTGCAAAAATGCCACTTTTTTTTTTACAAGTAATTTAAAATATTAATGGGTAACTTCTTACATGATGGATGGAATCAAAACAAACAGAAAAAAAAGAACTTTGAAATATAGAGGTGGTACATATAGTTGAAAAACATTTCACAAAAGGACTATTGATATTCTCAGAGAGGTAAGAAAAATATATTAAAATCAAAAACTGAAAATGTATAATATTTTAATGTAGGAAATCTTCAAAGAACAAGGAAGATCTCTAGAAAATTAAAAAGTGATAGAAGGTTAAGAAAAGTCCACATAAGGTATTGGATATTAGAGAACACTTCCAAAACCAAAGAAAGCTAAAATAGAAAAAAAGAAGTTGGGGAAGTTGTATCTAATATGAACTCTAGAAAGAGAACAAGAGGGCAGAAAAGCACAGAAAAAGTAATTTCAGAAAATTTCATGGAACAACAGGTATTAGTGTAACAAATGGGAAAGCATATCTACCTGAAATTTTAGAGCCTCATAGATAATGAAGCAATGATGAAATCTTCAAAGTTGGAGGCAGTGGAAAACAGGTCATATAAAATGTGCTAGAAAATTCCATACTATCACCTCTCAAATCCTAATGGGAGTAATATGGGAGTACTGGGGTTGTAGTTCAGTGGTAGATCACTTGCCTTGCATGCGTGAGGCACTGGGTTTGAATCTCAGCACCACATAAAGATAAATAAATAAAGATATTGTGTCCATTTACAACTAAAAATATATTTAAAAAAAGAAAGAAAGAAAGAAATCCTAGTGGCATTAGAAGTCAAAGGGAAAATCATTTCCAACCTAGAGTTTATATCTAGCTGCACAGTGTTAGTCATGTGTGCAGGTAGGAAATATTGTAAAAACACTGTCCAATTTTCAAATCTAAAAAAAAAAAAAAACTTGCATTCTTTTTAGAAAGCAACTCACTGTACAATAAGAAGATGTAGCCAACAAAGAGGAAGACATGGGTACAAAGAGTGGCTTTAACCAGGAAAGAGGCAAATGTAATAAGTTCCCAGTATGATAGTGACAGAGTGTCCTAGCTGAGCAGGGGGCCTGGAAACAACCTCTCTAAAATGAAGAGGGAAGACACAGGGTCTAGAAAGAGTAGATATCTTATTTTTTTCCTGGTATGGGGACTGAATCCAGGGGTTCTCTATCACTGAGTTAGATCTCCAGCCAGCCTATTCACTCATTCACTCATTCATTCATTTTGAGACAGAGTCTTGCTAAGTTGCTTAGGGCCTTACTAGGTTTCTGAGGCTGGCTTCAAACTTGCCAACCTCGTCCCTCAGCCTCCCAAGTCCCTGGGATTACAGATGTGTGTCATGGTGCCCAGTTGGATGTCTTTTTTAACAATAGAAAGGAACTAGTAGTGTGATAGACTGGTGACATGAGAAGAGCTCACAGGTTTGGTGAGGAATTGTGGAACAATTATAGATAGATACATAAAATAGAGTTATGAATTAACGAAGAGTCCTTAAATAGTACATTGATTATTGGAGAAAATGAAAAAGTAAGGTATGTAGTAGTAATATATATCTATATAAAATAGTATATTAATTATATAGTAATGTGTATTATTTTAATGGAAATATATATAGTAGTATATAATTACACATTTCTTTACACACTGAAGCATACTATCATACTTATGTAGTAACAAGTTAAATAATTAATCTTTCTTTTTTATGATACCACTCTGTTAGGAAGATGAGAGGAGGAATAATGATATGTATTTGAGGTGAAAAGGTGAAATAATCCTTACTTCTCATAGTAGGAAGTCAGTAGATTATGTCTGAAAAATAAAGATAACATAAACCAGGTGTGGTGGTGCATACCTATCCTTTCAGAATGACAGGGCAGAAAGATTGAAGTTCACGGTCATCCAAGGCAACGTTGTCTCAAAATAAAATAATTAAAGGGGATAGGGATATAGCTCACTGTTAGAATACCCCTAGATTCAGTCCCCAGGACTATAAAATAATAACAGTAATAATAATAGTAATAATAAATAAAATATTATTCCAAAATATGGGAGTAAATAGCACAAGTCATAGTAAGCAGAGCTTTAGCAGTTGCCTTTAGGGGCTAGGAACAGATGATGGGACACAAGGTTGCTCATTGGAGGATAGGTCCCACAGGTATGTAGCTTCTCCTCAAGGATGGAGTTGAATCACAGAAGTTAAATCACTTTATTTTGTTTTTGTAATAATATTTGTAGAAAAGTTGTCTGCTGTGACCCACGTGTATGTGGTGCCAGGGATCAAACCTAGGGGCATTGCACATATTGGGGAAGTGCTGTATTACTGAGCCACATTCCCAGCCCTGGTGGTCTGTTTTGAAATGTATCTTTCTTAACTGCATCTACCTTCTTATATGTTTCTGCCCAGAGAGGTCAGAAAAGAACTCACCTTTCTATGCCCTGTTGATATCAAGGTTGTGATAAGTAACATTGTTACTGATCAGCTTTCCAGAAATTGTTTCAAACCTTTCTCCTGCCCACTGATCTCTATCCTCAGTTTAAGGAATATGAATTTTAAAATAATACTAAAGTTTGGTCTTTTGTTCATACATATGCAAAATTAAAAATTTTTATTTGTTTCACACAAGTGATTAAAGAGACATTATTAGTCCATTTGTGCTCCTTTAACAGAATTCCACGGACTGGATAATTTGTCAAGAACAGAAACTTACTGCCTCACTGACCTAGAGTCTGGGAAGTCCAATATCAAGACTCCAGAGGGTCTAGCAATGTAGTGCCCTCATTATATATATAATCACCTAAGATTGAAGGGCAAAGAGACAAAAGAGAACTAAATTTACTCTTCTATAGTAATAGTAGCCCCAGGCATGAGGGCAGAATCCTGAGGACCTAACCATCTCTCAAATATCTTTTTAATGTAGTTACAGTGGCAATTAAATTTCAGTAGGAGTTTTAGAGGGAACAAACATTCAAATGATAACAAGAAACAAGGCCTGACAGGCGTTAAAATGATTTTCTAGAACTAGTTTATTTGAGCCTCTGCAGAATTTTCTGGTGGGAAGATGGAGGTATGAGAATGGTCTTCCCCAATATAATTATTGCTCACATTCCAGGCAGAGCACAGCACACATATTTCTTCTACACCTATGGCCCAATATCAGAGCCACCCCTGCCCTCTGCTCATATCTAAAAACAGCAGAAAACATTGGCTCTTAGAGAGAAAGATGCAATACATTTAAAATGGAAAGGTGAAGCCCTTGAGCTGCTGGGCACAACAGAAGCCTGGCTGGGGCGCAAAGCCAGGAAACTAGACTGGCTGGTCTGTCCCAGAGGAAGCTGGCATCTCATTCACTTAGATTTGCTTTTCTTAAACTGCTTTGTTTCCGTGGTTTCATTTTCATTTTATTTCAGCCGTGTTTGTGTACCCATGAAATAACTGTGACATTAAAAAAGTGAATTATCATTGATACTCTGCAAATAAATAAACTTTTAACTACAATCTCAATGAAAATTCTATACTAAGGAAGAGCCTTCCAGCAGTCCCAAGCTGTAATTAATGCCTATGCATCCAGTATGCTCACATGAGCTAGGAATGTCGCTCAGGAGTAGGGCTTTTGCCTAGCACACCCAAGGCCCTGGATTTGGAGCAGCACAAAAAAATTAAAAAATAAAGAACAACAATATTTACATTAGTTTGTCATCACAAATACTTTTTTGGTGGATAAGTTTTCCTGTCATGTCGTCATATTTTTAATCTATGGCTTTCTCTTTAGAATCTCAGTTCTTTTTTATTGATTTAAAAAAATAATGACAGTGGAATGCATAACAATTCTTATTACATGTATACAGTACAATTTTTCATATCTCTGGTTGTATATAAAGTATGTTGACACCAATTCGGGCCTTCATACATGTAATTAGGATGATAATGTCTATCACATTCCACCATTCTTGCTAACCCCCTGCCCCCTGCCTTTCCCTCCCACCCCTCTGTCCTATCTAAAATCTCAGTTCTTTAAATTCTGTTGGTTCCCCCTGCCCAGTATTTCTAGTTTATTTATAAGTATATAACAGTGTTTATAATCTAGGTCTGGCTCCAATAAGGTTAATGAACCACAATTTCCTAGGGAGATGATGGTGATCCAAGCTGTGTCATTGGCAAGTTGTCATCTATTGAATTCAAGAGGTTCTGGGCAAACAGTAGATATTTGAGTCCTTTGAAAATCATTAGCCAGCTTGTTCTGGTGCAGCACTTACTGTGGACCTGCCAAGGTAGGCCCTACAGGGAAATACCAGAATACCCATCATGGTTTTTATTCTTGGGGAGCTTAGACTATATACTTGGGGAGACAAAACTGAAAATTGTAAAGTAGCAGCAAGTGCCAAAGAATGTGTAGTTCAATGTGAAATGAGGGATTTGGGCCCTTGTGCTGCAGTGTTTCACAGGCGAGGTATCTGTGCTGATGAATTAATATACAAAGGAGTTGAAGCTTATGCTGTGCTTTTTAAATGGATGTATTTAGATAGTTAAAAGATGAGGGAGAGGCATTCCAGCATTGCATTCCAAAAAAAAAAAAAAAACTCGACTGCAAACATATCTAAAAGAATGATCACGATGTGTTTCCCTAATAAAAGGAAGATTTGTGCCACAGCTTGGGTCACCAAAAATACAGTGATGACCTGGGAGCAGTTGCCACAGGAGCAGTGAGTAAATCCTGCTAAGCACAAAGCCCCAAGGGCAAATCCAGGCTCAACACCAACCATCCCAAGGAGGTAGCTGAGCTCATGCTAGAGCAGAGGTGGGGGTGAGTTCTGGGTCTAAGCATAGAAACGTGTGGGCTAGCAAATTGGAGAAAATAGAGTATTGGTTAGTTTCAGCACAGAATTGCTGACACAGGGCATTTCTAAAAGTGAAGGAGCCAGGTGTGATAGCATCAACCTGTAATCCTAAGGGCTTAGGAGGCTAAGGCAGGAAGTTCAAAGCCAGCCTCTGCAACTTAGCAAGGCACTTAGCAACTCAGTGATTCCCTCTGTCTAAGTAAAATATACAAAGAGGGCTGGGGTTGTGGCTAAGTGGTTAAGCACCCCTCAGTACCAAAAAACAAAAAAACAAAAAACAAAACAAAACAAAAAACAAAGGAAACTCGCCTTCTAGGCAACCATGGTCTGTCCTCAGTGCATCCTTTAGCCTGTTGTAGGAGAAACCTGACCAAAGCAAAGGTCTCTTTGGGAAGTGGTTCAATAAGGAGCTACAGGCAGCAGAGAAAGCAGAATGTGTGAAAGCTGCAGTGAGGTCTTCACGTTCCCTAAGACTGGGAATTGCTGAAGCTCATTGCATAGGAAAGGTTTGATGCTGAGCCTGTATTAGGAAGATGGACTTAAGAGAGGTGGATAGTGGGGGAAAGACCCCCCAGTGAAGTGGGGCAACTGTGAGTCCAAGATAATGACTGGGTGTGAGCTGATGGAGACTGGCTGAGTGTGGGCCACGGAGGCAGATGCTATGGATGTTTCTAGTTTGAGTGTTTGGAAAATGGCAGAATATTGAAGGAATCAGGAAAGCTGGAGAGGAGACAGGGCTCAGGCATTTTGAATACACTGAGTTTGAGATAATGGTGGATAGTCTGCCAGTAATTGAAATAAGGAACTAGAATTGTAAGCACGCAAGAGAGTTATGAAGATCCTTACCAGAGAGAAAATGGTCAGATGTCAAGGAGAAGAGAAATAGTCAACATCTCTATTAATCAGGTAAATACATATCAAATTACAGGAAAGTTTAGTGTCACTGTGGTGAATGACAATGATCAACTACGAATAGTAACAATAAATGCTGGCAAAGATGTGGGACAAAAGGTTTGCTCATACATTTTTGGTGGAACTGCAAATTAGTGTAATCGTTCAGGAAAACAGTATAAACATTCCTCAAAAATGTAGAATTAGAACCATCATATCATAGGATCCAACTATCCCACTCTTTGGTATTTATTCAAAAGAATTAAAATCAACTTACTGTAAAGGTACAATCACTTCAATATTTCTAGCAGGACAGTTCACAAGAGTCAAATTATGGACTCAGCCCAAATGCCCATCCATAGATGAATAGATTAAGAAAATGTGGAACACATACACAATGGAGTTTTACTCAGTCATACAGAAGAATGAAATTACAGTGTTTGTTGGTAAGTGGATGGAAATGGAGAACATCATTCTAAGCGAAATAAGTAAGGTGCAGAAGATCAAGGATCTAATGTTTTCTATGGGAAAGCTAGAGCAAAATAAGGGAAAGAAGTGATGGGAGGATCTGATATTATAAAGATATAGGCAAGATGAGTGGAGTAGAAGATTAAGAGAGAGGGAAGAAGGATAGGATGGGAATGAGAAAATAAAAAATCAATTTAACAAAATCTGATACACACACACACACACAAAGCAAAGGGAATTGCACCTTTATGTACATATAGAAAACACAAATCAAAAATAAATAAATGAATGAAGGAAAGATCCATAGAATAGGGGGAGGGAGAAGGGGAGGAAAAAGTGATTACACTGGAGGAAATCAAAGTCCATGCATGTGTGATTTTGTCAAAATGAACCCAACTTCTATTTATAACTATAACACTCTAGTTAAAAAAAAATGTTTACTATTCACTCATGAAACTGATTTGTGCCCATGAAAAGATTTTAAAAATTTCTTTCTTTTTAGAAAAAGATATCACATGCTCAATTTTCAAGAAATTTAATCAAGAAATACTACACCAATAATATCAGATCTAGGAGAGATTTCAGAAAGATTGAGAGATTTTGGTAGAAACTGTGTTTGAATGACTGATTTGTTGGTTATCTTATTCATGAATTCACTCAACAGATATCAGAACATTATTCTTTGCCAGTTGTCTGTTAGCTGGCAGAGATGCAGGGGAATAAATAGGAGCTTTCAAAGTCTAATGAGAGGAAACATCTACCTTAAGAACTTTAAGAATGAGAATCTGTTTTAAAGCAAACTTCAAAAGTCATCTCTTCTTTTAATCAACCCCTCCCCATTTGGAAAATATTGCTCCTTATTTTGTGTTTCCAAAATGAAAGAAGAGCTTGGTTTATTCTTCTGTGACAGTATGTTCTACAATTTATTTGAGTCTTTGATATACATGAGTGTATCTCTCTTGGCAACTAAGTTGGCCTCTAGAATGGAAAGAATTGTCTCATTCTTATTTCTGCAGATACCTAACAGAGAGGACTTATAACATGTGAAATGGTTTAAGAGTTTCATCATCAATTTTCTGTTTTCAAACCTAATTCATGTTAGTGAACTTTTTGAGGCTATATAACAAAAGTTGATATTAAAAATCTCCTATGGCTGTCCCCTACTTCTGCACATGTATAACATTGTGTAGCAGTTTAAAATTATTTTTATATAAGCTACAAATTTTGAGGGCTAGCAACATCAATGTTTATGATTATTGTCAGTTCAAGTGCAAAAAAAGTTAAATTGATGTTCACAAAAAATAAAACGATTTTCACAACACTGTTGTTTTTGATAAATTATCACTAATATTAAGTTTTGACATCATAAAGATTTCAGGAAGGTAGTGTTTGGTATTGACAATAAGAACTTTCCCCTCCACACCTCTGTGGTGCTAAGGATTGAACCCATGGAAAGCAAGTACACTACCACTGAGTTACATCCCAGCCCAATAACAAATGCTTTTAAAGTTTCTATAAATTGTCTGTAACTGTGGTGATAAATGCTGACAACTGCATAGTCATTCTATGATATTTTACAATGTTTTGTCCTGTAGTTCCATTTTCCTTGTCATTTTCTGAGTTCATAGCTCTTGATCTGTGTCAAGTGGTTACTCTAGTGTTCTTGAGCTGGAACACGAATGAGGAAAGGGGGAACTGCTAATTTTTAAACATAGAAAAGATAGGACAGAATGGTCTGTGAGAACAAGGATGATTAGATGATGACATAAGTTCTGTGGGTATGCACATGATTTACTCATATCCCTGTCCCTGTCTTTGTCTTCTAGTTGGAATTAAAAGCAGCCAGAAGATTTTCCTCAAATATGAACTTTTTGTCTGGTTGTTTGGGTCTTCTAGTAAATCATTTAATGTTATGTGTCCTCAACACAGTTGAAAAAATATTCTAAGCTTTCACCCTTGAGTTACAGAAGCAAGATTTACTTATCGAATGTGTTGTTTGTAGCAATGTGATGGTTCCTAAGGGTATTAACATAAAAAAGATTCATAATACAAAATAGTGATTTATTATTTTTTTTGATAGGTAATATGTACTTTGGTGGAGTAAACACATGTAATAAAATTTGAGACTTTTGGCATGTTTGTTTAAAAAAGTAAATAAGAATTGAAGATTGCATTGCGGGCCTTAGGATTTGAACCAAATAAAGAAGTAGTTAAACACATGATAGCTGAAATGGACAAAGAAGGAATTGGCACCGTTAGTTTTGAAATTTTTTTGCCATTATAAGTGTAAAAATGGGTGAGAAAGATGAAAAAGAAGACATATTGAAGGCTTTCAAATTATTTGATGATGATGATACTGGAAGGATAACACTAAGTAATATCAGGAGAGCTGTCAAGGAGCTCGGGGAGAATTTAACCGATGATGAGCTGCGGGAAATGTTTGATGAAGCTGTTGTGATGGGGATGGAGAAATAAATGAGGAAGAATTTTTAAGAATGATGAAGAAGACCGCTTTTTAATACTGTTCTTTTCTGTCTTCTGGGAAGTTGTCAATAAATTCACATTATGATTTTATATATGATTCAATAATGTAAGGTCTGAGTGGATCCATTTTCAATTTTTAGTTTGTGTATACAGATTGGTCTCTTGGTGTCTATGTGAAAAGTTATGTGTTCCTACCAATATGGTTATATCTGCCGTATAAAGAAACAAAACATGACAGCTTCCTTGAGCCATGAATGTAAGAGCAGTATTAAATCCAACAGCTTTTTTTGAGAGAGAGAGAGAGAGAGAGAGAGAGAGAGAGAGAGAGAGAGAAGAGAGAGAATTTTTTAATATTTAATTTTCAGTTTTTTGGTGGATACAACATTGATAGCTGATCGTACTACTAGGAGGTGGGACCTAGTTGAAGGGTTTTTGTTCTCCCTGCTGGCACCCTCTTCTCTTCTCCTGGTGGATCTCTCTGTCTCTCTCCTTCCTAACTGGCATGAGTTGAACAGGTATCCTTTGCATTGGAGACAGAGGACCATAGACAGAGACCTCTAAAACTGTGAGCCAAAATAAATTTTTCCTCCTCAAAGTTGTTCTTGTCAGGGATTTTGGTCACAGTGATGAAAAGCTGACTAATATAATATAATATATGGACTAACACAGGACCTAATATAGGAGTATACTTTTGTAACAAATGGCCAGTCTCAGACAATTACTGTAGCCATGCTTCAATAAATCACAGGCTGCCACCTGATCAGAACATGTTCAAATAAGGCCACTACGCAGTGACCAATCAAATTTTTCTCTACCTCACTTTCATTTTCTGTCCAGAAATGCTACCTGCTCATATTATGAAAAGGATCTCCTGAACCTCTGATGGTTCTGAGGGCTGCCCAATTCACAAATTGTTCTTTTAATAACAAACTGTTAAATTCAATTTGCTAATGTTTTTTCTTGCCATCATTTAATAGAAATGATTCCATTTCCTATATTCAGTGGTTCACTGAGATAGACCCATACATCGATCTTAAGATCTAAGAGATAATATAGTTATTTCTTTCCATTTTTCCAGGATATGACATTTACTTATCAATTATTTAGGGTACAAAATCATTAATAAAATGTGACACATTTTTCAGATTTTCCCAAGGTGCACTATTTTTCCCAAGATATACTATTTTCTTATTAACAGATGCCAAACTACATAACCAGACACTAAGTCTCCTAACCTTTCATTAACCTTTAAGTTTAAAGTACACCTGTACTTCATTTCTAATCTAAAATTTCCATCTAAAGAAGTCTCCTTAAATATTATACTTAAAATATAATATTCTTAAAGCATATTAGGAACCCATTCAGCCAAAAACTTAAGAATTCTAAACCCAAGAATCTAAATAAAATAATATTTCTAACATTATTCTAAAAATGTTGTATAAAGCCAACATTTATTCTCATAAAACTGGTTGATCTGATTTCTCAAAGAGTTTCTTAGTCAAGGTGCCCTCGTTCTTATATCTTGGTAATCTCTCTCAGTGAAAGGCAATTCTAAATATCAGTCCACTTATCGACAATATTAACTATGCTCATCATAAGTCCCTATGTGAAGTAAAAGAGGATTTATAGAAAAGAAGAGAATGTATCTTTATATGCCTTAACTTTCCTAAGAAAATAACACAACTTTTCCTTAATCTAATAAACCTACATATAGTGGGCTTTGTGCAATAAGCATAATGATTAGGCTTTCTAAGAGGCCAGAAATATGGGCTTGTGTTCTTAGTTGATATAATCAATGTGGTGCCTAAAATTCTCGTGAGCTTTCAGAGAATGATTGTTGTCCATTATCAGTTTTGTCCCCAATGTTCTGAGACAGAAGAACAGCCTTCTATTTTTGTTCTCGAAATGCTGAGGGGTAGTAGAACATCCTTCAAGGCATGAACTACCTGTTTTGTTCTAGCCATCTGAAATTTAATCTGGTTTGGCATTAAACATATTCATGCCTCCTGTTGGGAACATGAGCATGAAAATGAAAAGTCCCAATTACATAAAAAAAGAAGGGTTCCGTTTCCCACCAGCATGGCTTTGCTAGCACTTATCCTCACAATGAGAGAGGGAGCACCTTTACCACCACTTATTGTGAATTAGCATCCCCACCAATCTTTCTTTTTTTATGCATTTTTCTACATTTCATTATAATGGTATCATATAATATGTTGTTTTTTGTAACTGAATTCTTTCACTTAGCATAATGTGTTAAGGTCATCTATGGAGTAGTATGCATACTACTTCATAGGATACATTAGTACTTCATTCTTTATACTGTCAAATAATAGCCCATTATATAATCTACCACATTTTATTTATCCACTTTATCACTTGAGGGATGCTTGAATTATTTGCACTTTTAGCTATTATGAATCATGCTGCTATGAACATTTACATGCAAGTGTTCATGTGCATGTTTTTATCTTTCTTGGGCATATGCATAGGAGAATTAGTAGGTGACATGATATTATGACTTGATAACACTATACGACCAACATGCCCTGAAAAAGCTCATGGTGTTAGGCAATTCAAGAATTTCAGTGGTAAAATGAAATGCTTACATTCTGAGAGCTGTAACCTAATCAGTGCATTAATCCACTTGGATTAATAATTTGAATGGATTATGGGGTGGTAACTGTAGGCAGGTGGGGTGTGACTGAGGGAAGTAGAACTAGGGCATGTGACTGGGGCACGCCCTTGGGGATTATATTTTGTCTCTGGCTCCCCACTCTCTGCTTCCTTGATGCTGTGAGTTGAGCAGCAGTCCTATGCCATGCCCTTTTTCCATGACGTTCTTCCCTTTCTTAGGCCCACAACCCTGGAGTCCATTGACTATGGATTGAAACTCTCACACTTTCAAAATGTGAACCCCAAATAAACTTCTCCTCCTCTAAGTTGTACTTATTGGATATTTTAGTCACAGCCTTGAAAAGCTGACTGACACATATGATAACTATGTTTAATCATTTGAAGAAGTGCCCAAACTAGTTTCCAAAATGACTGCACCATTTTACATCCCCAAGGGTAATATGTGAAGCTTCCAATTTCTTCATATTCTTGTTATTGTTATACATATTATTGTCTTTTTGGTCATGGCTGTCCTCAGGGGTGTGAACAGATATCTCATTATAGCACTACCTTAACCAATACAATGAAAGAAACAAAAGACTTACAAAAGCTATCTATTTCATGTATATTTTAGAGGTGCTCTAGCAAGTCGGGAAGGTGTTTTTTGGTCAATTCAAAGAAGGATCAAGTTTTCAAAATCCTAATTTACAAATGTATAAAAATAACTGATTTGGCAAAAACATATAGGAGCCATGCTTCCTAGTTTCCAAGGACTTAGAACCATGTGTCTGTCCGTCATCTCTCTATCCCTCAGTTTCTCTTCCTCCTAGGACCAGATCAGGCTATCTGCTGAATCTCCTCTTTGGTTCCCTCTCTCTTTCCTACCTTTCCCATTAGCCCAGGAGTTCTTTACCTTGACTCTGCCATGGGTCCTATTGACAATATAATGAAGACCATGGACACCTTCACACAATTTTTTGTTAAATGCATAAAATAAAACATACACAATTGCAAAGGAAAATAATTATGTTGAAATTTAGTTCTTCAGGAGGAGCAGAGAAACTAGAACAGAAACAATCTAAGCATTTAACAATACTGCTGGAAAAACAAAGTGAGAATGTGTCAACTAGCATTTCACAAAAATTGCTCGGAACTTTATATCCTTTTAAGTTTTCAGTTTTTGTTATTTCTGCAAATGTAGAAAATTTATCCCAACTGGTGAACTAGTCTTATTGATCTGTGGGCAAAAAAAAAAACACCCTTAAAATATTAGAAATGAATGAGTTTAATTTGAAATATGTTAATAATGAAACTATATCCAAAAGAAGTTTTAAATACATTGAATATATTCAAGAGGATATGTATCCATTTACACATACCATATCCATTCTCTTTCTCCATATATACATATAAAATGTTAATAAAAACATGTCACTGAATATGCTCACATTCATGTTTATCAGATGTATTAATAGTAATAAAATATCTAGAGCAAACTTTTGGTTAGTAAATTTGGTCAGTTGTAAATTGGCCCACTTCTAAAATTATCCTCCAATAATTAAGCTATGAAATTAATTCACAATGGTTCAGAGTAATGATGTGCAGAGTCCCATTAGTAGAACTCTTGTTATTAACCATAGACAGACTTAAAGAAGACATTCATAAATCTAAAGAAAAAATATATCTTCAGGAGAGTGTCATAAAAAGGGTATTACAAAAATAGGCAAGTGAAGGAACATGTGCTAGAAGTTCTGTTCTGGTACTTTCTGACAAGTATAGATTTGTATTGGGCTCAGGTGATTTCATGAAGGCAAAGGTCACTTTGTGAGCTTTGTTAGAGGCCAGTTCATTTGTTGAGACTCTACAAGTAGCATTGTGATTTGATATGTGTCCTAAAATTAAAACTTGATCAGCATTAAGCTGCTAAGGATATAGAGGTTCTCTAGAGAAAACTTCTTTATAGCAGCCAGGGTTGTAGCTCAGTGGTAGAGTATTTGTCTAGCACATGTGAGGCATTGGGTTCAACTTCCAGCACCACATAAAATAAGTAAATAGAGAGGGAAAAAAGGGTATTGTGTCCATCTGCAACTAAAAAAAAAAAAAAAAAAATGGAAAGAGATAGCTTTTGCCCTAGGACATGGATGGTTACTTTTACTTAGTGACTGTTGCCACCCAAGCAGAGATAAAGCCAATAGAAATAGGTGTGATATTCACAAACACACTGAAAAAAGTGAACAAGAACATATATAATCAGAATAACACCCAATCTCATTTCCTACTAATTTTCTCTTCATTTGCTCTACTCTGGACACACTGTGCTTCTATGCCCTGAGCCCAGACACGTTTCCATTTTAAATCTTTGCACATACCTTTCCTTTTGCCTGGAAAACTCTTCCTTAGATATTTATATACCTATCGCCTTCACATATTTCAGGGTGTTCCCCCAAAGAGACCTTCTCTATATTTTTGTTCTTAATCCTCCTATTCTTATCTAAAATTCTTTGTATATTTTGTTTATGCCTGTCTCTCCAACTACAGTGCAGTTTCCATGAGGTACGTGATTCTTATTAATTTTTTTTACTTCTCTATCATCAGAACCTAAGACAGTAATTGTAATAACTGCCTGATGTGAATTGGTCATTAATTTGAATAACGTACTTCTCAAAACAACCAATTTTTTAAAGAGAGGATAAGTTCGAATACCAGAAGGTTTTTATTACTTATTTCTTATTTTTGAGTCTTTTTTTTTTTCTGTCCTTTCTCAATATCTTACTGACAGCCTTGGTAGCTTTTAAGGGTTGCATTGCATATTTTTTATGTCAATGTTTCTTTTATATTTTTGGTTCAGAAAAAATGAACGTGGTTTTTAGATATCAGTATTTTTTCCTGTCAAATAAATATTTTTAGTATTTCTAGGTTATACCTAAATGAAAAAAAATTTCCAAATATTTATCCTGAAATGTCTTTTTATTCCCCTGTCTACTGTCTACCTTTATACATTTTGGAAGAAGGGAACTGAAGATGAGAGTGAAGAATAAAGATAAGCTATGAATCATTGAGGGAAAAATTGGGGAACCCAAAATACAAAGCATACAAACTGAAATATTCAAATACAAAGCATTGAGCAACAGTGATTTTTAGTCCAAAGTTAAAAAAGAAAAAAAAAGAAAAGTGTTATTTGCCAAATCCAGAAGGAGATTGGAGCAGTGCAGAAATTTTTAGCAAATGATGAGTGCTGCAAGCAGTGTTTTGTGATAACAGACATTTTGCAAAGCATTGGTGGTTACTCTTGCCTAAATTTTGAACAATCTGAGCTGAAAATTTGAAAAGACAGGGGGATGCACTTTCAGAGCTCCTGGAGATCATGAACAAATCTTGTATAACTTGATAGGATACAACACGTAGCTGTACAACTGACAATTGCATTCATGTATTAATGTCGGCTGCAGAATGACTACACAGCTAGATGCCAGTCCTATGAGAAAACCCCAGAGAAGCAAGGGAGAAAAGGAGACCTAAAAGGCACCATAAGATTTGTTCAAGTAGATAGCTAGAAAATGTGGTAACAAATTATTCTGTTGTGGAGACAAGTGCATGGATTACTGCTTACATGGCATATGTTAAGGGCATCTGAGTGGCAGGCCACTCCCCTTGTGCTAGGCATGTGATCAGCAGTCTGCTTACCCTGTAGGCACAGCCCTGGGTTTGAGGCCACGTGTTGAAGTCCTTGTACTTGCTCCATGGTCTACTGCTCAATTTGTTGCTGCAAGGGCATTTAGCAGAATAACATTGGTGGCTGCTGTAATCAGCACTAACACCAGAATAACACAGAAGTTACAGTTACCTGATGAGCATTTTAGACCAAGCATTATAAAAATACTTCAACAAGCAATTACAGACATGCCTAGAAAAAGTAGAAAAAAAAAAAAGAAAATCGTGACAGATGAATAGAAGATAAAACATCAAATTAAATTTGAAGAATTAAAGACAGAATAACCCAAATGATAAATACATGGATTTCAACAGTAGCTGGAGATAACAAGAGAATTTAATAAACTAGAAGAAAGAGCACTAAAAACCTACTCAGTTGGAGCAATAGAAGAAAAATAGATTGAGAGGGGAAAGGAAGAGAGTCTCAAGGGCCCATGAGACTATAGGAAATGTCCTAACTTTTCTGTCATTCAAGTTCTGCAAGGAGAGGACAAAGAGAAACTGAAAAACTATTCAAATAAATAATGGATAAAAAAATCCAAATCTGGCCAAAGACATAAACTTTTAGAATCCAAAAGGTGAAAGAACCACTAATTGTTAAACTTAAATAAATATATGTCTAAATATATCATAGTATAATTTATGAAAACCAGAGATAAGAAAATCTTGACGAAACAAGAAACAAACACTAATGTGGGGAGATTATCTGCTGATGGGAGATTTCTCATTGAAATCATGGAAGCCAGAAAGGTTCCAGTAATACAGTATTTTTCAGCTATGGAAAGAACGGCTGGCCCACAATTCTATATCCTATATATAGCAAAAACATTCTTCAGGAAAGAAGGGGAAACCAAGATATTCCCAGATAAAATAAATAAATAAAAGAAAAGAATTTGGCACTAGCAGACCTACCCTAGGATAATGAATTAAGAAGTTTTCTAGCAAGAAAGAAAATGATAAAAGAATCTTAGGAGATCAGGAAGGCGTAAAAAAGCAGGGTGGAACAAAATTAGGGATAAAACAAGGACACATGGAGAAGTCACGGTGAAAATAATGGGTTTCTTTTGAGGTAAAGAAAATTCTTAAAATTTGGATGATGTTTGCATAAATCCATAGATATACTAAAAGCCACTGAATTAAATAATTTGAATGGTGAATGGAACATGAGTTATTTCTCAGTAAATCTCTTTTCAAAACTCAGCTGATGAAATTGCAGTTTGCCTATGAAAGGGGCACAAAACAACTTTCTGGACATGCTGGGAAAGTTCTATGTCTTGATCTAGATGATGGTAACACAGATGCATGTTTACATTAATCAAAATGAAAATCAACTCAAACAAACTGGAAATCCATATGTAGTAAAATAAAATTTAATCCCTATCTTCACCTGGCACAAAACTGAACTCAAAGTCAATCAAGACCTAGGCATTAAACCAGAAACACTGTACCTGCTCGAAGAAAATGTAGGCCCAACACTCCAACATGTCATCTTAGGAATCAATTTCCTTAATAAGATTCCTAAAGCACAAGAAGTAAAATTAAAAAATCAATAAATGGGTTGGCATCACATGAAAAAGTTTCTTTTAAATTTTTATTTATTTATTTTTATATACAACAGCAGAATGTATTACAATTTTATTACACATATAGAGCTCATTTTTTCTGGTTGTATACATAGTGTACTCACACTAATTCGTGTCTTCATAAATGTACTTTGGATAATAATGATCATCACATCCAACCATCATTAATTTCCCCATGCCCCCTCCCTTCCTCTCCTACCCCTCTGCCCAATCTAGAGTTCTTATATTCTTCCCGTGCTTCCTCTCCTTATCCCACTATGAATCAGCTTCCTTATATCAAAGAAAACATTCAGCATTTGGTTTTTTGAGATAGGCTAACTTCACTTAGCATTATCTTCTGTAACTCCATCCATTTACCTGAAAATGCCTGGAACAAGACAGGGAGGCCCTCTTTCACCACTTGTATTTAACATAGTTCATTGTAACATTGGCCAGAACAATTAGATAGATGAAAGAAATTAAAGTGATACATATAGGAAAAGAAGAACTCAAATTGGCACTATTTGCTGATGATATGATTCTATACCTGGAACACCCTAAAAGTTCACCAGAAAACTTCTAGAACTAGTAAATGAATTCATCAAAATAGCAGAATATAAAATCAACACTCATAAATCAAAGGCATTTCTGTATATCAGTGACAAATCCTCAGAAAGGGAAGTGAGGAAAACTACCCCATTCTCAATAGCCTCAAACAAACAAACAAACAAAAAAACCTTGAGAATCAACTTAATGAAAGAGGTGAAAGATCTATATAATGAAAATTACAGAACACCAACAAAAAAGTTTCTTCACAGCAAAAGAAACAATCAAGAGTGTGAAGAGAGAGCCTACAGAATGGGAGAAAAATCTTTGCTACCCGAATCGCACATAAGGATCTACAAAGAACTAAAAAAGCTTAACACCAAAACCAAAACCAAAAGCACCCAAATAACACAATAAGTGGGCAAAGGAACTAAAAAGGCACTTCTCAAAAGGAGAAATATGAATAGTTAAAAAATATATGAAAAAATGTTCAATGTCTGTAAATCCAATAGAAAATAAATGTCAAAATACACTTTGAAATTCAAAAACAAACAAGCAAATACTACACTGAGATTTCACATCACTCCAACCAGAATGATAATTATGAAGAATACAAGTAACAATAAAGGCTACCCTCATACATTGTTGGTGAGACTACAATTAGTGCAATCATTCTGGAAAACAGTACCAAGAGTCCTCAAAAAACTAGGAATGAAAACACTATTTGATCTAGTTAGTTCACCATTCAATTTTTAACCAAAGGTGTTAAAATTGGCCTACTAAAGTGAATAAGTTACATCAATGTTTATAGCAGCACATTTCACTATATTTAAACTATGGAAACAACCTTGATGCCCATTAGCATATGAATAGATAAAGAAATTGTGGTATATATTCATAATGGAATGTTAATCAGCCATAAAGAAGAATTACTTTATGACATTTGCCAGTAAATTAATGGATCTGGAGACTATCATGCTAAGTGAAATAAGCCAATCCCAAAAACCTAAGGTTGAATGTTCTCTCTGATATGTGGATGCTAACCCACAATAATAGGATGGGGAAGAAAGAAGTTCATTGCATTAGACAAAGGGGAATGAAGTGAAGGGAGAAAGAGATAGGAATGGAAAAGACACTGGAATGAATCTGATGCAACTTTCCTATTTACATATATGGACATACCATAGTGAATCTCATCTTCCTATACATGCACAAGACCGGGAACCTAATTAGAATAAAATATATTCCATGCTTGGCTAAATATATCAAAGTGGATTCTACTGTCATGTGTAAGTAAAAAGAACACATAAAAATAAAAAATCAAACATTTACAATTTATGGACTTATGACAGTTGTGCCTTGATAAAACATGTCAGCATAAGAAAAGTACTACATAACCTCAAATTCCTTTCCAAAATGCTTTTTACAATGTATATAGACACAAATAGTGTTTAAAACTCCAGGTGTTCTACACCTTACCAGCTTCAAAAAAATTTTAAGAGTTGAGTCTTGTCTTCTCTATTGTTATGGTGTACTTCCATAGTATCTCTTTATAGAGAACATGTAAAGGTGAGGATTTTATCTTTAATACTTCAGATGCTTTTTATATTGTGTCAGATTAGTTATAATCAAGTAAAAATAGGCATCTTCTTAGTTTTCATATTAATGCTGCCCTAGTGGAAAACATTTTCACTATTAAAAATGTGTTCTTTATCATATTTGTTCTCCATTCATGTAAATAATAATTCACTGTAAAAGTCTGCAGGTGATGAGAATTTTGTCTCATTTTTGGTTTTACATATTGCTTTTTTTAAAACTTGGCTCTTGAGAATTACAAATATGTAATCAGAAAGATTTAGAATGAAGATGATTCCCATTGTGTTTCACTTTATTTTGAGGAGTATCTGGTGTCTAGGAATTGTCATCTTCTATGACTATAGCCTCTGCTGTCTTGCCATTAAGCAGATATCAAGCTGTGGGTGCAATGAGACCTGAAAGAATTCTAGGCCATATTTAAATAGTACTTCCTTTGCTTGAACATATTCACATATTTGAACATCTTTGAATGAGGGAGTCTATCTATTAATAATATGTATTTATCTGCTGAATTTTATAATTTTTTGTTCTCTAGCTGTTTTGATAATTGAGAGTAAACTATGGAAACATGAATATGGCATACGCTTAAAACCTGATCTTATAAAATACTGAAATGTCAATAATTAACACTTACCTCTATTTCTTTTGTTAATTTTTCATGTCTCCTCTTTTCTTCCTCAAGAAAACAAGTTTTTTCATTGATAGATTCTTTTACAGTTATAATTTCATTCTTTAGCTTTGAAATGTCTTCCTGTATAGTTATTAAATTTAAAATATACAAGTCAGAAAGGCAATGTTCATGTAAATCTGCAACACTCAATGTGGCCATATTTTAAGAAAAGTAGATAAATTAAATTTTAATTTTGATACATGGGATTAGATTATGACTTCTATAGGTATACTGGATAAATAACTATTATTCAAACAAAGCTACCTTACTTTGAAAACTCAGAAGTAAAAACAAATTAAGACAAAGGAAAGTGGTATTTATCGTGGCATTTGCCTGACAATAATGCAAAGGATACTTAATTCAATAGCAAAAAAAATGGTATTTTAGGTTTGTACTTATTATTGACTTCAAAGAATAGTAAGAGAAATACAAAGATATTTAAAGTGCAATTCTTAATTCAGACTCTTTCCATAACAGCATACTAAATTGGTTGGAATTGGTCTGGATGCATTGGCATAGAAGCTAGAGCCTCAACCTTTCTCTGAATTTATACTTTCTGCAACACATGGATTAATTGTTCACTGTGATTTTGTTTAACTATATATTTTTAGAAACTCACAATGTATTTATAAATATTTCCTTTATGCATTTGCACATTTGAGGTAGTTGTTATCTAAATTCATGTACTTATCCAAGTTCTTAAAAATTGTGAAAATAGTTTCTGATTGCAATAAAATAGCATTTTATTAACTTAATGATGAATGTACTATTTAATATATACTAGAATGAAAGAAAAAGTTTTGATAAGTAACAATTCAAACCTGTACTTGTGTCATTTGGTTCCCTCCTGGATTTTGGAGATCTTGTATAAGTTCCTCTTTCATTGTCTTTAGTTTTTTTACTAGATCTTGTTTTTCACAGAGTTCAATCACAAATGACCATTGGCTTTTTATCTCCCCCAAACTGTCTTTATGAGCTTTTATTTTTGCATAGTAAGTCTTATATTTTATCATGCATTCCTCAAAATCTTCTTGGGCCATTTTGATATCAAACTTAAGCTTCACATTCTCTGTATATAAGGACTTGATTTGAGATTCCAGGCTTCCACATTGAAGTCTGGAATTCTCTATGGCAGCATCCTTCTGATAAATTTGCCTCTCTGTTTCTTTAGTTTCTGCAGAGATGGCTGCTATTAGCTTTTCAAGTTCATGAAGTTCATTCTGTAATATATTTCAACATTATCATTATTAATTCATGGTACTCAGCATGAGAGGAAAATTGTTTTGATCCACAATGCATATAGGAAAATCACTTAACATAAATATATACATTAATCAGATACAGAAAAGAACTGATGCATAATAGAAGGAAATATGCAATAATGTAACAATTAGTTTCTCAGAAAGATCCCAGAGTTATATATTTCTTTTAATGGTCATCTTTTAAATTCTAAATGTTAAATTTCATCATTTTGTTTTAATATTTTATGTATAAAATATTAAAATCATTTAATAATATATTTTAATAATATATTTATGGGTGTCAAGGAAGACAATATAATAAAAATGATAAAACCCTGACTCAAGAATTAAAAGACCCGCTGGGATCGTGGTCAGTGGTAGAGCACTTGCCTCTCGTGTGTAGGCACTGGGTTCATTCTCAGCACTGCATATAAATAAATGAATAAAATAAAGGTCCATCAGCACTAAAAAATAAT
Organism: Ictidomys tridecemlineatus; assembly: GCF_052094955.1. Lineage (NCBI taxonomy): Eukaryota > Metazoa > Chordata > Mammalia > Rodentia > Sciuridae > Ictidomys > Ictidomys tridecemlineatus. The sequence goes on along the minus strand of NC_135482.1, from coordinate 160,279,446 downwards.
ATAAAATAAAGGACCTAGACCTAGGTTCCAGCAGTCCTTACTGCTCTTCACTATTTTGTGTGATCATGCATAACAAATTTAGTTACCCATCCCACCTCCCTCTCTTCATTTGTAAAATGAGTATTAAGATATCTAAAATATCTACTTTACCTCTCTAGGGCATTGGGCATGGCTAACTGGTGCCTCCTTAAAAAAAGTTTTCCTAGTAACACTCTTCCTCATTCTCCTTAGCTATCTTTGAGCATTCCTTCTTAATCTCAGTGAATTCTTCAAACACAGGTCTTCAAACACAGAGTTCAGTAATTCATCATTCTCTCTTCTCCCTCTCTACATAACCCTTGGGTTACCTTGCCCATACTTATAATTTTCAGCTATGCTTCTACTGATGATACGGAGAATAAAAGTGACTTTTTAATTCCATAGCCAGATGCCCTTGGCCATGGCAAACTCATGTCCCCAAAAGACTAATTTTTTCTCCCTTCCTAGCCCATTTCCCCTTGTATCAATTATCTATTGCTAGAACCACAAAACTTCAGTGACACAACAATAAACACGTGTTCATTACTGACATGACTGGGAAAAGAAGGGGTTGGCTAGGTGATTCATATGACTGGGAGAAGTGGGGATTGGCTAGCTTGGCTAGGTGTTTCTAATCACATCTCAAACACGTGTGTGTGTGTGTGTGTGTGTGTGTGTGTGTGTGTGTGTGTGTGTACCTGAGGATCAAATCCAGGGCCTTGCATTCTAAGCAAGAGCTCAATGAAATCACATCCCTGCCCTGGGGCAGCTTATTTTCAAAATTGCTTTTAGGCAGAAATTTTAAGTCCCCTTACTCAGGAAACATATTCATTTAGTTTCTTCTCTTGGCATTTTTGAAAAAGGAAAATATGAAATTAACCACAGAGTTTTGTATCCAGTTTCCCAAGTAAAACTAAAAAATGAAAAGGAATGGTATGGGTGAGTGCCTTCATCAGTTGCCATTGTTATTCCCTCTGTATGATAATGAAACTGAGGTTCTGAGATGTTGAATAACAAAGATAATTCATCATTTCACCAGTAACTGTCAAATACTGGTTTTGAATTTTGAACTCTAGTCAGGCAGTTTGTAATTTTTTTTGTTTCTCTCCTACATTAGTATACAGGTACTATGTACTATGTACTATGTCTTTTAAATATACAGGTACATCTGAAATTTAAGTATTTATGTATTTACCAAAGAAAAAAATGTCTAGGGTTTGGCTGGTTGTAAGACAATTTAGGTTGGCTTTGAACTGAGCTGGCAGGGGTGTCTTGCTTCTACTTTATGTGTCTCCTGTCCTCCAGTGGGTCAGCCCGGGCATGTCCTTCTCATGATGATAGCAGATACAGAAAAGCCAAAGCTCAACTATTTAAGAGCTTTTAAAAAGATTTTGCTGGAATCACATCTGCTAATGCCCCAGCCAGTCACATGATCAAACTCAAGAGTCAAGGAGTGGAAGTATATCTACCCATGATGTCAGAGCATTATAATGATATGGGAAAGGGTATCAATATAGAAAGGGCTGAAAAATTGGGAACAAAAATGCAAATTAACATAACTCTATATTCCCCAAAGTACTTAACAGTATGGCTTTAAAAAAAAAACAAAAAAACTATACATCAAATTCTATAAATCCTCCCACCAAAATAATTGCTGGCTATCTCCATTCCTTTTTTCTATCTAGTTGGTCATTCTCTTTAAATAAAGTTTTAATGTTGGGAGGAAGGTATTGAATTAAAAAGACAAAGGCCTTCAATCCTTTTTCTGACAGAGACCAAAAAGATAAGTACATTGAAAAGTACAATATGCTGGTGAAACTCAATTTTTGTCTTCAGTGCTAATATTTCAAATGCCCACTTGACATTTCTGTTTGGGTGTCTAATAGACACCTCAGTTGGATATATTCAGAAAATATTTAAGTTACACACTGTGTTTACCTTTCGTTGCTGTGACCAAAATATCCAACAGGAACAATGGAGAGGAGGAAAAGTTTATTTTGGCTCATGGTCTCAGAGGTCTAGTCCATTCCTCTGGGCCCAACTGAGGCAGCAAATCATCGTAGAAGGGAGTGGTGGAAGACATGGAGGCTAGGAAGTAGACAGAGGAAAGTAGGAAGGAAGTCACAGGGAAGATGAACCCTTCCAGGGCACTTCCCCAGTGACCTACCTCCTTCAGCCAAACCCCAGCTGCCTACAGTTACCATCCAGTCCATTCACACTAGGATGGACTGATTAGAAGGTTAAAGCTCTCACAATCCAATCATTGCACCTCAGAACATTCCTGCACTAACACAGGAGCTTTTAGGGGACACCTTATGTACAAACCATACCACACACCAAACATGTTCCTCCTTACTTCTTCTGATTCCAACAAACTACACCATTTTCCACCTGGATAATCCAAAGCCATAAAGTTATTCTTAATTTTTCCATATCCCTTATCCCACATCCTACTTCCCACCAAAATGTGAGAATTGGTTCTCTAATATAAATCCCCACATTTACTTCGGACCAATCTTTGTGGTGTGGCCTAATTTCTAATCATCTTCCTATTTTCATTCTTGTCCTTCTCTTAGGCTCCATTTATCAGGAAGAAGCATCCTTGAAAGACATTTATCATGTTATGCTACTTCCCTGTTCAAGATTCTACAGTGGTGTCCCATTGCATTAAAAATAAAATTCAAATTCACCAAAGTGGCTTATATGGCCTAATATGCTCTAATACCTATCTACTTTGCTATCTTTCTCATCTACTATTCTCCCTTCTTCTAGCCTCCTTTCTGTTTATGAAATAGGCCTAATTTCTTCCCAAGAGCATTTGTAATTGTTTATTTTTCCATTTACCTTATATTCTCAACCCTGGGCTGGAGATACAGCTCAGTGGTAGAGCACTTGCCTGGCAATCATGAGACCCTGGGTTCAATCCCCAGCATGACATAAAAAAAATTCTCTAACACTGCTGGGTCTTGTCACAATTCAGCTTTATTACTATTCTTCCAAATAGGCTTCTCTGATTCAAAATATAATTTAACCACCCTTTCCCCTCCCATAGTTACTCTCTATACATTGCCCTCCTTTATATTTTTTTGGAACCCATCAGTGTCTAAAATTATCCATTATTTTATTATTTTTTAAGAAAACTTCTTTAATTTTTGCTTCCCCTAACTGTAAAGTAACTCTATGGCTACAGGAATCTTTTCTGTCCTTATCACATGTTCCCAATGCTTAAGATAGTCCTAGCACAAAGTAGGTACTCAGTGTTTATTAAGTGAGTGATGCACATGGTCAGGAAAGAGACAGGTGTTCTGTCAGTGACATTAGGATATTAACTCTATTTATTAATACAGGGAGAGGAGATGAATACTACTTTGGTCATCATCTCCTCTCTCTTCTGAGCAAATGTAACAGGCTGTTAAATTTTATTACTAGCTTTAATATCTTTTTCCTTCAATACATTTCCAACTTTAAATTACTACCACTACTCCTTCCTCTTCTTCCTCTTAATCAGCCTCTTGTTTTTCATCCTCCTCCTCCTCCTCTTTTATCTTTCTCTTCTCTCTTTTCTCAGTCTTGTGTGCTCCTTTGCTCTAGTTTTTTGAGGCAAAGTAGAATGAAAAAAACTACACATACTGAAGCTTCAATTTGATGAGTTTTAATATTATTATGTTCACAAAGTCATCACAACAATTAAGATAATAAACATATCCATTACCCTCAAACATTTTCTCCCCTTTTCCTTCCTATCTATCATCCTTCCTTCATAGGAATTTTCCTTCCAAGGAATTTTCCTGGCATGAAGATATTCAAGTGTTCTTCTATTATCTGCTTTAAAAAAAAAAAAAAAACACAAACCCCCCCAAAAACCATTTTTTTTGTTGTTGTTGTTGTTTGTTTATTTGCTTGTGTGTTTTTTGTTTGGAATGTGGTAACTCTCAATGGGCTTCTAGAGTTTCAGGATGGGGACTGCTATCAGAAAGGCCAAGACTTGATAAAAGTCCTGGACTTTCAGCCTTATCTACACTGCTCCCACCTTTTGGGAGAGGAGAAAGGCTAGAAGTTGAGCTAATAATCAGTCATGCTTACATGATGAAACCTCCATAAAAATTTTTTTAATGATGAATTTTGGAGACCTTCCAGGTGGGTGAACACATGCAGGTTCTGGGTGGTGTGCTCCATATGGCAACTCTAGGCAAGTCCCTTCCCAGCACCTTGTCCTGTGCAGCTTCTCTATTTGGTTGTTCCTATATTGTATCTTTTATAATAAACTAGTAATAGTAAGTAAAGTGCTTTCCTGAGTTCTGTGATTCACTCTAGCAAATTATTAAGCCTTGAGTATGGATGGGGGGTAGACATGAGAAACCCTCGTTATAGTCTGGATCTGGTATTTTCCCTGAAGTCTCATTTCTTGAAGGCTTGGTCCCGAGTTCAGCATGGTTCAGTGGGCTTTTGGAAAATGATTGATTGTGAGGGCTCTGATGTCATCAGGGGAATAATCCACAGACAGCTGCATAGACTACTGGGAGGTGGCAGAAACTAAAGAAAGATGGGGCATTTGGGAGGATATAGATTACTGGGGCATGCCCTGGGGACTATCTGTCCTAGGCGCCTACTTTTCTCTGTGCTTTCTGACTGCCATGGGCTAAGTACCTTTCCTCTGCCACACTTTCTTCCATGACATTCCTGCCTTGGAGCCAGCTGACCATGGATTGAAACCTCTGAAACCATGAGCCAAAACAAAGCTTTCCTATTCGAAGTTATTTTTCTCAAGTATTTATGATAGTGATTAAAAAAAACTGACTAAAATACTCCTGTTTTATAGTTAGTTGGTCAGAAGTATGAGTGTATAAGTAGTCTGGGAATTATCATTGACCCTGGAAATGGAGGAGCCTTGTGGGGATGATCCCTTTAACTTGTGAGATCTGATGCTAACCTCAAATAATATCAGAATTTTATTGAACTGTTCAATATGCAGTTGGCATTGGGAGAATCAGAAAATTGTTTGTTGTGTTGGAAAATATCCAAAGTAGTATAAGATTTCAAACATTGTTCTTCAAAATTATTTTGGCTGTTCTACGTCCTCTTTTGTATTTCCATACAACTTGTAGAAATCAGCTTGTCAATTACTCAAAAAGCAAGCAAACAACCACCACAACAACAACAACAAAATCTTCTGGGATTTTGACTAGTATTGCTTTTAATCTATAAGTAAACCTGGGAGAACTGTCACCATAACTCAGTGGTTTCTGATTTTCAACATACTGTCTGTCTCCATTTATTTAAGTGTTGTTTAATTTTTCTCATCAACATTTTGCATTTTCAACATATAGATTTGATAAACCTTATGTCAAAATGATCCCTAAGTATTGCATAGTTTTGGTACTATTGTAAGTGGTATTGCTTCAATATTTTTAATTTCTGAAAATTATAGAATTATAGAATTTCTGAAAATTATAGAATTCTATATATTTCTGCCAATATATAGAAATACAATGGTTTATTTTGTATATCAATGTTCGTTTTTGTATATCAATCATATCCTACAACTCACTTTTTAGTATTAATAGCTTTCTTGTAGATTATTTGGGATTTTCTAAAAATAATCATACTACCTGTGAATAGAAACAGTTTCATTCTTCCTTTCTCATCTGGATTTGACCCATACTTTTTGATTTGACACAACATATGATTTGATCCATACTTTTTGTTTCTTTCTCTTACACGTTTGTACTGGCTTCAACTCCCAGTAACTTCCTGAATAGAAAAAAGAGAAGACATCCTTGCATTCCTACTCATGTGAAGAAAGAAACATTGGGTTCTTTCCCCAGGGGCGGCAAAGGGGTGGGGTGAGGTGGTAGCTGGGGTGCCAGGGTGCCAGGCAGGCATTAACAGAGGTGGTGGTGAGGCTCAGGGCAGGCCAGCGGGGTAGAGAGGAAAAGTGGTATAGGATGGCAGCGACGACTTACAAGGGGCTGAAGCTGCATATTACACCTGAAAAATTTTATGTGGAAGCTTGTGATGATGGAGCAGATGACGTACTTAACATTGACCATGTGTCCACAGAGGTCACCCTTGCAGCCAAGAAAGATGTACCTCTTTCAGCTGTCACAAGACCAATATTTGGTGTACTGAGCACAATCCATCTGGTGGCAGGTAATTATCTTATCATCATTACCAAAAATTAAAAAATAGGTGAATTTTTCAATCATGTAATCTGGAAAGCAACAGATTTTGATGTCCTTTCTGATAAGAAGACAATGTTGCTCTTAACCAATATTCAGTTACAAGATTATAAAACTTTCCTTTCCATGCTAAACCATGTCTTGAGTGTGGATGTGTTTTACTTTTCAACAACATATGATTTGACCCCTACTTTGCAGCGGTTGTCCAACATTAGTCCAGAATTGCAAGAAATGAGTCTCTTGGAATGGGCAGATCAGTGATTTGTATGGAATGGTCATCTTCTAAGAGAACTGTCTGTTCAGCCTGAAGTTCATCATTTTGCTCTTCCAGTGTTACATGGTTTTATTACTATGCACTCATGTTCTATCAATGGAAAATACTTTAATTGGATTCTCATCTCCAAGAGGAGTTGTTTCAGAGCTCGTGTGGGTTATTATGTAAGAGGAATTGATTCTGACGGCCATGCAGCTAACTTTGTAGAAACAGAACAAATTGTGCACTATAATGGGAGCAAGGCTTCATTTGTACAGACTCCAGGATCAATCCTGTTTACTGGTCCCAAAGACAAAACCTCAAGTACAAATCATGGCTGCAGATCAACAAAGTAACAAATCATATGAATGGTTTCCAAAGCATTTTGATTCACAAGTAATAATTTATGGAAAAGAGTCATAATCAATCTGGTAAACCAGAAGGGCTCAGAGAAACCACTTGAACAAACATTTGCAACAATGGTGTCTTCCTTGGGAAGTGGAATGATCAGATACATTGCCTTTGACTTCCATAAGAAATGTAAAAATATGAGATGGAATCTACTAAGTATTTTATTGGATCAGGTAGCAGAAATTCAAGATGAATTAAGTTATTTTCTAGTAGACTCTGCCGGCAAAGTGGTGACAAACCAGGAAGGCATGTTCCCCAGCAATTGCATGGATTGTCTAGATAGAACCAATGAGACCCTGAGTTTGTTAGCTCCTCCATTTCTTCAGGCCCAGCTTCAGAGACCAGGTGTTTTGCACGTGGGTCAAAAGCTTGAAGAACAAGATGAATTTGAGAACATCTATAAAAATGTCTGGGCTGACAATGCAAATGCTGGTGCCAAACAATATGCCAGAAACGGTACCTTGAAGACTGACTTTACCAGAACTGGGAAGAGAACTCAGTTAGGACTCATAAGGAATGAATGGAACTCACTCAAACTATATTACAAGATCAACTATTCTGATGGATTTAGACAAGATTCCATAGACTTATTTCTTGGAAACTATTCAGTGGATGAATTAGAATCTCTTAGTCCTTTAAGTGTTCCAAGGAACTAGAAACTCCAGACTTTGTCTATTACTATGGTTGTTGACTTTTTGATGTGCATTATCTGTTTGCTTATGGCTGGTGACACTTGGACAGAAACACTGGCTTATGTACTTTTCTGGGGAGTTGCAAGCATTGGAACATTTTTTATTATTCTTTACAATGGCAAGGATTTTGCTGATGCTCCTAGATTTGTCCAGAAAAAAAAGATAGACTGAATCTGTGTTTGTGGAAAGTGGCTTGGCTTGGAAGATTCCATGATGCAGAACTGGAGTCTTTATTAACCCCTTTCCACATCAGACACTGTCTTTTAAAAGCCTTTATCCAAAAGCACCTCTTGTGCTCTGTGTGGAGTAATGACTTAGAATTGCCTTGATGATCTCTTTACTGTTAGGATGGTTATATTTATAATTTGAAGCTATATTTTAATTGAAAAATAACCTGAATTCAGCTCACAGAAAAGAAGGAATCTACTCATTGTTAAGTTAATCAGCTGTTGCAGATGAGTAATATATTTTTTAAAAATTAGCTTCTTTCATTATTTAAAACAGTACAATTATTTTTCTAGCTGTTTCATTATTGTCATTGTAGATGCAGTCACCATTAGCAAGCATACTTTTCCACACCTTTGGACTTTTCTTCAAAGTTTAATAATGAGCTAACTCTACTATGTCTATAAAATGTAAGTCACTTACATCAGATACTTGATGACATAGTCTGTGACTTCACGGGAAAGAGGAGGAGGATGGGGGTCTGGGTTCTTCAGTTTTTGGTAGGCTGCCTCCACCTCAGTCAGCTTGAGCTGATGCAGTGCACCAGCAGTTTACTTGTGATGAAGGGTCAAGACGGACTTCTGTCTTTTTACCAGGTGTGCATGGAATCAAAGAATGGAAAGTCTCTCTCTTATGCTAAAGATCCAAATCCTTTTTAAGGATTGCCCGTTGTGGGAAATACCCTTGACTGGCCAGCTGCTTCCTCCTGTACATTTTGGTTTCTTTGGGGGTTATTCATTGAGACCCAGAGGCCTCTCTAGATCTGATATTGCACTTAGGGCAAGAGCTGCTTTTCCATGCATGTTACTATTGCTTTTCTCTCTGTCACTTTTTTTGTTGGCTATCAATAAGTGTGTCTAAAATTTAGTGCTTCCAGGTAGTTATAGTTCTTCAAATCAAGGACCAACTTCAACTTCAATTCATGTGCAAAAACAAACCTGAAAAATATGCTTCAGAAGCTGTGCATAGTTGAAATTGTAAGTCAGATTGTATATTCAAATTGTAATTATGAGGTTTCAATAATAGTACAGTATGTAAGGTAGTGTAGCTACTACTATTTTAAAACAATTTGATTAAACACTGCTATTATATTTAAGTGTTTTGCTTGAAAATATGTACAGGGTTTTTTCCAATAGTAGTACCTTATATTGTCCTTAAATGTTTCTAAAAGCGCCTTCATTTTAACATTATCTTTTCCAATATAATCTTTTACAAACATTAATAAGAATTGTTGCTTTTAGAAACTCTGAAAGAAATAATAGCTGGGAAAACCGTGTGTAGCTTAAAATCAGTCATTAAAACTCACAATAGGGTAAGTAGATAAAGTCACCTATTCCTAACATGTAAATAAGCATAATTTGTTCCAAAGATGGAATATTGACACATAGCTCATGTCTACTATAATATATTATCCAAATGCTACTTACTGGGCATTTCACGGTAATGATGTGAAAACTACTGCATCAAAGACCAAGTCTGAACCACTAATGTGGCTGAAGTGGGCACCCCCTTTCTCACAGAAAAGTCCTCTTCATCATGGCTGATTTTGGGACTGTCAGCAAAAGAGTCTCTGTGAAAGAGTCCAATGTAGATAAACTTCCTATTTTCGTGTCACCCTGTTTACTTGGCCACTGGCCAGGAAGATACCAGCACTCCAGGTGTTGGGCACCCCCTTACTAGTTTTTCACAAACGTATCCAGTATAGTACTTTGAAGAAATGTGCAAACAAGGCCTCTGGCCTTGAGCTGGGCTTCACAGAGATGTCTACATTTTTAAGATAAGTTACAAATGGGCTCCATGGTAACAGCTGGCAGGGGGAAGAAAGAAAGAGGAGAAGAAGCTCTCCCCTTCTCAGATGTTGTCCTTGAAGAATTAACTTGCCCAGAACAGTGAAAGAAAAAGCTGCTTTTATGTGAACTTCTGCAGACTGTGAACTTCTGAACCCCTCCCCTTACATGCTGGGTATAAAACTCTGAAACTCCCTGAACTCGGAGTTCAGGGGATTGATTGATTACAGCAAAGGCTGTGCCCTCTGAACCTGGCTGCAGCCAAAAAAACCTGTTTCCTGCTATCTTCAGTGCCTTGCCTCATCTGTCCTACAACATGGCTGCTTGCAGGGAACGGACTTATTGGTATGTTAGGTCATAAACTATATTTCAGAACCCTGTAATGATTTTATTTCTTAATTTGTGTACTGTACATCAATAAATGAAATTAAAATGTCATACTTTTCTAAAAAAAAAAATCAGTCTTCCAACCTTAGGTATATGGTTGACTTTAGGATTATTTTTTTTTTAAGATGGACAAAGTTCCCCTTCTAATCTTAATTTTCTGAGACATTTTTGTCATGAATGAATGTTGAATTATAACAAGCACTTTATATATATATTTTTTAAAAAGAATTCTCTTTATATAAAAGCAATTTTTAATTTGCTTCTTGTTTAAAAACCAAAGGTTTCTCAGACAGCTCAAGTCCCCCATTACTTCCTGTAGGATGGGTGTAGATGTAAATTCTCCCCACCCTGCTGAACTTTACCCTGATTGGCTCCTGTACATTATATTAGCTGTATGTGTTTTATCAATAAATGAGATCCTGCTTTGACTGGTCTCCCTGCTGTGTCTCATTGTCCTCCAGTGAGGGAGGGCTGAGTGCAGGCTTCAACCTTTACCTTTCTCTGCTCATCCTGTTACCTTCTTGGCTAGTCCTGGTTACCTTTTTGGCTAGTCCTGGTCGGGGCGTGCTTTCCCCATCTATTCCGCAGGTCAGGAGGAAATGGAGGACTAAACCCGACAGATACCAAATTAATCAGTGAATTCCAACTGTCTTTTAAAACCCAACATTGAAACATCACTTCTTTTGCAATCACTAATTCTTCAGTGTTAAGTGTGTTGGGCTCCTACCTCTTTTGTTGCTGCTACCACCATGAGTGCAATTATTTGTTTACTTGGACTCCTTCCAAAATAAATCATGAGCAATGCAAGGGTAAGGACAATGTTGAGAAAAATGCTTAGCAAAATGCTCAATAGAAAGTGGGCCCTAGTTTAGCTATTATGAATTGTGCTACCATAAACATTGAGGTGGCTGTGTCCCTATAATATGCTGTTTTTAAGTCCTTTGGGTATAGACCAAGGAGAGGGATAGCTGGGTCAAATGGTGGTTCCATTCCCAATTTTCCAAGAAATTTCCATACTGCTTTCTATATTCCATATTTCTATATTGGCTACACCAATTTGCAGCCACACCAGCAGTATATGAGTATACATTTTTCCCTACATCCTCGCCAACACTTATTGTTGTTTGTCTCATAATAGCTGCCATTCTAACTGGAGTGAGATGATATCTTAGAGTAGTTTGGATTTGAATTTCTCTAATTGCTAGCAATGATGAACATTTTTTCATATATTTGTTGACTGATTGTATAGTGTAATTAAAATTGATTCCCAATATGAAGTTCTCTTAAAAATTTTTGTCACTATTAAATTTTGAAGACATTTAAAAGATTATATGAAATAAGTTACCTGTAAATGAAACAAAACTTTTTTGTTTATTTCTATTTCTGATATTTGTGATTGTTGTTGTTTTGTAACTTGCTTTACAACTTCAGTTAGTGATGATGTATCTTCTTTACCCACAGCTAGACAAAAGAATACAGTACATGATAAAAACTAAATGCAGACATTTTAAGACACTTATGTCTCTATATTGGAATATGAAAAATTAGGTGTTTTTTTCTGATTTAAAAGAAAGTTACATTTTGGATTGGTAATCCTCCCAGATTCTAGACAAAATCAAAATCAAAGGTAATAATAGTAGGCAATTCAGGCAACTCAATGTTGTCTTCTGCAATGCCATAACTGTTCTTTTATGGAAGAGTATAAATATTTTGATTGTCCTAATTTTTTTTATCTAGACCACTTGCACATATACTATAGCGTTACCACAACAACTCAATAGCAATTATAGTTGATGGATTTTCAACATAGGCCTGTATTTTCAGGTTGTTATGACTTTTCTAAACACTGAGTACGTTTCTTCCTGGTGAAATATAACTGACTCCTTCTACTTTAATTTATTATTCCTTCTAACATAATTATCTTTTGGTACTACTTTTTGATGATGTTCTTTTAATTATTTATTTCTTAAGATTGATTCATTACCGTCTTTAGGAACTTCTTCACTCTTCCTTTCCTTGTTGCCTGACATTCTCATTGTCTGTAATCTCCTCTTTTCCACAGTCTGGCTCACTTTCTTTACTCCTACAAAAACATCTATATTGTTATAAATTGTCAAACATGTCACAGGAATGCAATGACATTTCACCCCTGGTACCAGTAATTAAAAGACAATGATTAAGTGAGAGATTTTAGAAGAAAAGTCGAACTGTATTTGAATCTTGGTTCTCCTGCTTTTTACTGTTATGACCTTGAGTAAGTTTCTTCTTTGATTCACTGTGTCTTCATCTCTACACCCTTATAGGGCTGTTGAAATAATTATAACAACCACACACACAATTGGTGAGAATTAGTTCTAAGAATGCTTTAGCAATCTCTACCACAAATATAGGATGTGGGGAAATAGCACTCTTGCCCAGTGTTATTTTGATCAGGGTAAAACCTAAGCAGATTGAAAATCATGTGCCAGTGTACTTGATTTAGGAGTAACTGATAAGATGAAGGAATACATATTTTTCTCCATTGAAAGATGAAGAGAAAGTTGTTCCAACATCACAATGCTGAGTTGGCAGAAGTAAGGGCATTATCGGCTTTAGGAAAAAAGGTCTCCAAATCTGCCTGTCCATTCCTATGCATCGAAATTGGTTCAAGATTTTATGATATGTAAATGGAATCCAATGTCAATAAGTACTTTTGAAATTGGAAGTTGCCATCTCCCATTAAACATAAGGATTCTTCTATTCAGATGACTGATCCTTTTTAAAAAATTATTGATTTATATAGAACCTGTGCATCTTCCTAAATTGTACTCAAGTGATTACAAGCTTTTTGAGAAAGAAAGAACAAACAAATGTCATAAAATAAGGCACATGCTAGGAAATGTTTAAAAACACTAAATATTCTCCTAAAAATTATAGACAATGTACTCATGTATTAGTCATACATTTTAAAGGATTAAAATATGATATATAAACAAAAAGAGAAAAACAATGTTAAATTCCTTTCTACCTGAGGAGACTTAAGCCTATCCAGAATATCCTACCATGCAAAAGAAAGCCTGAGAGCTTAACTAGCAGATTGTTATAATCACCCCTGAGAATGTATGATTCTTTCCTGTCTCTTCAGGTCACTTCCTTCAAATATCACCTCAAATGTACCACTTTCCTGAAGTCTTCCCTGATGCGAGTCCATTTACTCTGTTCATGTCATTATTCTAAGTCCTTTCCTCCTAGCACCCAGAACTGTCCCAGATCAGTGCTAACAGATCCAAATCTGATTTTTCTCTCGAGCTCTTTAGTTTGTCTTTCATGCTCATAGACAACATCCTTATTCTTCCCACCTAATGTAAAATTGCATGCCTTTATACTTTCAGACAGTTCTCTCCATAAGTATTTGTATTGTGCTTGCTTTATTCTGGACATTGTTATGAGTGGTTTAGATAAAACAACAACAACTGAAAAACCAGCCTCAACCTCAGAGCAAAGCCTGTCCAAGGAAGGGACATGACCTTTGTCCTTGGAAAGACCCACAGAGCACTTCTAGGCACATTCCCACCCTGCTAAGTTGTCTATCTACAAATAACAGGAGATATCTGCTGCACCAGGTGTCCCTGACTCAGTCAGGCTAGGTGGGGATCCATAGCAACCCCCTAGCAGCCACCAATCAGCACAGGGAAATACCTGGGATGCCAGATGACCCTCCCAGTAGTTCATGGTGGTTGATTAACGTGTTGGGAAACCATGTAGTTCAGCACGTATACCCCTTTTTGCTTAAACCAATCAGTTCAAACGAATCCCCCTCTTGTAGTAACCATTCACCCCTACCCAACTTGTTCCCACCAGTGAATGTGCTAATCATGTTTTAGAGTTGTTATATGATTTTCCCACTGTGTGTGATGATTTGCTAAGAGATGCTATGATGTATGTGGGGGTCCCTGCCTTCTCCAAAGAATGTATAAAACTACTGCAAAACCTGGGCTCAGGGCCTCTCAGCGTCACCAGTTACTATGTGCGAGTGGAGAACCTAGCTATTGCAATAAACACCTCTTTGCTGTTTACATCGATCTTGGTCTCTGGTGGTCTTTTGGGGGTCCCGAATTCGAGCATAACACAACAATGACAATAAAATCTATATTGTTTAGTGTTTATGTGGTGCCTGGCAGTATGCTAAGTTTACAAATACTAACTCATTTGACTCTATGAGGTAGATATTATTATTATGATTTTCATTGTATAGAAAAGTACAGTGAGGCATGAATAGACCAAGAAACTTAACCAAAGTCAAGTTTGCTAGCTATTGAGATGTGATTTAAATTCAGGTATTTGGGCTCCAAAGTTTATGCTCTTAAATTTTAGGTTAAGGGTAGAAGTATATCTTTATCCCTCCAGAATCAAACTACACTTTTGTAGTCATTTTGATGCTTTAATGGCCTTCCCCTCCCCCCACCCCCAGTACTGGAGATTGAACTTGCAGCCTCTGTGCCTACTAAGAACATAACTCCACCAACTGAGCTACATCCCCAAATATCCCCAGCCCCCAACTTCCTTCTTTCTATTCCCTTTCCTACTATCACCTTTTATTCTTTTGGGAAATATTCAAGTAAAGCACATTGATGGAGCAGCTGCAGCTCCTGGAGACTTCCCCTGGCCTCAATATCGTAATTTGCATAACTGAAGAAGGAACCCTGTGGATTCTGCAGGCTCCTCCTAAATTCTTACTAGCTAAGTTGCCTTCCTGGTGAATCCCTTTTCTTTCAGCTAAATTAGTGTCATTTCCATAATCAAAGACACTGTGATCACTGTCCCCATTATACTCTATTTCCCAAGGGCTCATTCCTGGTCATAAAGACCCATCCATATTCACTTGATAAGTCTCTGAATTTGATGTTGTGTTACCTCAACCACTTAATAATCCTTCTATTATGGTCTCTGAAAAATCCTATCTTTCACAATTTCAGTGAACTTTCCCTTCATCTTTTGCCTCTAACTGAAATCCAAAAATATTGCTTCTTCATCCTCAAATCACTACTAAATCTGGAGGTAAGGTGTTGTTCCTGTTCCCTGTCAGCACTACCAAACTAGTATCTTTCTTTTCTATTTAAAACCTCTGATTCTTTGAAGTTCATGCCATCAGACTAAGCTTTACCTGTCCTTGTTGTTATTAATTGATCTTTAGTTCTCTCTTCCTCAATCCTAGATTATAACTTCTGTTTCTGCATCATTTTCCCCTTTACATTTCTCTGGAGTTTCCACATCCACACAGATGGTAAATCTAATACCCTGGCCTCTGAGTTCCTTGATGTCTTCTTTCATCCACTCTCCCCAGGCACCCACAGGAATAATAGTACCTCATACATTATTTCAGTTGCAAACTATGTTTTAATTTTCTAGCTCATTCTATTCAGTATTTTGATTATAAGAATTGTTCAATCACAACACCAAGACTTCCAATCCATTAACACTTCTACCTTTACGTGATCCTTCAGCCCTTCATGTATTCTTACTTCCTTATCTGGCTTAGATTCTTTTGCATTCACCCCCACTTCTCCTAGAGCTCTTTCCTTGACCTTCTTCCCAGAAAAATCCAACCAGTTGCTTTATTTTCACTCAAGTAGCTGAATATGTTATTTTTATAACAAAAAAACAAACTTCCCACATCTATTTTCCCTTTTCAGCTGATAGCCTACCTTCTTATGTAACTGAGATAGTAGAAAATATCAGAGGTTACTAAGTTATTCATCTACTAGTCTTTCTGAACCTGTACCCACATATTAGTCTATCTTTTCTTACAATGAATAAAGCATCCTTTCTTGTAACTAAGGCCAATAGTCTGCTCTTGGACTTTCTCATTTTGTCAAAGACATTATTTCAATGTTCTCTCAACATAATTCACTCTTTATTTGGCCATATATGTCATCCTGAATGACTCTGATAAATCACCACCTACCAATGTTGGGGTGCAGCGGAGAGGCGGAGGGGAGAAACCACACAAGAGACTCACTTCATGCAATCGCAAGGGGGAAGTTTATTGAGGATCCTGTTCCAGCGCGCTGGGACTCTGTGCCCACTCAAGAAGGGAGAGCGGCTCAGAGCCCAGAGCAGAGTTCAAGCGGAGTTTAAGTACACTTTTGGGAGAGGGTGGGGGGCTTTGCATACATCAGAATAAATCATCATGAGGCGCGGGAAAATTGAACAACAATTCTGAAACATGATTAGTACATATATCGGCGGGAACAATCAGGGCAGGAATGATTGGTGCTCCTAGGTGGGGTACACATTCAAACTGATTGGTTTGGACCCTGAATATCTACGTGACAAACTGCACAGGGTCTTGAATGCTTACGTGAGGAGTTGCACAGGACCCCAGTCCATAAATCACTAAATGGTCAGTAGGGCCTTGTCCTAACTGCCTCAGGAATTTAACCCATGCTTTGCAGTTTTAGAAGCAGGTTTACAAGCCTGGTCCTTTACACTTTAACTCAGGCTCTGCGGCTTAGAATCAGCTTGGAAATTTTACCTTTACACCAACACCACCACCATTGCTTTGATTCTGTAACCCCTGTCAGCTATTCATCCATTTCTTGTTCTCATTTATAGGCAACAATACATGCTGTTCAATTCCTTTCCCTTCATTCTTCTTGAATCAACAAGAACAAACAGTTGCCACTCTACTCTTTAAGCTCTCATCTGACCTCCATGTTGTTACATTCAATGGATGAGTTCAGTCTCCCTTTTATTTGTCTTAATGGCATTTTTTAAAAATAACACGTTATTTTATTTATTTATTTTTATGTGATGCTGAAGATGGAACCCATGGCCTCGAGCATGCTAGATGTGCACTCTACCACTGAGCCACAACCCCAGCCCTAATGGCATCTTTTGACACATTAGAACTGACCACCTTCTCTGAAAAAAACCACACTTGGTTTCTTTTGCCGCTTCCTTCTTATCTTTCTCACTTTTTGTAATATTCCAGGGCTCAGTTCTCATCTATTTTTCTCATACACATATTTGCTGAGAGCCATAGCCAAGTAGGAATGAAAGGTGACCCTGCTCAGGGATTAGGGCAGCTCCAGGTTTAGGGTGGATCCTGCTGGATTAGGGTGGCTCCATGTTTAGGGTGGATCCTGCTGGAATAGGGTGGCTCCAGGTTTAGGGCAGATCCTGCTGGGATTAGGACAAATCCTGCTGCCTCAGGCACCCACTCCTTGAGTTCCAGTGGAGTTCTCCCAGGGTTCTGAAAGAATTGGTACGCAGAGCCCGGTGGAGGGAGTGAATTTTTCCCAGAACGTGCGTGCGTGTATAGTGCCGGTGAGAGTTCGGGAATAAAGAGTTGCTGTTTGAATCTACAAGGCTTTTGTGGTGGCTCAGTTATTTCATGCCCAGCCAGACTGCGGCACATATTACTGGTTATGCCATCCACCATCTAGTTCTACAGTTTGAAAATCCATCTATAGACTAACAACTCCCAAATTTATATCTGTAGCTTGAATGTCTTTCTTCAAGTAAAAAGTCAGGCCAAATGGCCTACTTGATATCTCCACATGGAATTTAAAAGGCATTTCAAATTAATATGTTCCAAATTGAATTCTGGTGTTCTTTCATAGTTTTCCCAACTCAGTAAATTACAAGTTCATTTTTCTTGTTGTTCAAGCCAAACCTCCAGATTAATTAGCAGAGAGGTCTCTAGAAAGGTAGATACCCCAGGGCAATTCAACCAGATCTGCCCCAGAAAGTCATAAAGGAGAGCTCATTGTTGTCACTTCATAGGCCCTTTGGAAAATATTTGAAGACAACCCACAGGTAGGCTGCTCAAGGATGTTGCCCCAATAATTGTCTTATACTAGAGACAATCTAGTATCTTGATTCCTTTATTATCATGCATGCTAAATACATTTTTTCATTAATTGGTTGTATTTTTAAATTCTATAGGAATGTAATCATTCCTTACCCACTCCCAAATAACTGTCTTAGCAGAGAAGCTTTCCTGATAACTCTCTTAAAAACGTGACACAATTCTTTCATCTTCTGTTTCCTTGCTTTGCTTGATAGTATTTATTATTACTGACATCTATTGCCACTGACATCTTTTACATTTACATCTCTTCTGTATCCTTCAACTTATGTAAACTGCATGAGAGAAGAGACCCAACACTGCCTGGCATAGAATAGGTGTCTAACTATGGTTTATCTGTACTCCAACTTACCCTGTTCTGATAGAATATGGCTTCTACAACAGTCTCTGATCATGTCATCATCAAAATCAATCTTCAAACTTTACTTTGGGTGGCATTTTAAGAAACTTTCCTTAATCTTTCTGAGAATATGTGCTCTCTCTCTTTTAATACGATTGTTTCTCTGCCTCACATGATAGATAATATTATAGGTTCTAGAGTAAGAAAAAGCTAGTTTTGATTTCAAGTTGTGCCACTTCATAGCTTACTAGGTAAATTATTTCTAACTTGAGGCTCAGATTCCTTATTTATACACGGGAACAACAGTACCTGCCTCATTAATGTTACTGTAAGGACAATATGTGAAATTAAATAATGCAAATAAAGCCCTCAGCAAATTCCCACCAAAGTGGTGAATTTTTCAACACACATTTATTAATTCCATTATTTTACACTATCGTTCTCCTTCCACTATAAACTGCAAAAGGGCAAATACAATGTGTTACTTATTTTTATATTCCCTAGAATATTGATGAAATAACTCATAGAATGAAGCAAATTAGATTTATACAATGAAAATAACCAAATTACTGATAGTTCTTGATCTCTTTTTCTAAAGCAATGTAAACTGAAGAACTCGTGCATGACATTTTTTAAACCAACTAATCATGAAAAGATATCTGCTGTAAAATTGGATGTGTGAGCTTTTTCTGTATCTCTACAATAGAATGGAAAAAAAATGAAAACAATCTACTGCCATCTACTGATAATGCACTGAATTGCATAAATCAATGGGAATTGAACTTCAGAGCCAAGATTGAAGGACCTTTTTTTTTTTAAGAATTTTTTTCACAATATCATTATTTTATTTATTTTTATGTAGTGCTGTAGATCAAACCCAGAACTGCCATGTGCTAGGCAAGCACTCTACCACTGAGCTACAGTCCTAGCCCAGAACTTTGAACTTGGGAATCAACTTCACAAAAGAGGTGAAAGATCTATATATTGAAAAATTACAGAACCCTAAAGAAAGAACTCAAAGAAGACCTTAGAAGATGGAAAGATCTACCTTGCTTCTGGATAGGCAGAATTTATATTATCAAAATGACCATACTATCAAAAGCACTATATAGATTTAATGCAATTCTGATCAAATTCCAAAAACATTCCCCATAGAAATTGAAAAAGCAGTCATGAAATTCATCTGAAAAAATAAGAGACCCAGAATAGCTAAAGGAATCCTTATCAGGAAGAGTGAAGCAGGTGGCATCAATATAGCAAACCTTAAAATATACTACAGAGCAATAGTAACAAAAACAGCATGCTATTGGAACCAATACAGACTGGTAGACCAATGGTACAGAATAGAGGACACAGAGACTAACCCACAAAACTACAATTAGTTTACAGTTAGTTAGACAAAGGTGCCAAGAATATGCATTGGAGAAAAGACAGTCTTTTCAACAAATGGTGCTGGGAAAACTGGAAATCCATATGCAACAAAATGAAATGAAACCCCTCTCTGTC
Organism: Ictidomys tridecemlineatus; assembly: GCF_052094955.1. Lineage (NCBI taxonomy): Eukaryota > Metazoa > Chordata > Mammalia > Rodentia > Sciuridae > Ictidomys > Ictidomys tridecemlineatus. Next base: position 160,259,796 of record NC_135482.1, on the reverse strand, counting down.
ACTATGCACAAAACTCAACTCAAAATGGATCAAGGACTTAGGAATAAAACCAGAGACCCTGCATCTAATAGAAGAAAAAGTAGGCCCTAATCTCCATCATGTGGGATTAGGCCCCAACTTTCTTAATAAAATTCCTGTGGCACAAGAATTAAAATCAAGTATCAATAAATGGGATGGATTGAAACTAAAAACTTTCTTCTCAGAAAAAGAAATAACAATCTGTGAGGTGAATAGAGAGTCTAGATCTTGGGAGCAAATCTTTACCCCACACACATCAGATAGCACTAATCTCTAGGACATAAAGAACTCAAAAGGCTAAGCAAAAGAAGAAAGAAAGAAGGAAAGAAAGAAGGAAGGAAGGAAGGAAGGAAGGAAGGAAAGAAAGAAAGAAAGAAAGAAAGAAAGAAAGAAAGAAAGAAAGAAAGAAAGAAAGAAAGAAAGAAAGACAAATCACCCAACCAATAATTGGGCCAAGGACCTGAACAGATACTTCTCAGAAGATGATATACAATCAATCTACAAATATATGAAAAAAGTGTTCATCATTGCTAGCAATTTAAGAAATGCAAATCAAAACCACTCTAGGATTTCACCTCACTCCAGTCAGAATGGCAGCTATTATGAATACAAGCAACAATTAGTGTTGTCAAGGATGTGGGGATAAAGGTACACTTGTACATTGCTGGTGGGGCTGCAAATTGGAGCAGCCAATATGGAAAGCGGTGTGGAGATTGCTTGGAAAATTGGGAATGGAACCACCATTTGACCTAGCTATCCCTCTCCTAGGTGTATATCCAAAGGACTTATAAACAGCATATAACAGGGACACAGCCACATCAATGTTTATAGCAGCACATTCACAATAGCTAAACTGTGGAACCAATCTAGATGTCCTTCAATAGATGAATGGATTAAAAAACTGTGGCATACACACACAATGGAATATTACTCAACAATGAAAGAGAATAAAATCATGGCATTTGCAGATAAATGGATGGAGTTGGGGAAGATAATGCTAAGTGAAGTTAGCCAATCCCAAAAAAGCAAAAGCCAAGTGTTTTCTCTGATATAAGATGGCTGATTCATAATAGGATAGGGAGGGGGAGCATGGGAGGAATAGATGAACTTTAGTTAGGGCAGAGGGGTGGGAGGAGAAGGGAAGGGGTATGGGGTTGGAAGTGATGGTGGAATGTGGTGGACTTTATTAATCAAAGTACATATGTGAAGACATGAATTGATTTGAATATACTTTGTATACAACCACAGACATGAAAAATTGGGTTCTACATGTGTAATAAGAATTGTAATGCATTTTGCTGTCATATATAAATAAAAACTATTGATAAAAACTTTTAAATAAAAAATTTTTTACAATATGTTTATTTTATATATTTTTATGTGGTGCTGTGGATCAAACCCAGTGATTCACATGTGCTAGGCAAGTGCTCTTCCACTGAGGAACAGCCCCAGCCCAGGATTTTCAACCACATTTTTAGAAGTTAGAACATAGCCAGCCTTCGTACAAAAGGAATTAATAAATCAAATCATGAAATTTGTATTATATACCTATTATATCCCAGTGATTTTTCCATTTTCTGACCAGGCACTAAAATTAAAATTTCACAAAATTGAAAACAGAAAGAAACAGAAAAGGTTTGTTTTGTTCCTTAACTCTCTAAGATAATGCAGGCAGTATTCATGTTATCCATATTGCATTAAGCTTCATACCAAAGGTGGGGTTTCTCTGAATATGTAGACATGTTTTGTTAGTGCCTACCAAAACATCTCATTTGGGAGTGTAGACATAAAGGAGTTGGTCTGAAACTCTAATTGAAGCTTTAAAGAATGCCCAGGCAACCACTGCAAAGTGTCCCTGCCTTTGAGATAGAAATCATAGGTCTTTGGAGAAATCTAGTCATAACCTACCTGTCTGTCTATTTAGGACACTAAGGGACAAGGTTTTTGTTTTGTTCTATTTTATAACTCTGAACAAGCAGGCATCATTTCTAAACCAAGAAGAGTTTTTGGTGGGTTGAATGGTGGCTCCCAAAATACATCCATCCATGTCTTACTACTGAAAACCCATGAATATGACCCTATGTGGGGAAAGAAGAAGAAGAAGAAGGGATCTTTACAGATGTCATTTGGTTAAGGGATTTTGTGTGGTCTCTAAATTCAATGAAAGGTATAAGAATGAATATGTAACCATACAATGGCCAGACCACTTAAAAAAAAAAATCAGAACTCTTGAGAAACGATTTGCAACAACCTACCCAGGAAACCGACTCACTATCTACAGTTAGCAGTCCAGGAAGCCAATTTGTTATTTATAAATCAGACAAATATCTGAAGTCAGAACACTATCTCTACTAATAACCCAGGAAACCAAATATAACAAGTGCCCCCAAATAGTCACTCCTGATTAATGATGATATTTTCCCTAATTCTTATCTCTGCTTCCAACTTGGGACCAACCAGAGAACACCAAATATACACTCCTGATCAATCATCATTGGATGCCTCACTCCTAACCAGCCTGCCTGTAGCTTCCCTATGTCTATACCTCCAATCAAGTCATACTCACTCCACTTCCTGCCTCTGACTCAGCTAAAATGCAGATGGTAGCACTTCCTTGCAACCTCTGAACAAATAGCCTTTGCTTGTTCTCATTTGATTGCTCTTCCATTTATTTTCAAGCTCTCTTTATAAGAGAAAGGTAGACAGAGAGTGTTGAGATTTTCAGATACACAGAAAGACCAAGTGAAGATGGAGGCACAGACACCCAAGTCACATAGTCACCAGGCTAGGTGTGTCTGGAGCCACCCACTGGAAGAGGCAAGGAAAGCTTCAAAGGGTACAAAGTCCTGTCAACACTTCTATTTTATAACCTGGCCTCCATAACTGTGAGGGAACAAATTTTTGTTATTGTAAACCATCTAGTTTGTGGTAATTTGGTATGGCAGCCCCCGGGAAACTAGTTTAAGCTTTTAAGAAGGAAAACTTTATCTGTTATATTACCTTTTCATTAAAGATCCATAAACTGTAGTGGAAATGCCTTAAAAACAATGCTAATGATTTTTTAAAATCCCATTTGTTTTCATAAAATTTACATGTTAGGGTAAGTCTGGGGATTTCCCCAGCAGTTCCCCTTGAAAAAACAGGCCCAATCTGTCTTCAGAATAAATGTTCTAAATCTCTATGAGGAAGAACACATATAGTCAAATAATTAAAATGGAGGGCAGAGTAGATGCTCTCCTAGCCTATCTACTTTTGACCTCTAAGCAATTAACCCTATTTCTTTTGTAAATTTCGTGGCTAATTCCCATATCAGGCTAAATGCTCATGGCTAGCAAGGTTCACTCCAATGAGGCTGCCCATTTTTGCACTACCAGATGCAGGGTCCTATGAGTTGCTTGTGTTTATTTCCAATCTGTTTATGCCACTTGTATTGGATACTGTGCTTTTATAACATACACATAAATAAAATAGCATGGATATAAAGTTTGTCATTTCTTTAAAAACTATGTTTAATATTTTAGAAAGATCCAACAAAGCTGTGTGAGATAACTATAAAGATTATAAAGATTAAAATTGCACTCAGATTGCTTCTCAAGTGCCTTTATTCTCCTCTTAAAGGAACAAAATCTGGGAAATCTTACTAGTGGGTTAGCTGTATGATTTATGCAAGAGATAAAATATAGAAATCCAATCAGTAGACCATGTGCAAAGAAAAGGCCCTGGGCTTTCTGAATAGATTGGCAAATGAGCAGACAGCTGTTTTAGGTAAAAAATAAAAGTTTATACTGTTACACTCTTTTCACGATTTTCTGACTTAACTGCTCTTTTCTATTTTAAAAAAAGCTTTGCTTAGATATAATTTATATAACATAAAGTTCATCCAAATACATTATACAACTCAATGTTTAACCAACTTTTTCAATTTATTGTTTGGATAGAGGTCTGGACTGCATCAAAGAGAGTTTCTGGTATGTGAACAAAATGCTAAAGAAACAATTCTGCATCTAGGATGGGAATTCAAGGAAGGCTATGTTTGAGCTTGAAGACTGAATAAGGAGCAGTCAGTTAAACAGGCATACAAAAAGAAGGATGTCCTAAGTAGAACAAACAGCAAGTGTAAAGATGAAGTCATGTAGCCTATCCAAGGAACAGCCTTTATTTGAATGGCTTGGGAAGAAGGCCATTATTTTTTCAAAACAAATTATGCATCTAAATCATCTGTAAAGAATAAAACAAGAAAGAAAAACATGACATGCCAGGACTGACTCTAGGAGATTTTGATTCAATGTATATCTGCGGTGAGGTTCCCTGCATTATTATTATTTTTTAAAGTTCCACTTTAATTCTGATGGGTAGCCATGACTGAAAACCACTGGGGTAGGATGAGTAAGAATGGGATGACAGATGAAGTTAGTACCAGAAAGTGAAAAGAAATTACTGTAGTTGGCAGAAATTTTTCCCCCTTTAACATAGCACATGCCTTCCATACTTACCTGCTCAATATTTATTAAATCATATTCTTGGAGGAAAGGTAACAGATGCTTAATTGTACCTTTAATATGATTCTAAGGATTGGTGCCTTCTCCAATTACAGGAACCAATAAATAAACGCAAATTAACAAACTTTCTTTTCTAATAACTTCACTATTTTGAAATAGTTTCTCTTTTTGTTTTTTACTGCCACTACTGATGCATGAAAGAATTTGAATTCTCAACACTGTCTATATAAATATAGTAAACTTGCTTTAACAACTACAAGACCTATATTTTGCTTGAGGTAAAAGTTAACATAAAACAACAGTGTACCTCCTGGTTAGGTGTACCACTTACCACTCAAGGTTCTTAACAGATGTCCAGAGAAAATACCAATTTGACAAGAACAGTTGCCAGGGATAAGGAGAATGGGCTGGGCTGATGCTCCTAGTCTCTGGTCAAGAAGAAACAGGTGTCCACCTCCAAGAGATTCTCTGTCATTCATGCAAAGCTTCTTCAGCACTTACCACCTGAACAATAATAAAGGGACCTCTTCTTCCACCTTAGCCAGTTCTACAGAGACTCTTATTCTGAGTAGGCTGGATTTTTTCCCCCTTCACCATCATAGCACATGCCTTCCATACCTTAGCTGCTCAATACGTGTGAAATCACACTCCTGGAGGAAAGGTAAGGGACGCTGAATTGTACCTTTAGCAAGATTCTAAGAATTGGTGCCTTCTTCCAATTAGAGAAACCTACTATTTAAAAGGGCAAAAAAGGGGTAGGGGCAAAGGTGACCCTTGTGTAGTCAATAAAAGTGAGGGAGCTGTCATGAGGACTGGCTTGCTCTCAAGAAAGGCAGAATCACCAAAAGGCAAACAAAAACTACACTAACCAACCGCCCCCTAGAGGCCCATTCCTTGAACCTGGAGGGGACAAGTCGCTAAGAGGTAACCTGACAGGATCGGGCTCCTTAAACCAAGTGTCCCCGCCCCACTGCTGGCTCAGCTGGTCGTCGGGAAGCGCCAGCTGCGGGGACTTCCAGCCCGCTCAGGGGAGTCGCCCGCAGCCCGGACTCCTGCCCTCCGCGCGCTAGCGGCCCCACGACCGCCATTCCCGCCGCCCCGGCCCTCACAGGACCCGCCGTTCGCTCCTGGCGACCACTCCACGGCGCCCCCGCTCCCGCCGCCCCCTCTCCGGGTCCGGAGTGCCCGCCTCGGGCCCGCTGACCCGCCTGGCTCCGCCTGAGGGTCCTCGGCGGCTGCGGTTCCTGACTAGGAACTACTGAGCCGCGGCGGGCGCTCGGCGCGGACCTGTCCCAGGAACCCCGGCCCCAGGAGCCCCCGGCCCCCATCCTCTGCCATCGGGTTTCCACCCGGAGCGGACGTGGAGGTTGCTGGGGCGCCAGCGCGCGGTGAGGGGCAAAGGTGCGTGGGGCTCGCGGCTTCCGGGTTTCGGGCGGACTCGGGGCTCGCGAGGGAGGCCGCGGGTCGTGGCCGAGCTGCCTGCGGACAGGCCGACAGCCCAGCAAGAAGGGGAACCGCGCTGCTGCGAGTCTGTCCGCTGGTCCCTAAGCCCTAAGTGGGCGGGGAGCGGTCGGTGGAGCAGCCGGGCGGGTGCGGAGCTGCCACCCGCGCTCCGGAGCCCAGCGCCACACAGTGGACAGGGACTCCGCGGTGACAGACGTGCCGCGTGGGAATCCGTGGTGTCCATCAAAGGCGGGAGGCCACCCTCTCACAGCTGTGGAAATGAAATTCGGCGGGAGCGGAGAGGACGAGGGGCGGCGGGAGAACAGGGTCCGGGCAAAGGGGTCACCCAAAGCGTCACCGGGGGGATCGTTAACCCCGCGTGAAGGTGAGGAGTTGGGCGCCAACCAGAATAACCAGGTAGGTAGGAAGCGCCTGGGATCCAAGTGGCGGCCGCTTCCGCGATTCTTGCCCAGAAGGCACACACTGAGGGAAGTCCCTTAGTCCCTCAGCTTCCATCCCACAAAACTTCGATTTTCCGGTTAAACTCTTAAACTTAAGGCCTCTCTAGGTTTCATATGGGGGGATGTGACCCAATTTAACAGTTATACAGAACCAATGGTAGAGCGCATAGATTGACACCTTGTAATTAAAAAACAGGACTTTCTAAGGCAACAAGTAATTTTCTACTGAAAAAGAATTATTGTTCTGGAAAGATGTACCCACATGTTCACAAAAAGAATAAAAGATCACTTTGGCATGTTTTTCCCATGATTAATAGTGGTCTATCTTTTCTGGAAGGGGTATAGGTACTATTTGGTTAATTTTTAAAATATATATATTTAGTTGTAGATGGATACAATGATTGTATTGTTTTATTTTTATGTGGTGTTGTAGATGGAACTTGCTAGGCAAGCACTCTTCCACTGAGCCACAACCCCAACCCTATTTTGATTATTTTTTGAGATCAAGACAATTAATTATTTTTTAAAAATTTGCCACACATTTCTGTTGTAAGTGTAAGAAAATTGGTACCATTTTGTATTCTTGCGCCAATTTTTCTTTTTTCAGGTAATTTCTTTGGCACAGAAGTCTTCTTTGAAAAACTTTGTGTATTATTGAAGGATGGCAGAAGCAGTTTTGATTGATCTCTTTGGTTTGAAATTGATCTGTCAGGAAAACTGCCATTAGACATTATTGAAGACATTGAATGCCATCCACCTTGCTGCCAAGCCAAGTTCCTTTGCATAATGGATTGCAAGTAACATGAGGCATGAAAGGGATGGTGAACATGATAATTGTGAACTGGAAACAAGCAATGGATTATTAGGTCTCTTGAGAGAATTTGAGACTGTTAGTAATTCCAGCATGGCTGCCTCTTTGTATATCATTAAACAAAAAATAGATGAAAAAAATCTGAGCAGCATTGAGGTAATTGTACCTGCACACAGGAAAACCTTAATGAAGGCTTTTATTGATCATCTCTTCATTAGGGTTTACAATTTTGAGTTTGAAGATTTATAGGTGACTTTGAGGGATGGCCTTTTGAAACAGTCCATTGAGATAAACACAATCCAGCTCATGAACTAGAAGAAATCCAGAGTGAAATAGAAACATATTTGAGAAGTCTGCCAGCACTGAAAGGAGAATTAACTATTATCACATCTCCTTTGGTCCCAGGTATATTCAACATTCTTGGTTGTTTTTCTGAATATGTGAAAATCCAGTCTTTCTTCAGAAGTTGCTCACCTCTCCCCATCTTTTCTTTTGTTCACTTATTGTTCATTAGCATCATTTGCAATGTGTGTTATGGATGGCCTTGTGGGTCACGGTGACAAGGGAAGACTCCTTCAAAGCCATACTAAATATACAAATTTGTTCTAAACAAATTTAGCTTTAAACAAATTTCCCAGCCCTTCTTTATGATGCAATTTATAACACTAGAAATCTTTGATTTAGAAGTTCTGAAACATCAACTCATTAAAACTTTCCCAGAAGAAATTGACTATTTTTAAAATAGTCAATCTTCCTTCTTGGTTAGACAATATTTACTGTGAGCTATATGCTGTTGGTACCAAAAGACAGGTGAGACAGAAGATACCCTTTGAAGAGCAGTAATCCCATATGGAAAGTAAACAGCAGTAGGTAAAAGAACATATGGAGGTACAAAGTGCTGTCAAAATTAGAAGCCAGATAAACAAGAGCTGGTTTTAGTGATCAGGGAGGTGTGCTGGAGAGACTGGCTTTTGTAATGCTTTGTAGTCTTTTGGAGAGCATCTTTTTAATCTTCATTACTTGTCTTCAACAGATATTTTCATACATGGATTTACTACAAGAACAGGTGGGATATCTTATATACCAACTCTCAGCTCCTTCAATCTCTTCAGTAGTTCCAAACGAAGAGATCCCAAGGTAGTTGTTCAAGAAAATCTACATAGGTTGGCAAAAACTGCAGGTTTTAATGTGGAAAATTTTTATCAAATAAAGGTAAGATTTTGTTTCATATTTTGAACCTATTTTTAGATCATACCAGAAACTACATGGAATTTAATTAAGGTATTTCTCTTTTGTCTCTGGTATTTTATCTAAAATTTTAGTAGTAGTTTCCTTAGATTTATATATCATAGCCTAAAGATCAATTTTATGAAATGTATAAATCTCATATGTTTACATAAATCTCATATTTATATAAATCTCTCTCTCTCTCTCTGTCTCTCTCTCTATATATATACACACACACACTCACACACATCCACCATGCGGCCAGCGCAATGGTTTCATTAATGAGGTTCTTGGCATAAAGTTAGGTAGAAGAGATCAAATAAAACACACAGACTCAGTTACCTTATTTCTATTGCCAGGTCCGAGACAGCTCCCCTCTCTGGTTCCCTCCTCTAACCGCCCAGCAGGGCAGCAAGGATTACTCAGGGCTTAGCAGGAGAGAGAGAGAGTGAGCATGCCTGGGAGTAGCTTTTTATTGGGAACAAGAGATTCAGGGGAGAATTCCATCCAATGAAGGTTGGGGGGGACTGCACTCCAAGGTCAGGGTCAGTGATTGGGCCCCCGGGGTCAGTGGTCAGGCACACCCCCACACGGATGGGCTCTCTCATCAGGAAAGGGCCGGGAAAGTTCCGACACAGCCAGAACGCCTCAGACTCTTAATGGGAGCCACCCAATCACGTGTCAGAAATGGCTTCACACATATACACACACACACACACACACACACACACACATATGGATTTTTTTTATCTAGAGCTCTTCAATTCTTAAAGTATGGTTAATTCTTGGTATAGTAACTCTGTCCTTTTTGATGTAGAAGAAAGATTCCTGAATGGTAAGAAAGAAAAGCCATTATTTTCTAAACACTAGCATCATAATTAAGGTAGAATATCTTGTTCCTTACAAAATTCTAGCTTTATTTGCATCTAGGAAAAATAAATGCAATATTAATTTGATAATTAATTTTAATTTCTTATTAAAATGTTAAATTTCTACTTTTTGGAAGACTAGTATCCATTTCAAGTATGAGGTATTCATCATGAGCTTTAAGACCTAGATTCCTCTGAATAAAACATGCAGAGATATTGCATGTAGTGTTTTGTATTAAAATGATAGACCTATTGAATTCTAGTAATTTAAGCTGGTTACACAATTTTGCACTGAAATAAGTGCTTTCAGAAAAGCTTATGTTATGAGAAACCCCATTTTCAAAATCTTTTTATCATGTATCTTTGATATTAGACTGATCATGCCAATGAAGTGTGGATTGTGGGAAGGGAGGAGCCTGGATCTTTTAATGGAATAACCTTGAACCAGAGAGAAATCACAATAGCAGCTCTTGGTGCTGATTGCATACCTATAGTTTTTGCAGATCCTGTCAAAAAAGCATGTGGGGTTTCTCACTCTGGTAAATATACTTACTTAAGCACTGAGGATTTTCCTAAATTTTTGGTATAGAAAAAAAATGAATTTTTCTAGTGGGTATGACTTTGTGATCAATGTAATGATAAGGGTGGGGCCTGCATACACTTATTATAGTAGCAGATAAAGGGAATATATAAGTCAAATGATATGAATTAGAGTAGAATTCCCAAAGGAGATGGTCCCTAGGTAGATTCCTGAGGAGTCTTTAGGTTTTGGTTCAGTGTCAGTGTTTGTAAGCGAGGATATTATTAACATTAGGGGGTAAGATAATTCTACTGTGACCTTGAAAGTATCTTTGGCCCTTGCAATTCTTAAAGCCAGTAGCACCTCCAGTCATTGCAATAATCAAACAGCAACCCTCCATGCTTGTCTAAGTACTGCCTAGAGACATGGTGTTGCCTCTATTTGGGAACCCTTGGAACTCCCAGGCACCAGGGAGTAGGAATGTCAGGCATGGTGTACAAAGGAATTCACACAGATGCAGCAGCCCATGTAAAAGTATGGAGTTTAAAAAAGGAAGACATGTTTGCAAACTGCATATAGTTTAAATGACTACATGTGTTTAACTATAACTGTTGCCGAAGAGCACAGATGCAATTTAAGATGCTATACTAAGGTATAGTTTTTTTTTTTTTTTTTGTGCGGGAAGGTATTTGAAAATAATATTTAGATTATCCTGTGGTTATGATTCTATGTGAAATGAGAACTGATGTTTTGAATTCCTTATTACTTGTAAATCTGTGACTACATTGATATTTAGACTGTAGAGAAGAAAGTGACATATTTTTCTTCTGACCTAGCTAATTAATGGAATTGGTTGAGAAGTCATGTTTATCATATGACATTGTCAAAAGTTGTTTAAGTTTTGCATCTCAGTTCTTGGTTTTAAAAAGGAAATATTAACTAATAATGTTTTGAAATGTTTAGTTTTAAGATCTCTAAGATGAAGCAGTCAAAATGAAGTTATAAAAGTGAACTTTCACGTTATACTTAAATTAACCTTGAAATAGGATACAGTTGGATGATTTACTTACTTATTATTTTATCAGCTATCAAAAAGTATAAAATTCTTCTATATGATTAATTTAATAAAAATTCCTCAGTCAGATGAATATATTTGCCTATGCATGTCCTTCAGGAAAGAAACAAATAGGGGATGAATACATTATAGGTGTGTGAATAATTAATCAAGGCAGAGAGATGCTCTTGTCCACATAAAAGTCTCAACAATATCTCTTTTTAGCTCAGAATGCTTTTTTCTAGTTGCTTTCTTTTGAAATAACTGCTTTTAATTTCAGAGGTAACTCAAAATCATCATGTTAAAAATGCAATATGTTTTTCCTACTGCCTTCTTTAACACATTGGTTTTCTATTTTGGCTACTGATTGCCCATCCACTTACTCACCTAGAATCTGATATTTCATTCTGTTCTTCCCATAACCACATATCCAGTGGGTTCCCAACAGGAGTTTAATTTATCATTTAAATATTTGTGGCTTTTATCATCTTCTTCCTTTATCTGGAAATATTAGTCTCTTCTCCTGAGTGCTTAGTTTCAGAAGCATATACATATGGAGTGCTGAAGGAAGGAGTAAGGGGGCTCCTCACTGTCCAGCTTAATCAGCTGAATCTAACTCCCAATATAGGGAACAAAGGAAAAAAGCAACAGTGTTTGGTTTTTGTCTTCCAGAAGTAGATGAAAGTAGGAGCGAAGGAAATGGTTTAATCCTAGAATTCCACAGGATCCAACAAAGAGGAAGGGAAGTTTGTAAAAGGGAAAGTTAATGAAAGTAGACTTGTTTTGTGTGTAGAAAGTGAGGTAGAAATGAAAACTACAAAATACTGCTGAAAGAAATGAAAGAAGAAACAAACAAATGGTAAGAAATCCCATATTCATGGATTGGAGGACTTAATATTGATGTCAGTATTACCTAAAGTGATCTACAGATTTATGCAATCCCTGTAAAATCCCAAAGGCACTTTTTTTTTTAATAAATAAATCCATCCCAAAATTTCATTGGAATCTCAAAGGGATTCTTGAGAGTTACAACAATCTCCGGAAAAAAAAAAAAAAGGAACAATGTTGAGTGACTCACAGCTCTGAAAACACTATGGCAATTCCTCAAAATTTCAAAATAAAATTGCCATATGATTTATCAACTATATATCTGAATATACATTTAAAAGAATTGAAAGCAGAATCTAAGACATATCCCGCCCCATGTTCATAGCAGCATTATTCATAATACCTAAGAGGTGGAAGCAAACTAAATATCCAGTGATAGGTGAATGCATGAACAAATTGTGGTATACCACAATGGAATATTATTTAGCCTTAAAAAGGTAGGAAATTCTGACACAATACATCATGGGTGAGCCTTGACATTGTTATGCTAAATAAAATAAACCACTTCCCAAAAGATAAAAACTATGTGATTTCAGTTGTAGGAATATCTAGAATAATAAAATTTGTAGAAACAAAGAAGAATTGTGATGCTACAGACTGAGGGAGGGGAGAAATTAGTTATTAAATGGATGTAGAGATTCAGATTTGCAGAATAAAAAAGTTCTGCAGGAGATTGGTAAATATACTTAATACTACTGAATTGTATACTTAAAATGGTACATTTTATATGTTTCTTACCACAATTAATAATTTGTAAAGAGAGAAGACTAAGATGGTATAAATGAAGCTTATAGAACACAGTTTTTAAAGGAAGAGGACAGTGACTCCTATTAAATAACTATGTGTGTCACATATTTTATAAAAGTACATCACACTTTGGAAAAAGTACTATGTGTAATAATTATGTGAATCAGAAGCTGAATCTATTCATTTTTAACTTAGGCACAAATTGAGTTGAAATTTTATGTTTTAATCTTCCTTATCTCTTTTTCTTCCTATTTTCCAGGCCTGCGAGGTACTTTATTAGGTTTGCTATGGCTACAGTGGATGCTGTGATAGCAGAATATGGCTGTAGCTTAGAAGACATTATTGTTGTACTGGGACCTTCAGTAGGACCTTGCTGTTTTACTCTTCCCAGGGAATCAGCAAACGCATTTCATAATCTTCATCCTGAATGCCTGTGACTTTTTAACTCACCCAGACCCCATATTGACAATCCCTAAAGCTACCAGGTATGTTTGATTTTCACTGTGGAACTGCAAGTTTGATTATTGTTCATTGCTTCTGAAATGAAAATTATTTTAGAGACCAGGTGCTAACTCCAAGAAGACAGGTGGCAGATATACCCTGCAATATACACTACACAAAAACTCATTTTAAATATAAAATCTATTCTCAACATGTGCAAATGACATAAAATTTCTTGTCTGGTATCTCTCATTGATTTGAAAGTGAAGGAAGAAGCAGTTGGCCTTGAAAAAGATTCAATTTCTACTTAAACTTAACTAGCATTTACTTGACATTACAGTCATTCCTTGGGTAAACTCTCTAGAATATAAAAGCATTTGGAAAGCTAATATTTTAAAATTGTTCATATTTTCTAATTAATTGGAAGGATATATGTCTTCAAAAAATATTAGGTAACATAAATACACAGTCACTTTTCTTTTTTGTGGTCTCATGCATCTTGAATTTAAAAAATTTTGCTTTTAATATCTATTGAAAACTATTTGTTATTTCTACAAAGGAAAATTGATAGCTGATTTGAATTGTGTTCCTATTCTAGTCAGTAAAACCTTAGTCATTTAATACCTAAGTATAAAGAATTGGAATTGATTCTTGATTTGACTTGTCAAATAATATCACTAATTTTCATTCACATTTCAAGTTTTATAGGGAAGCAAGTTTTCAGTGAAAAATACGGCTAATTAAGAGGAAAGAAGACCAGACCGTTAGATGACTAAAAAGCACACTCTGTCTAAACCAAATGAATCTTGGTTAAAAATAATCTTGTAGTTTGAAAAATTTCTTCTTAAATAAGCCCTTGATTTTGATTATAAAATTCTGTAACTAGATTATGTCTACAGGACAGTATGGAAGTTCATACAGTTCATTCATAAACTTAGGTGATAAAAATCTACCATTTCTTAGCTATTCCTTGTTGTGAACATAAGTAATAATTTGCCTTATTCCTACTAGATTTTTTATAGAACTCTTTTACATCGTTGTACATACTGTTTTCGTATTTCTTTGGCATTTGGTAAAATAAATGCTTTCTCTCTTTTGAAAAATCTTTATCTTAAGGATTTTTCTAGAACAAGAAGGAATTCTTCCACAGAATATTCACGACCTGAACCAGAATCTCAACCTTTGTACATCTTGCCATCCTGACAAATTTTTCTCCCATGTCCGAGATGGCCTTAATTTTGACACACAGATTGGCTTCATATCGATTAGAGAATGAGGTACTGGGTTCTCCCTTCCCTCTCCAGTCTCTCTTGCCTCGTTCTCTGACTCCCTCTCTTTCTCCTTCTTTCTTTTCCTCTCTTCTTCTTCCTCTTCTAGCCTTTTTCCTCCCCTCACTTAAAAAAAAAATTAAGTATACTTAATTTTACCCTTTTATTCCTATAAAAAGAATTGGTTTTTCTCTTTTATTGAGACCATAGGTAGTAGAAAAGTTCTTTTTCAGTAACATATTCCATTATAAAAATGAGCCATTCCTTTTCCTAGTTAGTGAATAATCAGGCAGGTTTATATTAAAAGAACTAAAATAAATTGATATAGTTTTTTAAAATCCTGTAAGTTTTTTGTGTTTATTATATACTTGATATCTATACATTTCTATCATCTTTATGCCTTTTTTAAAAAATTTGTTGAAATGACATCTTTGCATAAAGATTCTAAATTCTATGATAAAAAAATACACAGTATACAAATTAGATTAGTTTTCAGATAGATTTCCAACTTCTGTCTATAGTAGAGTTGACCAGATTTTTCTTTAGAGGGCCAGATAATAAATATTTTGTGTTTTGTGTGATATTCAGTCTCTGTCTCAATTACTCACCTTTGCCAATATGGAGCAGAATCATACTCTGACAGAACAGAAGTGAGTGTGTTTGTGTGCCAATTAAACTTTTTTTAAAAAACAAAAAACAGGTGAGGAGCCACATTTTGCCCACAGGATATATTTTACTGACACCTCACACATAGTAATAGAGCAAGGTTGAAGGAAATTTTATTATAATAGTATTTATTTGATTATTTTTAAGAGTTACACAAAAATATTTTATGATATTGATTTAACACTGCCCCTTTAGCATATATGCAATTTCTCTAAGGTTACTTTTCATTGAAGTAATATTATGTTTAGACTTTACAACATCTTTAGCTTTTTAATATGCAAAAAATTCGTAGGCATTATGACTCTTACCTTGGTATTCTAACAGTGCTAGTAAAGGTTTTATATTTTGTTTCTGCGTATTTTGCAGACATTTGATTGGATTTTTGAATAACTTCCCTGTGTCCTTCCAAACTGACTGCAAGAGAGAAATTTAGCTAACTATGTAAAACCAAGAAGATTACAATGGATAATTCATCTTTAGGGTACATTTTCCCAATTATTATGAAAGCCAAATGATTTTCATTTAACTCTAATGCTAACTGCAGTGACTGGGGAGGCTGAGACAGGACCTGAGAACAAGTAAAAAGTCAGCCTCAGCAATTATGTGAGGCCTTTAGCAACTCAGTGAGACCCTGTCTCAAAATGAAAAATAAAATGGCTGGGGATACAGTTCAGTGGTAAAGCACCAAGGGTTCAATCCTCAATACAAGAAAGAAAGACATTATAATGATAACTGACAAAGTAATCAGTATGATGTTTTACAGATGAGAATGATTCTTTGGTATAGCCTATTGAAATGAGGAATAGGTCTGCTCAGTTTAGTATTTAGTGGATAGACTCTCTTTGTCAGATATTGTGCTACCAAAGTGCATCAAAATGAGTAAGACTTTTCCTTTTGGGTCTACTGCAGGAGAGGAGATGAACACTTTCTATAACTAAAATGTACTTTTAATAACAGAAGGAAGGGTATGAGAGAAGGCAAGACACAGACAGTATTACAGAGAAAATAACATATGAATAGACTCCAAATGAAGAACAACCCTAATAGGAACAGGGAACACCATAATCCAGGGCATTTAGTTTATAACATGTTCTAGAGATAGAACAGTTTGCCTGAGTTAGGAGTGGAAAACAGGTTTGAAATAGATTAGCAGGGTCCCAAATGCCACGTCAAAGAGTTTGGACTTTATTTTCCAGATAGTGTGTGAGCATCAAAAGTAGAGGAGTGTCATCTACTTTCTTGTCATCTACATTACTCCATCAAAAGTAGAGGAGTGTCATTTAATTTCCTTGTCATCCATTCACAGGACGGATTCAAATTTTGAGAGACCCAAACCAGAGAAACTAGGTAAGAGGCAGTGAATATATTTAAAAAAAAAAAAAAAAGAAATAACTAAGCCCCAATGAAGATGGTAGAAGTTAAAAATGGAGAGAGTAGATGCATTAGAGAGACACTTCACAGATGGAATCAATAGATTATGTGAATAGATCATGGAAATGAGAAGGGAGGAAGAGTGGAGAATTGATGACTCTAGAATTTTTGTTCCGCTAACTACCATGAGTAGTAACTACCATGAGTGGTAACAAAGGAAGGGAGGAGGTTTTGGAGAAGGGAAAAAGGTAGTGAGTTTCACTTCAAACAGAATGAAGACCATGCAGATGGAAATATTTCGAAGGTACCTTGAGACAAACACATGGATTTAGAAGTTGGCTATGCCAAGATGATGCCTGAATCTGTTGGAGCAAGTTGATCATCTAAGAAAAAAATAGGGTGAGCAAAAAAGAGGTGCAAGGATGGAATCTCATATAACACCTGCATTTGAAGAACAAAAAGCTGAGCCAGTTACAAAAAATAATTATAGAAGTAGGGTTTTGCTGTTTTGAAGGAGCCAACCTAGTTATGAGAGGTGCTCAAAAAGAAATATTCAGGTATAAAATAAAGAAAAAGCTGAGAAGAAAAATTAATGGCTTGGCTGTATTGAAGCTGTTTTGCAGGCAGTGGTGGCCAGGTCAGATGTTGGTGCGTTGAGGAAGAGGAGGCATAGGTGTCCATTCTTTGACAATATTTGCTTGAGAAAAAGCTAGAGCTGCATCTTGAAGGAAGATATATATCCATTTTTGGTTGAGTTTATTTGTAGGCTAAAGAGAAATGTTAAGCTTCATTTAATTTGGGGGAATATTTTAAATGTAAATTGTCATGTTGCCTCTTAAAAGATTTTGTAAATTGCATGCATGTATTTCTTACATGTATATAATGTAGAATAATAACAGCAGATATCTTTTTTTTTTTTTTTGGTATTGGGGATTGAACTCAGGGGCAATAGGCCACTGAGCCAATCTGTAGCCCTACTTTGTATGTTTTATTTAGAGATGGGTCTCACTGAGTTGCTTAGTGCCTTGCTTTTGCTGTGTCTGGCTTTGAACTCGAGATTGTCCTGCCTCAACCTCCCAAGCCACTGGGATTAAAGGCATGCACCACCACACCTAGCTCAGATAGCATTTTTTAAATACATACAAAGGACTTTTATATTTATTACCTAATTTTGCCTTTATAGATACTATGAAATACATAGGTGTTTGCCCTTTTTTTTCAGATGGGAAACTACACTCAGATGGAGTTCAAAATCATGTAATTTATGATTTTTTTTTTTGTGTGTGTGTGTGGTAGTAGATTGAACTCAGAGGGGTTTTTACCATTGAGCCACATTCCCAGAACTATTTTAATTTTTATTTTATTTGTTGAATTTTGAGACAGGGTCTCACTAGGTTGCTAACTAAGTTGCTGAGGCTGTCCTTTCGACCCTCGTCCTCAGCCTCCTGAGCCACTGGAATTATAGGGGTGTGTGCTTCCCCAAGATAAGATTTGAACACATATTTTTGTGTATCCAAATCTCCATTCAGATTTTATAGTTAATTAAAGATATCTAAATTTTATATTCAACTTTCTGTTAATATCATTTATTCATACATTCAGTCAAAATTTTTTGAGGTACTACTAGGATAGGTTAAAAACATATAGTTGCAACCCCCAAAATGTTTCATATAGTGAAAACTGGTAGTCAATAGACCAGTAGTTTCAATACTGTGTTTGAAGGTTGCCACAACTGGGTACCTTGTTTTGTTTAATTTTTCTTTGCATTCTATAGCCCAGTGTGAAGTTCAAAAAAGTACCTCATTTCTTACCAATTCAGGGAAGTCATTGAACACAAAGCACAGGATAGAAAAAGATTTTTTTTAGTTGTAGATGGAAGCAAACCCCTATTTTGTTTATTTACTTTCATGTGGTGCTGAGGCTCCTACCCACCACCCAACCCCAGCCCCCTAAATTTATATTTATAATGTATCCATCTTAATTTTTTTTGTGAACTCTTAGAGAATAATACCAATCTATGGAATCCAGAACATTTAAAGAAACATTGTTCAGTTACCTGTTTTTTTTTTTGTGTGTGTGTGTGTGTGTATTATGCATGGGTCTCTATGTTTGAAATACAAACAAGAAATGTACTTGTGTTAGATGTGGTATATAGCCTCATTGCTGTACCCAATGTCAGTTCATATGCACAAACACATTAGCTGTAGTGAAATCATAGATTTTGCTATAATTTTTTTAAAATAAATTGTGTAGAAAAAAATGGGAAGCATGACAGGTATGCTTATTGGATGTATTTATGGTAACCTGGTCTAGGGCACATACATTTACATTATAGACAGTGTTTTTAAACTTTGCTTGTGATATCAAGAATGAGACAGCTGCTGTAAGCAGTGCATTGTTCTACACTAGGTCATTGCTTAATGAAGGAAAAGAAATCTGCCAGTACATCTTTTTCCAGATTGACACATTTAGTTTGAACTCAAAGTGATTACATGTCTACTGTGTTGAGACAGTTTTTTCATACTTTATTTAGATGCATTTTCTTTGCAGAGAAAGAAGTGCTTACATCACATTACCTGTGGCTTGTGCCAGATGCCTGAGGTGAACCATGTCCCTTGTATATCAGGAGCAGGCACATTTGTTTCATCAAATTCTCAGAAGGCTAGAGTGTCCAGTTACCACATTTTATTAAATGATTAAATTTTCCATGAGTCTCTTTAGCTTAAAATACCACATTTTCTTTTCAACCAGCCACCCCCTGGCCCAGACACACACTAAATGAGTACTCGCATTTCATGAGAAATATTTGTAGAAAATAGATTTGCTGATGGTGACAATGGAGTTTATAATAGCCTTCATTTTCTTAATTAAAATTTTGCATCATACATTGCTTCAGTTATAGCTTACCATGCTTTCCTGAATCACATACTTTAAGGTTGTGTTTCCTCATCTCCATCACCTTGTTTTCATCCTTGATATTTCATAGTCATAGGTAACTTCATTGTTTTTCTATTTTTAAGCACATATCCACTCTTGGCTATGTTGCTTTTATGGCCTCTTAAATACAACATCCTCCAAACTTAACTCTATCTCACTGAAACCTACTTCTCTCTTGTGCTCTATGTTATCTTAGAGAATTCAACCACTATTCATTTTGTTGTGCAGCCAGAAGACCTGGAGTTCCTCTGAATGTTTCAACCACCAGACATTCAGGTCATCATCGCTCACCTGTGTCACTAGATAAGCCCTTTTTTTTCTGATTGCATCTCACCCTGCCATTATTGATTATTTTGAAATCCAAATATCGCCCCAGAATGTTTTTCTAAATTACTTCATGGTTTTCCCACCATCTCCAAAATGAACATGCTGACTGAAATGTGCAAATGTAGTCATGAGCTCACCCTTGCTTACTTCTTCACTTTGCACTCCTTTTTCTACACCATCTACTCTAGTCATTCTGTATTTTTCCAATTCCTAGAATATGGGCCCGTAAGCTAGGTCAGGCCATAGAGGTTGGTTTGCATTCAAGACCATCTAGAAATCAAGACTTTGTTCAAGATTCCTTTCACTTAGTCTTTCTACTAAATTAGCATCTTAATAGCCATTACATGTATATACAATGTAAACATGTAAGGGAATGAATACAATGTGTGTCCCTAGTTTCTTACAGAGATATGGCCAACATTCAGTTGTCAATATATTATATGCATGGGCTGGGGCTGAGGCTTAGTGGCAGGGCACTTGTCTAGCATCTGTGAGGCACAGGATTTGATCCTCAGCACCACATACAAATAAACAAATAAAATAATGGCATTCTGCCCATCTACAACTATAAATTTTTTTTTTTTAAAATATATAGTATATGCACATCTCCTGCAAATGCCATGAATCATTGTTCTTTATGGTTGAATAAAACTCCATTGTATGTATGCCACATTTTCTTTATCCATTCATCCATTGATGGACATCTAGCCTGGTTCTATGGTTTGTCTATTGTGAATTGTGATGGTATAAACTGGGTATCCAAGTATTGCTATAGTATGCTGACTTTAATTCTTCAGGATAAATTCCAAGGAGTGTTATAGCTGGGTCATATGGTGGTTCCTTTTCTACTTTTGTGGAACCTCCTTACTGATTTCCAAGGTGGTTGTACTACTTTACAATTACACCAATAGAGGAAAAGTCTTCTTTTTCTCAACTTTCTCCCCAACACTTATTGTTCTTTGTATTCTTGATGATTGCCATTGTGATGGGTGTAAGATGAAATCTCAGTGTCAGTTTGTATTTCTCTAATAACTAATGATGTTGAACAATTATTTATTTATTTATTAGCCATTTGTATGTCTTCTTTAAAGATGTGTCTGTTTAATTCATTTGTTCATTTATTAATTGGGTGTTTTTCTTTTTGGTGTTAAGTTTTTATATATACATATTCTAGGTATTAATCCTGTATCAGAAGAGTGCTAGGAAAGATTTTCTCCCATTCTGTACATTCTCTCTTCACATTCCTAATTGTTTCCTTTTCTGTACAGAAGGTTTTTCATTTGATGCTGTCCTATTTATTAGCACTTGGCATTATTTCCTGAGCTTTAGCAGTCTGACTGAGAAAGTCATTCCCTATGCCTGCGTGTTGGATATTGACCCTATGTTTTCTTCTAGGGGTTGCAAAGTTTCTGGTCTGATTCCTAGGTCTTTGATTCATTTTGAGTTGATATTTGTGCAGGTGAGAGATAAGGATCTAGTCTTATTCTTCCTCATATGGATAACCAGTTTTCACAGCACCATTTGTTTAAAAAGCTATCTTTTCTCCAATGTATGTTTTTGGTACCTTTGTCAAGGATCAGATGGCTGTAGATGTGTGACTTTGTCTCGGTGTCTTCTGTTCATTACAATTAGTGTGTGTCTGTTTTTATGCCAGTATGCAGTTTTTTGTTACTATAGCTCTGTAGTGTAATTTGAACTCAGGTATTGTGATGCCTCTGTCCTGTGAACTTATAGTTTCCCTGTAGATTCCCAGCATCTCACAGAAATGGAGGAGACATACAGTAGCAAAAACCAAAGCCAACAATGTACAGCATCAAAGTAAATGCCTCTTGACATCTACAACACTATTTACCACAAAAAGAGGAAAGATGAGTCAGCAATTGCCAACAGCAAAAACAATAAATATTCATGAACTACATGTGGTATCACAGTAAACAGTAGGTGTCAAGTATATCATCCACAGTACTAATAATTGCAACAACATGAATGATGGGGGCAATAATTATATAAACCAAATAGTTCTAAGAGATTGTGAAACTACAGTTCATTAAAAAAAAGTAACAGCAAAGAAAAAGAAAGTTTAGGATATTTGCAATGTGAAGAGAATACAGAAGAGATGCAGCAAGTGGTGTGTAAAAAGAAAGAGGAGAAAAAATTAGAGAAAATGAACAAGAGAATTTGGCTATTAAATGGGAGAAGGAGAGAGAAAAACAAGAGAATCAAACAAAACAAAATTTACAAAAAACTATCAAGAGACAACATGACAAAAAATAACTATTGTTAAAAAGGAGGGAGAAATTGTCCACAAACTGATCAGCATAGCAGGAAAACACACACACACACACACACACACACAAAATGAAAAATGAAAGAATTGTTTATACTGAGGTAGTCAAAACTGTCAACATGGATGAATGGTTACTGCCTCTACCTGACTGTTCTATTTTTTCTTGGATGATATTGAAAGAGGGAGAGAGGAAGAAAGCACACACCCCAAAGGCTCATTAAACCCTTCCTCTTTTTGTGTTGCTCACTGAGCTGCCAATAGGAGTGGCCTAAGCTTGAAGTTAGTTGAAATAGTTCTCAGCTTCTATTCTCACCAGTATAAGGTAGGATGGAATGGGAAGTACTGTTGATTGGAGTTTTGTCTGCACAGACCAGATCAGTGCATTTTAAGATGAGGCTTCTGCAGAGTTCTGGGAGGGAAGTTTTGGGGATGGAGTTTAGGTCTAATCAGACCATAGGGGCTTTGTTGGTTGGTAACTGTTGTGGGGAGATTTGATCAACATACCCCAAGGGCCTAGCAGATACCAATTCCTGCTGGGAGTATGGATCGCAGGTGCTTCCCAAGAATTGTATTGGTGGGATATGGGAGCCCATCCTCCACAGGTCTCACACACCCTGCCACCCCAAAATACTACCTTTCCAGGTGTAGTCCCTGAGTGTATCAGCACCCATCTGTTCAGTTTCCTTGAACCTCTTCAGCTGGTCATGTGTTCTGCAGACTCTAAGGGAAGGCTAGTTGCATTCTCTTCTGTATTTCTGATTGAATCCCCTGGATACATTCTTCCCTTTGCCCGTGCCACTCACTTTCTACTAGATACAGCCTATGCCACATGGTAGGGGCTTGCGGGGACAATATGGCAACATTTTCTCTGGTCTCCCAGGTTTCTATAGCAGTCAGCTGCAGTGTAGCCCAAGAAGGCCCTGGCCTCAGCTTTTTCTCCACTTTCCAGACACTAGTTTGATATGCAGCCTCTGGATCAGCTAAGTTCAGGCTGCTTTACTGATCCACAGTTTTTTGTGTGTGCCAAATGTGTCCACTGTGTTTGTCTTTGTATTACACCTCCTCTCTGAGGTGAACCAGCTCCATTGCCACTGCTGCAGCCTACTTGGCTCCAATGTACTCCTTCTTGTTCTTTGTTCAATGCACCCAAATTTCTGAGTCTCTAAGGGACTCTGCCCGACATTGGGTTAATACCTTCTTTCACCCACTTTGCACTGAAGTAATACTCTCACTGCTTGAATCCTGAGCCATGAACCAACTAGAAATTCAGTTTTCCTCTAATCTGCTATCTTGAGTTCTCACTCTCTTGAAGAATTCATAACCACCCTTTAAGAGTCAGATCAGAAGTGGAGATTTAACACAATGGTAGAGTGCTTGCCTAGAATGTGTAAGGCCTGAGTTCATTCTCCAGTACAAAAAAAAAAAAAAAAAGATTCAGATCAGAGATCACCTCAACCAGAACATTTTCTTTGGCTGTTTGCCTCA
Organism: Ictidomys tridecemlineatus; assembly: GCF_052094955.1. Classification (NCBI taxonomy): domain Eukaryota; kingdom Metazoa; phylum Chordata; class Mammalia; order Rodentia; family Sciuridae; genus Ictidomys; species Ictidomys tridecemlineatus. The sequence goes on along the minus strand of NC_135482.1, from coordinate 160,236,477 downwards.
TTATTATCCACTCTGAGCATCAGTTTTAAAGTTCCTAATGAGGTGATTTGTAAATGTTCTGTTTGCCGTCTACTACTAAGTATAACCTTCATAGAGTAAGGACCATGTCTTAATTATCTTCATATTTTTATGATCTAGCAAAGATTTTCACATTGCAATCATCTTAGCTCTGTGGAAGAAAAAAGGAAGAAAGGAGGGGAAAGAATCCTTTAATGATGTAGTGTAAGGTCTGGAATGGTAAAATAAACAAAGAAAATTTATTTTGGAGTATGTGTACTTTATCAATTTTCACCAGGTACTATCATATTCTCAATGATTAGGTGAATTTATTCCAATCATAGGGAAAAATTAAGGTCACTCTCAGGAAAGAATACTCTTAGTGAAGGTCTGTTTTAGGATATTCAGCCATGTTTATTTATCCTTAGACATTTTTATTTTTTTATATATCCTTAGACATTTTTATATCCTTATACCAATATAAACTTTAACAGACTACTTTAAGGTACATGCTCTCTATAGACTCCTGTATGTTAATAACCAATATTAATTTTTATAAAATTATATTTCTTTCCACTCCTGTATACTATATTTTGAGTGTTTATATTATGTTACACCTTGACCTTAGCACTTACTCATTTATATGCCTTTAATGAAATGAATACAAACTATTTAAGCAGATCTCTAGGATAGTGCCCAGAGAGAAAACAAACATGTAGATCTTTTCCATGAAAAATTCCGCCTTTTCATTAATTTCTCTTGATATTTGAGGGTAATATAGGGATGTATCTGTACACTTTTTAGTAGACTATTTTTAGAGTCATTCCTTACTTTGGCTGCATGATAGAATCATCTAATAAGCTTTAGAAATTCTGATGTCTAATTAAATCAGAATCTGGGGTAGGATAAGCATCAATGGTTTTTAAAAGTTATTAGATAATTTTAATGTGTAACAATTTTGAGGACCACTGTTAACCAGGTGTTTTTATATGTTTAATATTTAGTTGAATTTATTTAAATAATAATAATATGTTAAAAGAACTCCAAACAAAGAATGCTTCCAAAGGAGATCTATTTTAAGGCATTTGGTCATGTTTCTTTACCTAACACTAAACTGTTTCTAATTTGTGGTAAAATTTGGAATATTAAAAAGTGTAATCTAATCTCAATTTAAAGCTTTTCTCCTTCCTAGGTGGGACTGGAATAAGGCATAATATGTTTGTTTTCCATATGATACCAATGTTTTCTACTCACTGATGCCAGAGTTTTGATATTAGGGAAAGATAAGAGTTAGGCTGGGTTAATGGGAGGCCTCCCCAATTACGTTCTTCACACACATGTTCAGACAAGGTGTTCAGCTAACCATTCTCTGTCCCTCTCAGCTCTTACTTTGATAGAGCACTTTACATAGCCTCTTTCTATAGTCTTGGGCAAACTCTTTCAAAGATAGTTCTAGCCTAGCTATGGTTCCTAAGCCTACAGGAAAGCTGGTTTTTTGGCCCCCAAGAAATTCTGAATGTGCAGACTATTCTTCATATATAGCCCTCTTTCTTTTCTTTGTTACTGCAGAGAGCTCTAACCATTAGCCAACCTCTTCCTTTAGACTTAAAACAGGGAAGAATAAACATAGGTCACACTTCAGACATAGGAAGCATGGGTCAAGTTTAGCAAAAGTTCTTTAATTGATTTAGTTCCCTTTTGTCACCTGTCTCTGCTGAGGGTGGAGAGTGTGGATTCTTTTGAGGACAGAAGGAAAATACACAAGACCTTGACAATACTCTTTAAGAAAAGCCCTACCAACTTCCCCCATCCCAAGCCTTAATTTCTGCAGGTAGAGGATGCTTTAGAGGTCTCAGGTGATATTTGGGGACCTGCCTCTTAGCAAATTCTTTTTATGCCTGTTTGTTTGTTTATTTATAGAGTGTGGAGCTGTTGCTCTCAGTTTTGGCCCCTCAAAAAGAGCTGCACAGTTGGAAAACATTCTCCCATTAGATTTTGTTAACTTTCTAGAAAATCACATCTTTTCTTTTCCAACCTAGATGAACTTTTGTAAAAAGATTTATATGATGTGAATCTGTACCAGCTTTATCTTTTCTCCTCCTTCCCCTTTTAGTCATATTATTTTATTTATATACCTTTAAATGCATAACCTTCTACAGAGTACCTCTATTTAAACACTATGAAGAAAATTTGGCCTTGATAATACTCAGTGGTTAATTGCAGATCTTACTCATTTGAAGGTCTAAGTGGTCATCATTTTCTTCCTGACTTTACACTTCCTTCCAAAGCTATGGTCTTGGGAATATAATTGGAGCATTATATCCTCCAGGTTTCAGTTGTTAAAATTTTTGTTGTATTCTTCACTTTCCATGTTGTAAGTTCTTACTTTCTCATTGCTAATGTGAGTCTTGTGCTTGATCTTGAAACTGTAGACTCTTCAACCTGCCAGCAAAGGAAATAAAAGAAATCACAGGATGAAAGGAAAATTCCATCTTCTAGATGCATAAAAAGAAATGATTCTGGGTTGTAAAACTATCCTTTTAAAATCTGTTTCTATCAAATAACCTCCCTGTAAAGGCACCCAGATTCTGTAATTGTTAGTACATTTTGTGACAGTACCCTTGGTCTCATAAAAGTACATTTTGTGACAGTACTCTATAATTCTCACTGGTTTTCTTCCTGGGAGATCTTCCTGATCCATGATCATAGTGGCAGTCTTGAATCATCACTTCAGAACTCCTTCTATGAAATTCAAACAGATTAACAAGATAGCTGACTAAAAACATGGATAGCATCTTCAAGAAAAGTTTGTGACTTGAAATCCCTCTAAATCCCAGACTATGGGTGGATGTGACCAAATCATCAAAAAGAACAGGACTTTAAGATGAAGATGAACAGCAGTATTGCAAGTGTTGCTGAAAGTAACAGTAAAAGGAAAGTACAAAGTTTCTAGAAAATATAAAAATGAAAAAAAAATCAAAACTCATGGGATACATTTGAAGCAGTGTTTTTAGAAACATTTATTACATTAAAACCTTTATCTATAAGATGAAAATAGTGAATTCAATAGAATATAAAAATACAGAAATGAAAACGAAAATAAAGCAGAAAAAATAGAGAAAAAAGTGCAGAAATTGACAACTTAGCAAAATAAAACATTAAAAAAGGTGATTAAGAATGAAGAGAAATAAGGTGTGACTCATCCTAATTGGTGAAATTACAAATTCACGAAATACAAAATAATAGTGAGATAATATTTGAAACAGAAAATAGTAAAAGTCTACTTGGAATAATTCTGTAAAAATTACCTGAAAACTCCAAAAAGTTGTCAAAACTCTGCTACTGGCCATCCTCCTCCCATGATATAATTCTAGATAATCATTCTAATTGACTTTACCAAGAAATTCTGTTAGCGTTTCGATGATCTGATAAACCCTGTGGTATATAAATTGTTCCAGAGTGTAGAAAAGAGAAAACTTTCAAACTGTTTTTATAAAGTATGTGTCAAAATGAAGCCCTGATAAATAGTACTAAAAAATTACAGGCCTGTCTGATTTATGAATATCAATGCAAAATCTTTTAAAAATATTGTTAAATAGGATCTATAATGTCAAATAGAATGCAAAATATTAAGAATATATCTAAGCACATGGCATTCATTATGGAAATGCCACAAGTTCAATATTAGAAAAATCATTAGTACAATTCATCTACTCATCATACCATACTTTTTAAGAAGAAAAATCATATAACTGTCTTTATAGGTATCTAAAGGTCTTAACAAAATTCAACATATATGCTTGACAAAAAGAAGGAAGGGAAGGAGGAAGGGAGAGGGAGGACAGAAGGAAAGAAAAAGTGAGGGAGGTAAGCAGTTAGGAAGGCTAGCTCAAGAAAAGAGTCAATAATTTCTTGACAGGATTTCATACATGTAAGGCAAGCAGACATTGCTGCTTCTCAATCTGCTGGAATAAGAAGTACATAAGACACCTTGAAATAATTTTGCAGTTTATAACAAATATGGAGGAGGAGAATTGTTAAAGGGTACCACATATTTAGACTGTGAGTTAAAGATTGACTTTTTGCAGATGGTTAAAGTCAAGAAATTAAAAAAAGAATGACAAAGGGACTATTAGATTCAAAGATTTAGGAAGCATGTCAATTGCATACAATGAGTGAATCTAGTTTGCATTGTGATTGGAACAACTCTAAAGACTGATTTATTCAGAAAATTTGAGTAAAGTTAGCTATTAAATGATACCAAGGAATTATTGTCAATCTTGTTAGATGCTAGTGGCATAGAAGTTATGTAAAAATTACCCATGTTGCTACATATTGACCTATTTAGAGATGAGCTGATGTTATCTAAGTGTTGCTACTACATGCTTCAATGCTATTAATAACAAGAAAGAAAACAGACAGATGATACAAATGTGACAAAATCTTGATAATTGTGGAATCTTAGTGAAGGGTATCTGGGGGTCCATTGCACTATTTTCTCAATTTTTCTGTGTTTGTAGTTGTTTGTATTGTTTTTAAAATTAAACTTATACTCTTAGTAGTAATAGGGTAATATCCATCTCTTAAATATGTATGTGTGTGTGTATATATATATATACACACACACACACACACATATATATATATATGTGTGTATATATATATATGTATGTATACACACACACACACACACACACATACATATCAGTTTTCTTTTTTAAAGCAACAGGGGCACATTGTCTATATACTCCTGTATGCATGGTGGAGGGGGTAAAAGCATCTGACTGTTGGATACCTGTTGAAACAAAGAGTATGAGAGTCATATGCCATATATATTAACACAAAGAACAAATAGTTTATATAGAAGAGTTTCATAATTCACAAAGTAAAGACAACAGTAGATATACTTTCCTGCTATAACTACTGAATGGTGAAGAAAGAAGGAACTCACTCTAACACTTTTTACTGTGATGAATGGAATCCCTTTTGCATAATAATTCTTTTGATAAAACACTACATGGAGTTTCCATTCTCTGCCATAGGAATAGAGAAGTATATGACTTAGTGGCAGTTTATGGTAAAAACAAAATTTTGCTTTGGGAACAAACAGAGCTGCCAAGAAAGCTCACCGAAGCATAGTTTGCTAAAAATAAAAAAATTAAGAAGTATATTTCTAAAATAAAAGTACTTTTTCTAGTCTGCTCTAAAGGTATTGTACCATCATTGGGAGTATCATAGTCCATTTGGGAAAGTAACTCTTAAACAAGTTCAGAGGAAAGCAATTCTAAAGGTGAGGGCACACAGAATCAGATATGGTCAATGGAGGAATGGGGTTAGAAATGATCAGCTTGGAGAAAAGAAGTCTCAGTGACAAGAGGATAAAACCCAGCATGTATTTGAAATAGAAAATGCTCAAGTGTTAGAAAAACACCAAAACTAGTGGGAATCATCAGAAAATTGGTAAGAATATTGGGAAAGGCAATCACTAATGAGGCTTAAGCACCCTAGCACATTTTTACTGGTTATACCAAGAATGCAAATCCCTGATTGCTCTTTATACAAGCAATTTTTCAGCAAGCAACCTTGAGTTATATTAGGTCCTACTTGGGAAAAATGAGCTAGCTTGCTTCCCATTTGTTATAAAAAATGGTGGATTCCCCAGACTAAGTATTCTCAACCTAGGAAACAAATAATTGTGCATAGGATATATCTAGGCTCCTGCATTGTTCTGCTTGCTGTAAGGCTTGGGCGATTAGGGAAACCAATTCAAACCTGGTGTTCATGCTGCTCCACAGTGGTGAACAATGAAGTTTAAGACAGATATCTCTTGTCTTCTGCCAATATCCGTGAAGCCATGATAGGCTACTTTATTATCTTGTAAGTAGAGCAAAGTCAATAAATCCCAGGCCTGATGATGAATAAGTATATCAGTTGGCAGTTCTCTACTTGGAGGTGGATAGGTAAACATTTTTGTGAGGATGCTGAATATTAGAAAAAATTCAAGTCTCAGACAAGATGATTTCCTTGGACCTTCAATGTCATTCCAATCCCATATAATGTTTCCTTCTTGTTTAAATAACACAGTGAATAGGTTTCGACTTGTCTACAGAATACCAGATGACTCTTGTGGGGTTACCCCCAAAAGAAAAATATTGCTTTGTCCCTCTCAGTTGAACCATCAGGAAATCCCCAGGTAAACATGGCCTCACTGCTTATTTGAATGGTCCAGCTTCCATCCGTTGTCTTTATATATTCCCACTATAAATCTTTATTTTGCATTTAGATGTAGGAATATTTAAATGACTATGCCCAAAATGTAATTCATCTCAGACTTTATGTCAGAGATCTCAGTACCTGAAGGATTATGACTTGAACCTCAAATCTATGCCTTGACAACTCTCTTTATGCCCTGTTATAAGATAAGTAACTTTGACTTGTCTTATTGGAAATTCATGGGCGTAAGTTTGATTAGCATCAATGAGACTTTAATATTTAATGAAGCCTCTGATAATGTTTATCTGGATACTTTGAAATCATGTAGTAAAACCTGGCCTGCCATTCTGAGTGGCATAATCAGTTTTGGATCAACCTCACATCATGGAGGCAACCCCCTGCTGTCTTCCTTTGTCTTTTCCTTTGCAAATGCTTTTTGCATCATGCACATTCATCCACTGGGTGGCAGTTTGTGCTCAAGAATGTTTACTGTTTCTGGTCTCACTCTTAGAATTTCAGACATCAAATTTTTTGACTAGGAAAATAGCCATCTTATCAAATCTTAAGAAAAAATATTGTCTTGAATAAAGCTCCTACCCAGAGGAGACTACAGGAATTTTAATAGTGTTAATACTTCTTGCCATTTACTCTCAACACATTCTCCCTTCTGATGTCAAATTCACACACCACACAGGTACAAAATAGATTTCCCCTCACGCTCTTCAGTTTCATCACCATTGTATAGATTTTCACATCTGAAATAGACACATGCCCTTTCCAAATCCCTCAAGCCCACTTGCCGTCTTCAGTGTTCTCAGTACCCTACTTCTTATTTCTGTGACTCTTGCCTGCCAGAGGGCTTCCCCCCACTTTCTGTTTAGTTTCTTAAATATCATACCATCTCCACAGTGAAATCAAGAGATAGACTATTGAGTTCCCATATAATATCATATGTATCTGCTCCGACTCTGCACCGTGTCCTAGATAAATAGCAGATTCTAGGTTTTATCACCTATAGTCTTGAGAAGTCATATGGCTCCCTTTCACTGAAACCAATTTTTTTTCATAATGAACATTGAGGCCAATTGACTTGGACTATGTGAGATTTATCTTCAGTGAAGGGAGGCAAAAATGTCCAAGAGATTACAATGAATGTCAAGTATGATTATAACCATGGAAAACCCACAAAAAATAGGGACATATTTTAAAAAATGAAAAAAATTCCTAATAATAGTTGTTCTAGATGGAGTTGTGAAAGCTTTTATCTCCCCTTTCTGCTATCTTGTGGTTTTCCATATTTATCATTAATGAAAAATATATACAACTATACTTAAACCATCTTTTAATTTTTATCTTACCTAGATTAAAAACTTCTGTTTCCTTTGTATGTTCTGCTAATTTTCCCATAGTTCCTTAGCAGTATTTTGACATTTCCTTGACTATCCACATAGCACTGGTTATTGCTGAGTGTAATAGCTTTGACTTATTTTTTTACAAAAAAATAAATAAATTTCTTATTTGAATAGCTTTTGTTTTTCAGAGAATTATAAAAACAGTACAATTTCCATAAACCCCAGGCCCAGTTTCCCCTATTACTAGCCTCTAACATTAGTTGTCTCCTTTGTCACAGTTAATGAATCCATAATGATACCTTATTGTTAACTAACGTCCTTTCTTTGTCAGACTTCCTTTATTTCCACCTGATGGCCATCTCTCCTACCTAATGTCCAGTCCTTTTTCTTTTCCAGGATGCTGTCTAGGAAGGCACGTTGAATTCAGTCATCATGTCTCCTTAGGCTTTCTTGGCTGGGGCAGTTTCTCAGACCTAGTCAAGATCTTGGCAGCTTTGAGGAGGATTGGCCAGGTATTTAGTTGAATGTCCCTCATTTAGGATTTGAATAATATTTTCCTCATAATTAGCCTGGGATTATAGACTTTGGAGAGAAGATCACAAAAGTAAAGTGTCATTCTCATAAACTTTTATCAAGACAATGTCCTGCCCACAGAACACAGCGTTGTTGGTCACCTGCCTGAAGTACTGTTTCCCAGGCTCCTCCACTGGAAAGTTACTCTTTCATTTCCCTTTTGTTCCTCACTGTTTGAAAGTGTATACACAGCTCAGACTTGCTAAGTGGAGTGTTATGTTTTACCTCAATGTGATGTCTACGTAAATTATTTGAAATGCTTCTGTATAGGAGAGTTGTCTGCTTTCCTCCATTTATTATTTAATCATTTATATTAGTATGGTCTTATGGATATATATTTCTTTTTTTAGATTTATTGATTTTTTAAAAAATACATGACAGGAGCAGAATGCATCACAGATCTTATTACAATATACAGTATAATTTTTCATATCTTTGTATATAGAGTATATTCACACCAATTCATGCCTTTATACATGTACTTTGGGTTTTTTTGCATTATAATTCTTATGACACACATATACCAAAATTTTTCATATCTCTTTATATATAAAATATGTTGACATGCAATTCAAGTCTTCATACATGTACTTTGGTTAATGACATCCATCATATTCCACCACCCTTGCAAATCCACTGTCCCCTCCCACCCCTCTTCCCTATCTAGAATTCATCTAATCCTCCCATGCTCCCCCTCCCCACCCCATTATGAGTCAGCCACCTTATATCAGAGAAAACATTTGGCATTAGTTTTTTTGGGATTGGCTAACTTCGCTTAGCATTATCTTCTCCATCACCATCTATTTACCTGCAAATGCCAAGATTTTATGCTCTTTTAATGCTGAGTAAAATTCCATTATATATATATGACACTTTTTTTTTATCCATTCATCTACTGAAGGGCATCTAGGTTGGCTTCACAGTTTTGCTATTGTGAATTGTGCTGCTATAAATATTGATGTGGCTGTCTCCCTGTAGTATACTGTTTTTAAGTCCTTTGGGTGGATATGTATTTTCTACTTTGAATATTAATCCAATGTTACTTTATTTTTGTTGCTCTGATTATCCATTTGGAGTTTTTCCAGTTGGGTTCCTATTTATCTTTGATATAACTTTTTTTGTCTTTGTAGTTTTTAAGCCCTTTTATTCCTTCCTTCCTCTATTTCTTTTTTTTTTTTTTTTGAGGAGTCTTTTTTAAAAAATTTTTTTATTAGTTGCTCAAAACATTACAATGATCTTGACATATCATACATTTGATTCAAGAGGGGTACATAATCTTAATCTTATTTTTCCACGTGTACAGATTGCAGGATCACATTGGTTATACAGCCACGTTTATACATAGGGCCATACTAGTGTCTATTGTATTGTGCTGCCCTTCCTATCCCCCCCTCCCCTCCCCTCCCCTCCCCTCTTTCTACCCAATCTACTGTGACACTTTTCTCTCTCTTTTTTCTTCCCCCTCACACCATCTTATATGTAATTTTGCATAACAATGAGGGTCTCCTACCATCTTCAGTGCAATTCCCCTTCTCTCTCCCATTCCCATGCACCTCTCGTCCCTATTTAATGGTAATCTTCTTCTCATGCTCTTCCTCCCTGCTGTGTTTTGAGTCGCCCCCCTTATATCAAAAAAGACATTCTGCTTTTGTTTTTTAGGGATTGGCTAGCTTCACTTAGCATAATCTGCTCTAAGGCCATCCATTTCCCTGCAAATTCCATGATTTTGTTGTTTTTTAGTGCTGAGTAATATTCCATTGTGTATAAGTGCCACATTTTTTTTTATCCATTTATCTATTGAAGGGCATCTGGGTTGGTTCCACAGTCTAGCTAAAGTGAATTTTGCTGCTATAAACATTGATCTACCTGTGTTTCTGTTGTATGCTCTTTTTAGGTCTTTTGGGTATAGTCCGAGAAGAGGAATAGCTGGGTCAAATGGTGGTTCCATTCCCAGTTTTCCAAGGAAGCTCCATACTGCTTTCCAAATTGGCTGAACCAATTTACAGTCCCATAGCAATGTACAAGTGTACCCTTTTCCCCACATCCTTGCCAGCACTTGTTATTGTTTGACTTCATAATGGCTGCCATTCTTACTGGAGTGAGATGGTATCTTAGGGTGGTTTTGATTTGCATTTCTCTGACTGCTAGAGATGGTGAGCATTTTTTTGTGTATTTGTTGATTGATTGTATGTCCTCCTCTGAGAAGTGTCTGTTCAGGTGCTTGGCCCATTTGTTGATTGGGTTATTTGTTTTCTTGTTGTTTAATTTTTTGAGTTCTTTGTATACTCTGGAGAATAGAGCACTATCTGAAGTGTGAGGGGTAAATATTTGTTCCCAGGATGTAGGCTCCCTATTTACCTCTTATTGTTTCTCTTGCTGAGAAAAAACTTTTTAGTTTGAGTAAGTCCCATTTGTTGATTCTTGATTTTAACTCTTGTGCTATAGGTGTCCTATTAAGGAATTTGGAGCCTGACCCCATGAGGTGGAGATTAGGGCCAACTTTTTCTTCTATTAGACTCAAAGTTTCTGGTTTGATTCCTAGCTCCTTGATCCATTTTGAGTTAACTTTTGTGTAAGGTGAGAGAAAGGGATTCAATTTCATTTTGTTGCATATGGATTTCCAGTGCTCCCAGCACCATTTGTTGAAGATGCTATCCTTTCTCCATTGCATACTTTTGGCACCTTTGTCTAATATAAGCTAGTTGTAATTTTGTGGATTGGTCTCTGTGTCCTCTATTCTGTACCATTGGTCTACCTGCCTGTTTTGGTACCAGTACCATGCTGTTTTTGTTACTATTGTTCTGTAGTATAGTTTAAAATCTGGTATCGCTATATCGCCTGATTCACACTTCCTGCTTAGAGTTGCTTTTGCTATTCTGGGTCTTTTATTTTTCCATATGAATTTCATGATTGCTGTATCTATTTTTACAAGAAATGCCATTGGGATATTGATTGGCATTGCATTAAACCTATAGAGAACTTTTGGTAATATCGCCATTTTGATGATGTTAGTTCTTCCTATCCATGAACAGGGTATATTTTTCCATCTTCTAAGATCTTCTTCTATTTCTCTCTTTAGGGTTCTATAATTTTCATTGTATAAATCTTTCACCTCTTTTGTTAGGTTGATTCCCAAGTATTTTATTTTATTTTTTGAGGATATTGTGAATGTGGTGTTTTTTCTCATTTCCATTTCAGAAGTTTTGTCACTGATATACAGGAATGCCTTTGATTTATGCATGTTGATTTTATATCCTGCCACTTTGCTGAATTCATTTATTAGTTCTAGTAGTTTCTTTGTAGACTCTTTTGGGTCTTCTAGGTATAGAATCATGTCAGCCACAAATAGTGATAATTTGAATTCTTCGTTTCCTATTTTTATGCCTTTAATTTCTTTTTTCTGTCTAATTGCTCTGGCCAGTATTTCCAGATCTAAATTGAATAGAAGTGTTGATAGAGGGCATCTCTGTTTTGTTCCAGATTTTAGAGGGAATGCCTTCAATTTTTCTCCATTCAGAATGATGCTAGCCTGAGGCTTAGCATACATAGCTTTTACAATGTTGAGGTAAGTTCCTGTTATCCCTAGTTTTTCTAGTGTTTTGAACATAAAGGGATGCTGTACTTTGTCAAATGCTTTTTCTGCATCTGTCGAGATGATCATATGGTTCTTATCTTTAAGTCTATTGGTGTGGTGAATAACATTTATTGATTTTTGTATATTGAACCATCCTTGCATCCCAGGGGTGAATCCTACTTGATTATGGTGCACAATTTTTTTGATGTGGTTTTGTATTCGATGCACCAGAATTTTATTGAGGATTTTTGCATTTAGGTTCATTAGAGATATTGGTCTGTAGTTTTCTTTTTTTGAGGTGTCTTTGTCTGGTTTCAGAATCAGGGTGATATTGGCCTCATAGAATGAATTTGGAAGACCTCCCTCTTTTTCTATTTCCTGAAATAGCTTGAAAAGTATTGGTATTAATTCTTCTTTAAAGGTTTTGTCAAACTCCGCTGTATACCCATCCAGTCCCTGGGCTTTTCTTGGTTGGTAGTCTTTTGATTGCTTCTTCTATTTTATCCATTGATATTAGTCTGTTCAAATTGTGTGTATCCTCCTGACTCAGTCTGGGAAAATCATATGACTTAAGAAATTTATCGATGTCTTCACTATCTCCTATTTAATTGGAATATAGGGTTTCAAAATAATTTCTAATTGTCTTCTGTATTTCTATAGCATCTGTTGTGATATTTCCTTTTTCATCCCATATGTTAGTAATTTGAGTTTTCTCTCTTCCTCTCTTCATTAGCATGGCTAAGGGTCTGTCGATCTTATTTATTTTTTCAAAGAACCAACTTTTAGTTTTGTCAACTTTTCAATAGTTTTTTTTGTTTCAATTTCATTGATTTCTGCTCTGATTTTAATCATTTCTTGCCTTCTGCTACATTTGCGGTTGTTTTGCTCTTCCTTTTTTAGGGCTTTGAGTTGAAGTGTGAGATCATTTATTTGTTGGTTTTTTCTTTTTTTGAGGAATGATCTCCAGGCAATGAATTTCCCTCTTAAAATTGCTTTCATTGTGTCCCATAGATTCCGATATGTTTGTCTGTATTTTCATTTATCTGTAAGAATTTTTTTATTTCCTCCCTTATGTCTTCTGTAACCTATTGATTATTCAGTAACATATTGTTCATTTTCCATGTGATGTAGGATTTTTCCTTCCTTCTTTTTTCATTGATTTCCAGTTTCATTCCATTATGATCAGATAAAATGCATAGTATTATCTCCATCCCTTTATATTTACTGAGGGTTGCCCTATGGCATATTATTTTTGAGAAGGATCCATGTGCTACTGAGAAAAGAGTATATCCACTTGATGATGGTTGATATATTCTATATATATCAGTTAAGTCTAGGTCATTGATTGTGATATTGAGTTCTATAGTTTGTTTATTCAACTTTTGTTTGGAGGATCTGTCCAATGGTGAGAGAGGTATGTTTAATTCACCCATAATTATTGTGTTGTGGTCTATTTGGTTGTTGAACTTGAGGAGAGTTTGTTTTATGAATGTCGCAGCCCCATTATTTGGTGCATAAATATTGATAATTGTTATGTCTTGTTGGTCAATTATTCCTTTTATCAGTATATAATGTCCTTCCTTATCCCTTTTGATTAACTTAGTCTTGAAGTCGATTTTATTCGATATGACTATGGCCACCCCTGCTTGCTTACGAGGACCGTGGGCATGGTATGTTTTTTCCCAACCTTTCACATTCAGCCTTTGTATGTCTTTTCCAATCAGATGTGTCACCTGGAGACAGCATATTGTTGGATTTGTTTTTTTAATCCATGTTACCAGCCTATGTCGCTTTATTGGTGAGTTTAAGCCATTAACATTTAGAGTTACTATTGATATATGGTTTGTAATTCCAGCCATGTTTGATTATTTATCTTTTTTTAAAAATTTGGTTTGTTTCTCCATGATTAGCTTTCCCCCCGCCCTCTCTCTTTACTGAGGTACTTCCCACTGTTGGTTTTGGTTATTGTTTTTCATTTCCTCCTCGTGTATTGTTTTGCTCAAGATGCTTTGCAATGCTGGTTTTCTGGCTGCAAATTCTTTTAACTTTTGTTTATCATGAATGATTTTTATTTTGTTGTTGTACCTGAGGCTTAATTTTGCTAAATACAAAATTCTTGGTTGGCATCCATTGTTTTTCAGTGTTTGAAATACGTGGTTCCAGGATCTTCTCGCTTTCAGCATCTGTGATGAAAAATCCTTTGTTAACCTTATTGGTTTACTCCTGAATGTAATCTGCCTCCTTTCTCTTGTAGCTTTTAATATTTTCTCTTTGTTCTGTATATTGGATATCTTTATAACAATGTGTCTTGGTGTTGGTCTACTGTGATTTTGTTTGCTTGGTGTCCTGTATGCATCTACAATTTGTACATCTGTTTCCTTTTTTATATCTGGAAAGTTTTCTATCAGGATTTATAGTTGCTGAAACTTGCTTTAATAACTCACAAGGAATAGAATCCATCTTGTGCTCTCCCGTTTCACAGTTGGTTCAGTGACGCAAAGAGATGAACAAACATGCTTTCTGCCAGTAAAATAAATAGAGTGGACTCAGAGACACCCTAGGAGGAATAATATTGAATGAGTTACCACTGCTACCTGTGCTCCCACCCGTGCACAACTAGATCAGATCTAAAGCGGAGCCTGCTCTGTGGTGTAGTCTGGGCTGTAGTATCCTGGGGCTGAAGGAAACCTGCCTTCTGCAGGCTTTGTCTTTCATTTTAAGGACAAAATGCAATTCAGAATTTGTGTATTCACAATTTATAACATGTGACATTTGTTTGCTAATTATGGAAGCAACTTGTTGCACATTATGTATACAATGCTGCAGAAGAAGGTGTCCTTTATTTCCCAGTAGCATCTGACAATAGGGCAGGAGTAAAGCTTGCAAACCTTGGTATCCAGAAGAAATGGCCTCCTGAGGACAAGCTGTGGCTTTGGGTTTCTTTAATAGTATGTATGAGAAGTTCTGTGTCAGATTCCTATCCCCAGTTTCATCTCAGCCCAGGAGGGGCCTGGAACCTGTTAGGCCTTACAGTGTCCTGACTCTGTTGATAGATTCCATTCATTAAAATTCAGCAGCAGAGGCAAATGCCTCCTCCCTGCAGCCAGCTCCTCCCTGAGCAAACACTCTGCCTCAAATGCTGTGAAGACCACCATGTCCTCAGCCAATTTCAACACTTGGTTCCTCCCCCTCCCCCCCAAAAACTGGGCCCACACCATATGGTGAACATACCCCTCTAGATAAACAATGTGTCATGCAGAAGTAAAAGAAGAAAAAACAGGTTAGATGAGAAAATCCTGTAGTGGACCTTGAACCTGAGCAGAGCCTATTCCACTAGCCTGGCTCTCCATGTAAGCCCACTGCTGTATCCATAAAACACTCTTCCAGACTTTGGCCTTCCTTGAGGTTTCAGTTTGAATTAGAAGTAGCTGTTTTACCAAAGTTTCCTTCCTTGTCGTTTTAGTCACCTTTTCCATCACCGTGACCAAAAGACCTGACAAGAACAACATATAGGAGAGAGAGTTTATTTTGGATCCTGGTTTCAGAGGTTCAGTCTGTGGTTGGCTGACTACATAGCTCTGGGCTCAAGGTGAGGCACAACATCATGGCCAAAGGGCATGCAGAGGAAAGCAGCTTAGGACATGGCAACAAAGAAGCAGAGAAGAAAGCTCCACTCACCAGGGACAAAATCTAAACCCCCAAAACATGCCCCCAGTGACCTGTGTCTTCCAGCAACACCATACTTGCTTTTAGTGACCACCTAGTTAATTCACATCAGTTGATTAGTCCACTGATTAGGTTATAACTCTCATAATCTAATCATTTCACTCTGGTGGTTCTTGCATTGTCTTATACATGAGCTTTTGGGGGACATCTCATGTCTAAACCATGACACTTGTATTTTCCACATTCTTCATAATATCGTTTAAAGTATGTTTTGAAAAAGCTGGTCCCAACAATTGAGGGAAAGAAGTGATGGCTTCAAAGAGTGTTATTTCCAATAGAATATTACAGACCTCACTACCTGTCAATCAGCGGACATCTGATGTGTCCTTTGATTTCTTTATGTATAAATATATAGATGCATAGGTAAATTTTTAGATTTAAAATATAACTATTTCAATGTAGATTAATACATGGAAGTTATAGATAAAAATTAACCTTAGATTCACTTGACTTTTGCTAACCAGTTGGCATCTGATTTTTTCATATAATTGGTAAATGCGCATAATAACCTTGAAAGGGAGCTTAAAGAATATAACTTTTCCTTTGTATATTTAAAGTATAATTTGAGGTGGGAGTAAAATAGAGTCAATTTCACTGAAGGCCTAGGACCTTCCATAAGTTTTAATATGCTAATATTTATGTGTTTAGCACTATAATCTTATAGTCTACATTGGTGCAGATACATGGGAATCAACTTACCAAAAGAGATGAAAGATCTATATAATGAAGACTACAGAACCTTAAAGAAAGAACTTAAAGAAGACCTTAGAAGATGGAAAGATCTATCTTGCTCTTGGATAGGCAGAATTAATATTATCAAAATGACCATACTACCAAAAACACTATACAGATTTAATGCAATTCTGATCAAAATCCAATGGCATTCCTCATAGAAATAGAAAAAGCAATCATGAAATTCATCTGGAAAAATAAGAGACCCCGAATATCTAAAGCAACTCTTAACAGGAAGAGTGAAGCAGGTGGCATCACTATACCAGACCTGAAACTATACTACAGAGCAATAGTAACAAAAACAACACCAAAACAGACTGGTAAACCAATGATATAGAATAGAGGACACAGAGACTGACCCCCCCAAACAACAATTATCTTATATTAGTCAAAGTGGCTAAAAACAGCATTGGAGAAAAAATAGCATCTTCAACTAATGGTGATGGAAAAACTGGAAATCCATATGCAAAAAAAAAAAAAAAATGAGATGAAACCTCTATCTCTCACCATGCATAAAACTCAACTCAAAGTGGATCATGATCCAGGAATTAAACCAGAGATTCTATGTCTAATGCAAGAAAAAGTAGTCCCTAATCTGCATCATGTGGGATTAGGCCCCAACTTCCTTAATAAAACTCCTATAGCACAAAAATTAAAACCAAGAATCAATTAATGGGATGAAATCAAACTAAAAATTTTTCTCTCAGCAAAAGAAACAATCTATAAGACGAATAGACAGCCTACACCCTGGGAGCAAATTTTTACCCCCCCCCACATCAGATAGAGCACTAATCTCTAAGATATATAAAGAACACAAAAAGCTAAACAGCAAATAAACAAATAACCCAGTCAACAAATGGGCCAAGGACCTGAAGAGACGCTTCTCAGAAGAGGATATACTATCAATCAACAAATATATGAAAAAATGTTCATCATCTCTAACAATTAAAGAAATGCAAATCAAAACTACTCTAAGATATCTTCTCACTCCAGTCAGAATAGCAGCTATTATGAAGACAAACAACAACAAGAGTTGTCAAGAATGTGGGGGAAAAGGTACACTCATACATTGCTGGTGGGACTGCAAATTGGTGCAGTCAATTTGGAAAGCAGTATGGAGATTCCTTGGAAATCTGGAAATGGAACCACCATTTGACCCAAGTCTCTTTCTGCTTGATTTATACCCAAAAGACTTAAAATCAGCATACTACAGGGCCAAAGCCACATCAGTGTTTATGTCAGCACAATTCACAATAGCTAAACTGTGCAGGCAACCTAGATGCCCCCCAGTGGATAAATGGATTAAAAAAAAAAAGTGCCATATATACACAATGGAATTTTACTCAGCAATAAAAGAGAATAAAATCATGGCATTTGCAGGTAAATGCATGGCATTGGAGAAGATAATGCTAAGTGAAGTTAGCCAATCCCAAAAAATCAACTGCCAAATGTTTTCTCTGATATAAGGAGGCTGACTCATAATGAGGTAGGGAGGGGGAGCATGAGAGGAATTGGTGAATTCTAGATAAGGCAGAAGGGTGGGAGGGTAAAGGAGGAGGAAGGGGATTAGCAAGGATGGTGGAATGTGATAGACATCGTCATCCAAATTACATGTATAAAGACACGAATTGGTGTCAACATACTTTATATACAACCAGAGATATGAAAAATTGTGCTGTACACATGTAATGAGAATTGTAAAGCTTTCCGCTGTCATTTTTTAAAAAAATCAATGAAAAAAGTGCTCTGTCTGGCAACAACATTGTTTTAGCCCTTTCCTCACAAAGGTGAATTCTCTTGGTGTTTAGACTATCATGGCTCCAGAAGCAAGGGGTAGTGTAGGCCCCATGGCAGGGGCTGCAGGAAGCAGCTGGCTCCCCAGGCTTTTGCCCACAAACATACATCCAAGTCTCCAACTGCATACTTTCCCCACGCCATGGCCCAAACACTAATCCTCCAGTGGTGGGAAAACTAATGTCCAAGACTGTTTCCTTTCTCTCCCTCCCTCTCTCCCTTCCTTCCTTCCTTCCTTCCTTCCTTCCTTCCTTCCTTCCTTCTTTCCTTCCTTCCTTCCTTCCTTTCCTCTTTCCTTCTTTCCTATCTACTATTCTCTAGGTGGTATAGAAAAATAAATCACTTTGATGAATCTGTGGCCTCTTTGGACATTTATATTCTGCATTTCAATAACAAAAACAGACAGGAAGAAAGAAATACAGATTGGGTGAGACAGAGCTTTGATTATTTTCCAACCAATGATTAGTTGTGTAATAATGAACATGTCTACATCTATGAGCTTTCCTTTCTTATAAAAAGGTGCCAAGGACATGCACTGGAGAAAAGATAGCCTCTTCAACAAATGGTGCTAGGAAAACTGGAAATCCATATGCAACAAAATGAAATGAATGCCCCCCCCCCTCTATCAATAGGCCCTAATCTTTATAATGTGGGATTAGGCCCCAACTTCTTAATAAGACTCCTATAGCACAAGAATTACAATCATGTATCAATAAATGGGATGGACTCAAACTAAAATTGCTTCTCAGCAAAAAAAACCAATCTGTAAGATGAATAGACAGCCTACATCTTGGAAGCAAATCTTTACCCTTCAAACATCAGATAGAACAGTAATCTCTAGGGTATGTAAAGAACTCAAAAAGCTAAACACCAAAAAAATCCCAAATAACCTGATCAACAAATAGGCCAAGGACCTGAAGAGACACTTCTCAGAAAATGATATACTATCAATCAACAAATATATGAAAAAATGTTCATCATCACCAGCAATTAGAGAAATGCAAATCAAAACCACTCTATGACTTCATCTCACTCCAGTCAGAATGTCAACTATTATGCATACAAACAATAAGTGTTGTTGAGGTTGTGGGGGAAAAGTACACTAATATATTGCTGGCAGGACTGCAAATTGCTGCAGCGAATATGAAAAACAGTATGGAGATTTTTGAAAAATTGAGAGTGAAACCACCATTTGCCCGAGCTATCCCTCTCCTTGGTCTATACCCAAAGGACTTAAAATCAGCATACTACAGGGATACAGCCACATCAATTTTATAGCAGCACAATTCACAATAGCTATATTATGGAAACAACCTAGATGTCCTTCAGTAGATGAATGGATCTAGAAAATGTGGTATATATAAGAATAAAATCTTGTTTATTCAGCCTTAAACAAAAATGAAATTATGGCATTTGCTAGTAAATAGATGGAGCTGGACCATATCATAGTAAGTGAAATAAGCCAATTCCACGGAACAAAAAGCTGAATGTTTTCTGATATGTGGATGCTAACCCACAATAAGGGAGTAGGGTAGGGAAGCACAGAGGAACTTTGGATTGAACAGAGGTGAGCGAGGTGAGATAGGAAGGATAGTAGAACGAATCAGACATTATTACCATATGTGCATATATGATTACATGTCTTGTATAATTCTACATAATGTACAACCAGAAGAACGAGAAGTTATACTCCACTTATGTGTGATGTTCAAAATGCATTCTACTGTCATGTATAACTGCTTAGAACAAATTAAAAAAATAAAAAATAAATTTAAAAAATTCTTTATGTCAGAATCACAGCAAGTAATCAGTTCCTAAAATAATCTAAATTATTTATTAATCTAAGTAATATAAATAATCTCTAAAATACATTTGTGATCTACGTCACAGTGTTACTGTGACTCACTGTAAAGTCTCAATAAATACAAACTCTTAGAATTATGCTTTTTTCTTCAGTTGTTTTTTGTTGTTGTGCGATGGTGGTTTGTGGTACTAATGATAGAACCCAAGAATGCTCTACTAGTAAGCTACATTCCCATCTCCATTTTCCTTTTTACTTTTTTTCTGGAACATGAACTCCTACTGACTCAGCCTCCTAAGTATAATTTGTCTTTTTGAAGAATATACTCTCTGTTTTTGAAGATGTTGTAGAAAGAACATACATGATAATGAAAATATCCTCAAAATTTATTTTCACATGTAGAACATATTAAGTTTCAACTTAAAATATTCACTATCCTAAACCAAATTTTATTCTCAGTGTCATATTCTATTCACTATTCCATAAGGTCCAGGATGAGAAAGTAAGGAATATGTTATGAAATGGCAGTAAGAGTTCCATGTTCCAGCATGCGCTGGAGTGTACCTGTGTATGCCAATGTGATCTTTCAGATTAGTAGAATGAGTTTAATATGAGTGAGCAATACAATATGACTACAGTACAAAGCACTTCTCAATTCAGGCTGCATTATTACAAAGTGGCATCCCCATTACAAGTAGCCAATTGGGCTATTCTTCAACTATCATTTTTTTATTATTCATCTTCTATAGGATTATGTTAAGGCAGAATATATCCAAAGAGATGTGAGTAGGATGGTGAAAGTGCTTGAACTGAAGCCACATAAGTTATGAGAGAAGAACTGGGAATAATCAGCCCAGAGAAAACAGTGCTTGATTTGGTCATGGCTAAATATTTCCAGCTCCTTGAAACTCAAACATAGCTACTTTGTCAAAAACATAATTAGATATATTATTTATGATGTTTCATAATCTATTTTTTCTCTTAACTCATTCAATGAGTTCATACTATTGGTTATATGTATTTTTATAAATTCTTTTTCCATATGTATTTATACTTGACTTTCATATTTTATTTGTGTCAATCTAGTGCCTACCCTAATGAAGAGTGCTATATTTTAAATTCAGGTTCAAAGAATGCATGAACTTTCAGAGTTTAGAGTTCTTGAACTTATTTGCCTAAATTGTGATGTGTGTATTAGAAATTACATAGTTTATACCATATAATACACATTTTCCTTAATAACCTGGGATAAATAAACCATATTCCTGTGGTTGGCTAATTATTATATTTTATTTATTTGTTATTTCTTTTTATTCTGCAATTTTTGAGGGGTGTGTGTGTGTGTGTGTGTGTGTGTGTGTGTGTGTATGTGTGTGTGTATCCTCACTGTGTGGATAGGTTAGAAAAAATATACATTTATGTAATTTTACTTTCATTTAATTGCTTTCTTTTGCATCTGTTTATGATTTAGCCTTGTTTTGACTTAGGTAGGATATAATTATATATAGGTTTGAACTGTTTTGATCTTACATTTGCTTGTTTGTTTCTATATTGGTTTATGTCCTTAATCCACTTCTTTAGTTTCTCTCCACCCCAATACCAAATTTTCATGCTCCCTCTCATCTTTTGTCTTTTAATTACTTTTAGTTAATTGTTTTTGTAATTCCTTCTTTATAGTCAACATCAGCTACCTATCTCCTGACTCTCTTTTGTTTACTTAACATATTTCAAACTTTTGTTGCTTTCCTACCCTATTTTCTCTTTACTTAAGAAACTTTAATTTAACTGTCTAATAGAATTAGATAGTTAATGTAACTCATACCCCATTCATGTTGTTGTGATTATTGATAGAATACACAACATAGTAGACACCTGCTGTTTAATTCTTGATTGAGTTCATGATTTTTTATTTTTGGTATTGATGGTACTGATGCTCACCTCAACATTCCTATATAGGTGGCAATTATTGCTATAGATGTCAAAGTGGACAGCAGAAACTGTACTTCTGTTGCTAACAGTAGTGCTATTCCTGACTCCCACTTCCTATAAGAGGGACTGGAAAGTGATCAGGACATTTCAAGATCATAGAGTCGAGATCTCACTGTGGAGCAATACTCACAACTCTGCCAAGTAAGTAACAGCAAATCTTACTCCACACATGATGATCTAGCCCCACCTGAGCCTTCACATTACTTTAAGGGCAGAGAATTGGGGAAACAAAACTCTCAAACCAAAAATCCAAAACCAAAATCAAAAACAAAAAAACAAGTCTCAAGGAGGAACAATCAGAGGGGCATCTCAGGTTGCACATTGGATATCTACTCATAAAGCAAAAAAGATAACTATCCACAAGAGGACTTAAAAGAGGAAGGAGAATCCATCTAAACTGATGCACAAGTCCAACCAAGACTTCTGAAAACATGAGGAAATAGGCCAAGAAATCGCCTCCAAAATTCAGAATCTCCCAACAAAGGATCCCACAGATATGGAAGTAGATGAAATTTCAAAGGTTATAAAAATGATTATTAAAATGTTAAACTAAAAGAAGATCTAAGCAATGAATGAAGAAAGCTAATATTGGAGATAAAAGACCACTTCAATAAAGAAATAGAAATATTGAAAAGAAACCAGTCAGAACTCATGAAAATGAAAGACACAAATCACACATCACAATAGTTCAACTGTGGAACCAACCTAGATGCCCTTAAATGGATGAATGGATTTTTAAAAAATGTGACATATATACACAATGGAATATTACTCAGCAATAAAGGAGAATAAATCATGGCATTTGCAGGTAAATGGATGGAATTAGAGAAGATAATGCTAAGTGAAGTTAGCCAATCCCCCCCAAAACAAATGCCAAATGTTTCCTTTGATATAAGGAGGCTGATTCATAGTGGGATAGGGAGAGGGAGCATGGGAGGAATAAAGGAACTCTAGATTGGCCAGAGAGGGTGGGAAAAGAAGGAAGGGGGCGTGGGATTATAAATGATGGTGGAATGTGATGATCATTATTATACAAAGTACATGTATGAAGACATGAATTGGTGTGCAAAAACTTTGTATAAAACCAGAGATGTTGAAACTGGTGCTCTGTGTGTGTAATAAGAATTGTAATGCATTCCACTGTCATATATTTAAAAAAAGAAAGAAAGAAAGAAAATTCCACTGGAAACCATCACCAAAAGATTAGATTTCATAGAAAACTTGAGTCCTTGAGGACAGAACTTCAACTTCAGGCCTCCAAGACAGGGTAAAATGTCTCATATGGGGGTGTTCTGGCAGCCAGCATGGAGGTGGCAGGACCAGCTGGAGCTGGGGAAGTCACTAACTCTGAGGGAGAAGTCACCCAACCAGAGGGCTGAAAGTCCAGGGAGGGAGCAGAGGCCCCTCGGGGGTGACTGAGCCCTTGGTGGCAAGTTTCTAGTCAAAGTCCAGGCCAGGCCTCTACCTTTAAGGCAGAGTTCCAAGGTGGCAGGAACCCTGCACTCCCCAGAATTCTGAATGCTTTGGTCATAATTGATCCCTGCAACGGTCCAGGACATTCAGCTAGAAGGTGGATGGTCATAGAGCGGTTTTTGGAGCAGAGCTGAGGGCTCTCTGAAGCTCTAGCAATGTTTTCGTGGTTTAGAGGCCTAGGCTTCGGCTGGGGCCAGTCCTTGGGTCAGGTGGGAGGCAGCTTGGCTTCCCCCACTGGCCAAGTCTCCAGCTGCACCATAGATATGCCTGTGGAGGTCTCCAAAGCTGTGGAAGACAGTTCCCTTCGTTGTCGAGGAAAAAAAACTGAAACCACAGAATCAAGGTTGAGATCAGAAAATACAAGACTTAAAAAGTATTGTACTGATCTGGAAAAAAAGGATGAAGCATCACAGCTTCAAATAAACCTTCAATCTACAAGTTACCAAAATCAGCTGCAACAGAAACAGGTAGACATCAGCCATCTTCAAGCAAGCCAGATGGCACTACAGGAGCAGATTTTGAGCCTGCAGTCAACTGCTCAATCAGTACCTTCAGGAGCGGGTGGTGTACCAGCAACCAGCGCACCTTGTGAAGTTGGCCATTGGAGGTGTAACACGCAGGTACAAGGAACAAATGATTCACATCAAAATGAAATCAGAAAACTACACCATACAATTAAGGTACTGGAACAAAACCGAAGTCAGGACATGGATCATCACCAACATGAAATGTCCATTTTGCAGAAGGAACATCAACAGAAACTGGCAGAGTTAAATCACCAGCATCAACAGGAGTCAAATGACTATGAAGGACGGATCGCAGAACTTGAAAAGCTGTTACACCAAGGTGACTCAGGAGTTACAGTCACTGATCAGTCTCAAGTCTGGGAGATGCAAAACACTATTCAGGTTCTACAAACTGAAAAACTAGAGTCCACAAGAAGAATCAAAGAACTTGAGGATACAATCAAAGTCATAAAGAAAAAATTATCTTCTGCAGAACACGACAGAGATGTCCTGAAGAGAGAAAAGGAGCAGCTCAGTGTGGAAAAGAGACAAATAACTGAAGAGTGTGAAAACTTGAAAGTGCAACGTAGTAAATTGCAGCCTTCTGTGATGGAGCAGAGTGATCCTGCTGCGGAAAAGGGAACAATTTCTCCACAGAGTTCATCAGTGGGAGAAGGGCTCAGACTCCAACAAGCCCTGTCTGATGCTGAAAGAATGAGACTGACTAGTTTAAGACAGGATACCAGCCTTGCTGAAGACAATCTGAAACTTCAAATGCATGTCCAAGTTTTAGAAAAAGAGAAGTCATTATTGAGTCAAGAAAAGGAAGAACTTCAGATATCACTTTGCAAACTGAGCTGGGAATATGAAGTCATTAGAAGTGTGGCTTCAACAGACATGAATTTGAATGTACAAATACATGACTTAACACTGAACTTGGAGGCTAAGGAGCAAGAGCTGTATGAGAGTATTAACGAAAAGCAAATGCTGATAGCTGAGTTACAATATTTGTACAATGAACACCGGGAAGCCCCAAAGCACATGAATTTGATAATAGATGAGCTATCAAAACAGCAAAATGAAGGAGATGGTCTAATCAAGAAGTTGAAACAAGATCTGGATGATAAAAAAGAGAGAGTTCATCAACTTGAGAAGGATAAAATGGGCATAATTAAAGAGTTGCATGTACAGAAAGAAAAGTTAACTCAGAGTGCACTGAGCCTCTGTGATTTGCTTTTAACCAAGCAGAAGCTTGAAGTTAAAGTCAAAGATTTAGTAGGTCAGCTACGTCAGTCACAAAAAAGTAGTTTAAACATCCAGCAGGAAAACCTGGAACTTAAGGAATACATTAGCCAAAAGGAAGAGGAACTATGTAGAGTTCAGAACGAGTTAAGATGTGCTGTTAATGAAGACTCTAATTTTAAGGATGACTTGCTTAAAGAAGGGGAAGTCGAAATTATTAACTTGAAGCAAAATCTTGCAGAAGTAGAAGAGCTCAATGAAAATTTAAAGAAAGTTGCTCTTGATCTGAAAACGGAAAATGACAAGTTGATTTCAGCATGTGAAGATGTAAGGCATCAGTTGGAAGAATCTATTGCTGGTAACAACCAAATTTCTCTAGAAAAAGACACTATTATGGAGACTCTGAAAAGAGAGAAAGAACAGATACAAGTAGAACTGTGTCAGGCCAAAAAGAGACTGTTGGAAGAGGCAAACAATTACAGGCAGACTATTCAGGAACTCTCAAATGCATGTAATTGGAGTACCTCTGCCTTACAGCTGGAACAGGAGCGTGTAGTGCAACTCAGTCAAGAGAAAGACTTTGAAATAGCAGGACTCAAGAAGAATATTGAGCAAATGGCTACTGATCAAAAAGAAACTAAGGAAATGTTGGCATCTTGTTTAGAAGAACAGAAGCAATTGATGCAACTTGTAAATGAGAAAGAATTTTTTATTGGTCAACTCAAACAAGAAAGTTCAGAATTGCAAAAGGATTTAGATAAGTGTTCTCAGGCCTTAAAACAAGATGAAACTTTAAGGCAGACCATAGAGGCAAAAGACAGAAGTCTTAGCTCCATGAAAGAAGAAAACAGACATCTGCAAGAAGAATTGGAAAGACTTAGGGAACAGCGGAATCCACTTGGAGCTGTGGCAGAGCCTCAAACCCTCGATAGTATCACAGAACTAGAATCTGAGGTATCTCAACTGAATATCATCAAGAATCATCTGGAAGAGGAAGTTACACATCATCAAAAGGTCATTGAAGATCAAAACCAGAGTCAAATACAACTACTTCAGTCTCTACAGGAGCAGAAGGAGGAAATGGATAAATTTAAATACCAGTATGAGCAGATGAAGGCAGCACATACCCAACTGTTTTTTAAAAAAGACAAGGAAATTAAGAATTTGCAGAAAACCATCGAACAAATAAAAGCCCAGGGGCATGAAGAGAGACAGGACATTCAAACAGAGAATTCTGGTACTTTTCCAGAAACAAAAGTGAAAAGCCTTAATATAGAAAATGGGAGTGAAAACCATGCCATATGTAAAGCCAAAATGGAAAAATTTGTGAAAAGAATCAAAGAACGAATACTTGATATTCAGCTTTGTAATTCAAAGAATATATCTTTAACCAAACAGATGACTCAGCTTTCTAAAGATGAGGTTGAGAAACTCACTCAAATTATCCAACAGAAAGACACGGACAAGGATTATTTGTTAGTATCCATTTAACTATTTCATTTGGCCACAATGTCACTTCAGGTTAAATTCAATTTTCTAGGTGTTAAATATAGCCATTTTGAGTGAGAAGATCCAAAAGTGTCCCTTGAGACCAGATGAACAAACTAGGCTTAATAGTTCTTTATCAGGACTTTTTGTTCAACATTGTCCAACTACTAAAACAAAATTACACTTGGAGGGCCCAAATATGAAATTTAGTGGTTCAATTCTAAGATTCTCTTTATCAAAATTCTTTAATCAAAACCTATCCATTTAACTATTTCAATTGGCTACAAAGTCACTTCAGGTAAAATTTAATTTTCTAGGTGTTAAATATGTCCATAAGGAAAATGGTTTCTACTCGTTAAGTGTGAGTCAAACCAAAAGTCTTAATACATCAATCATTTCCAATAGAAAAGTTAATTTGTAAGAATATATCATTAAAATCTGGACTGTTTATCTAAACGCTTCTCTGGGTTATCAAAAAGTGTATTTAAAATTAATCTTTTTTATTTTTGTAAATTAAGATAAAAGATGAATCAAGAGTTTCCAGCTTGAGCTGGGTGAAAGTTGGAGAGGAGAGAAAGCAGATGATATGGCAATTGCTTCTGACACCCGTAGTTTCTAGAACCATTAAGAACATTTTTATTAAAATTAATTTAGTATGAAACAAATTTTTAAATATAAATTATATTATAATTAAATATAAATTAATATTATCACCTTTAATTTAAATTTATTTTAATAATTTTATAATAGTTTTATTACATTTAATTTATTTTTTTGATGTAGCACTTAAAATTTTATTTGTATTGCTTTTTAATTTAATAAAATTAATTTATATTAAATTATAACATAATTTATATTTAAAAATTTATTAAATTTTATTTAAATTAATTTAATAAAATGTAAAGAAATGAATTTAAATAAAATTTAATATAAATCTGATTAATTAATATTCATTACATAATTTAATATAAATTTTCATACAATTAATTTTAATGAAAGTGTTCTTAGTGGTTTTGGAAGCTCCAGGTGTCAGAAAGGTATTTGTTGTATGATCTGCTTTTTTCTCTTCTCTGATTTCACCTAGCTTGGGCTGGTAACTTTTGATTTATCTTTTTTCTTAATTTACAAAAATCAAAAAGAGAAGATAAAATACCTGGTAGCTATAAATATATATCATCTTTTCTTCCTTTTTATTTCCTTTTTAAAAATTTTCTCTCAGTTTCAACTTTTTGGTTTTTTACACATGATAATGAAAATACCTAACATAGAAAGGAAGGCAAGAGCACTAAAAGCTGCAAGAGAAAACCATCAGTCTCAGTTAGGGGCAAGCCACAAAGGCTAACTTGTGGC
Organism: Ictidomys tridecemlineatus; assembly: GCF_052094955.1. Taxonomy (NCBI): domain Eukaryota; kingdom Metazoa; phylum Chordata; class Mammalia; order Rodentia; family Sciuridae; genus Ictidomys; species Ictidomys tridecemlineatus. The sequence goes on along the minus strand of NC_135482.1, from coordinate 160,208,667 downwards.
TTCTGAACTCAGATCCTAAAGAAGAACAAGGCCTAGAATGAGATATTCAAGAACACTCTTAAAGAAAAAATTTGTCAGTCGAGATTTCTAAATCCAGCAAAGCTCTTTCAAAATCCATGTAGAAAGAATTGCTTTACATGATATGGATAAGCTAAAAGAATTTATGATCACCGAAGAAGTACTACAAAGAATATTCAAAGATAAACTGCACAAAGACATACCTCAAAAATAACTCCCAAAGCTCCTAAATAGATGATGACCATGAGAAGAGCAACCAACTAAATGAAAATTAAGACAGAATTAAATGTAGTAAACAAACCAAAATATCAGAAAATTACAAACGCATATTCACAATAACCCTGAATGCATCTGGCCTCAAATCCTCAGTTAAAAGACACAGATTAATGGATTGTATCAAAAAACAAAATTCAACTAAATGTTGTTTGCAAGGACCCCTATCACCAGCAGACAGGTCATCTAAGTATAAAATTAATACGGATTTTTCTGACTTTAATACTATAAATCAAATGTACCTAATAGACATCTACACACTATTTTACCTTTTTCCAGAAGCTCATGGAATCTTTTCCATTATTGATCATATTTTAAAATGAGTACAGCTTGCAAGAGGATATTTATTGAGCTCTCCATATAAAATGTGATCATGAATTTGATGTGCTTTGACAGAAACGTGTGTTTTTCCAATAGTAAACAAATATAAAAATAAATCCAAGTGTTGCTACAACTGCAGTTCCTAGAACCCATTATTTAAAATCCATTTTTTATTAAAATGTGACTCTATATTTTCAGAAACATGGGTTAATTATAAACCAAAATTTTTCTTGCTGTATTTCATGATATTCCCTATAAAGTATATTTTTAATTTGTTACATTTATGTTCCTCTCAAGAATGCTATAAAGCTATATCACATTTTTCCTTAGAAATAAAATCATATACTTTCAAAGGCTTTTGATGACTATTATTGTGGGACCAAAAAGGTAAAATGTTATAACTTTCAAATGTCATTTTCTAATTATAGTGAGCAAATCAGAAAGTGATTTCTCCGTATATTACTGGTAGAATCTCTATGAGGGCTTTCAGTAGAACTTCCTTCACCATCTATCTTTGAAATGCACAGAATCTTCTGAAACCCAATGTGGGACTACAACTTAAATGTTCTTGTGTATAGCCATGACAGTGACTGGTACAGAGTTAGCACACAATCAATTCTTAGAGAAGCATGGAAAGAAATACATGGAAAAGAGGACTAATTTATATTAAGCACCATTGATCCATTCCCTCTTTTAAAGAAAATATTCCGGGGCTATGAATAAGTGCAGTTCAGTGCAACTTAGGTAACAAAGGTGGCCTTTCTTTAGGCACTAGTCCAGAAGTTTTGATTGTTGAAGATCTCAGTAGAATATTAAGACCTATTTTCATTTTAGAAATCATTAGATTCTTTAATTGGCATTCAGTAAATTTAGTTTTTCAGTGCACAGACTGAGTTACCGCCACATCCTTTGTGGTGGTACAAGAAGCCTGGTCCTCTCTTGGAAAGCATGCTTCATCTTTGTTTTGGTCAGTAATGGGAAAACAGTCTGTCTCAGCAGGTCAGTGTTACAGAACTGTTTTATATAATGGTTACGTGTACACGTATCTTTGGGAATCTTTCTTGACCCAGAGAGGCATTGCCTTTCTGACCTTTTCCTGCCATATCTCCTAGTGATATGTATCTGTAGAGCCAACTTGGACCAAGGTGATCTAGGGGTGTGCCTATGTGGTAACCCTTGGCAATGTCTCTTATTATTTTTATCACTTACCCCTGTTAGAAAATATTCCCTGTTAGAGAAATCTCAGAAATGGAAGTTCGTTTTGAATCTTTAAGGTTTTCAAGAGTACCCACTAAGACTGCAAGTCCCCTGGGCAGTGTAGTACCCAGTGGTGTGCAGATAAGCCAGCTCCTCACAGGCCAGAAGGGAGTGTTAACAATGCCGATTTCCTGGGTATAAGCATTTCCTACAAGGCTGATGACCAGCTACCAAAAGTTGAAAGTTTGCTTGTAAAATTCCTGAATATTGAGCAGTTATCTCTCACAAGCTGGTACAGTTTGGCTCCCACATGCCACTGGCTTAATTAAGTCTTTATCAGCCAACTGCCTGAGGAGAATGATGACAGTTACCTAAGAGGGAGTATTTTGAGAAACAAGGCAATGGAATGTGAATAGGAAGAGAGAGGTGAAAGAAAAGGGAAGGGAAGGTAGGACCGAGAACACAGACTAGATGGTGTCATGCTGTCTCTGGGAAATGTAGTTGCCCAGAGTTGTACCAGTTGCAGGTGTGCAGGGCCCTTCTTGAACTGGGAGCTTGGTCTGAGCCAAGAATTGGAGAGAAGTCTGTCCTCACGTGAGATGATGCTCCTGGGTTCATGTGTAGGGGCCGCCTTTCTTATATCCATTGTATTTCAGAACAAAGAAAACCTGCCACTTGATATTGCATTCTTTCCAGAAGTAATGCTTCCATTGATAACAACATTATCTGAAATTGTCAAATACAACTGAAATTAAATCAGTAACCACCTCCTTAAGACAAGCAAATCAGCAAGTTTGTGATTTTAGGGAAACTGTATTTTCATTAACCTTTTGGGCCATACAAGGAGACTGACATCCCTAAAAACTAAGAAAATTGTGGGGTTCATAGACTTTTAAATTAAGGTTAAAAATAGAAATATCAACTTTCACTCTCTAGGAAAGGCCTAACCTTGAGAAATTTCTTTTCAAATCATCAGCAGGAATATTTTAGCTCTCTTCTTTCATGACAAACTTTAAGATCATTATGCTGAATGTTACCATATCCTCAGCACATATTGTTGAGCAATATGATAAATAAATAAGGCAAACTTAGAAAAAATATTTAAGGCAATTTTCCTTATATAAGGAAAGTAAATTAACTCAGGAATATACCTACTATAAATTGAGGTGTCAAATGCCATGAATAGGTTCATATTCAATGGCTCTACAATTTTTACAATGCTGAACTTATTTGGTGCATTATACGTATAGTCAACACATCACAATGACTATAGAAAGAAACTTATGTTTACAAACATAATTATGATTTTTATTCATAAGAAGTATAGAATATTGTTTAAGAGCATGAAATTCGGAGTGGTCATACCAGATTTCAAATCCCTTTTGAACATTGTATGGGATCTTTGACAAATGAATTATTCTTTCAAAACCTCATTTTCTTTACTTTTTTTAAAAAGAGAATTTTCAATATTTATTTTTTTAGTTTCTTCTTTATTTTATTTTCATGTGGTGCTGAGGATCGAACCCAGTGCCCCGCACATGCCAGGAGAGCACATTACCGCTTGAGCCACATCCCCAGCCCTCAAAACCTCATTTTCTTATCCTAATATAAGAAAATGTATGATAAATGCCTGACACAGAGTGAATCCTCAGTAAACAAAAATTGGAAACATAGGATTTAGGTAATATTGGGCTACAGAATACTTTAGTGCTTACATGGAAACAAAGCAAATTAAAATGAAACAGTGTTACCTAAATACCCAACATTAAATCATGACCCGATGAGTTATATAATTCATCATCTATCCTAGTGTTAAAATGAAAGCTTTGTTTGTAATCCTGTTTGGAGAAAGTTTTGTCAAGCCCAAAAATGGAATTGAAAAAATGGCCTTTGCCTAAACTTGTCAACTTGAAAGAAAGCAGGAAATCAATGATAGGACAATTGTCAGCAGAGGATTATAGTGTTTAAGCCTATTCTAAAGACAAATTAGAAGACTAAAAAACACACAGCAAAACATACAGCATTGAGCCTGAGTCCTGAGAACAGTAAAGAGCAAGTCAAATTTGGTGCTGTGTTTCTTCGCTTTTCTTGTTTAGTTTTTTTGCCTTCGTTTGCTTTAGGACTTGAAGGCACTGGGTAGCCCTAGAAATTGATGTGTGGGTGGCACAAGAATTTGGAAGATTAGTTAAAAGTCGGTACAGAGGCCGCCTAGGCATCTTGGCTTTCTCCTCTACCTTGTGCTCCTGGACAGCAGCACTTTCCTACCATACAAAAGGCAGGAACCATAATGAAGACTCCTACAGCTTAGGATAGGCCAGGAGTGAGACCATAATAGGAAGAGATAAAGTTAAAGTATACCCCTTTCCTTACTTGGATCCAAGGAAGCTGCCATCTCTCTCTCTCTCTCTGTGTGTATACATATATACACTTCTTGGCAGGAAATTAGCAAAAGTCTTTTTGGACAGTACCATGCCCAAGACAAGAATATATTTTTTTTAAAGGAGAAGAAAAGTAAAATATATTGCAATGGAATTGAAATTATGATAGAGAGTTTGGGAATCATAGAAAGCAGCTCAATTTAGTTAGATATACTAGGAGGGCTGTAAAGGAAAGCTGGAGAAAAGGCGGAAGATTAATCTTGTATCAAGGTCATGAGATTTTTTTCCTGAAGGCAGTAGAAAATTAAGCAACCCTTTAATTACCTTTTATCACTGTGAGGGAATAATTTTTATTTATCTTTCTATCTGTGTCCACAGAGAGCATATAGAAAACTAAATAATTAGTGAGAGAAAATTCATTCATTAAATGGCAATACATACAGGTTGCTGGACATTCTAAGTAGAGTTCCCATCAATTCTTTTGAAAAACATAGTTTAAATATGATGTAGACACATTCTTAGAGATTAAGTCATCTGGCTATTTCCAGATACAGCGCAAAAGCTTTAGAAAGATGGAGCAGAAAGTAACCATTTTTTAAATTTCCTCTTTTCTGTTTTGATTTAAATAGAATATCTTCTTATTTTATTTTCTGGTTGAATGCAAAGTATGTTCACAACAATTCGTGTCTTCATATGTGTACTTCGGATAAGGATGACCATCGAGTTCTTTCCCTAAAACTTTACAAAGACTTGCCTGTTCACCAGCCCTACCCTAGTGCAAAAATGCCCCCTTTTTTTTTACAAGTAATTTAAAATATTAATGGGTAACTTCTTACATGATGGATGGAATCAAAACAAACAGAAAAAAAAAGAACTTTGAAATATAGGAGTGGTACGTATAGTTGAAAAACATTTCACAAAAGGACAATTGATATTCTCAAAGAGGTAAGAAAAATATATTAAAATAAAAAACTGAAAATGGATAATATTTTAATGTAGGAAATATTCAAAGAACAAAAAATGAAGAATAAATGGATTCTTGTTTTAAAGTGATACTCATATGTTCTTCATTTCTTGTAGAATAGTTTTATTTTGTATGTGTTTCTTGGTGGATATTTTGAACACAGGAGATTTTTTTCATTAATATTTTGAAAATTGCTAATTTTATGGCATTGTTAATATTTGATCATGTTTATCATTTTTCCTTTCACTGTATAATTTCCAGGGATTCATTGTTGAGGGGGGACTGCACCTCTAACTTTATAATGTCTTTTAGTGGTGATTACTTGCAGAATTTATTTATAGTATCAAGACATATCAAACCACAGAATTTTATTTTTATTAATTTTTGCGGTGTTTGGGATTGAACACAGAGACTTGCACTGCTATGCAAACATTATATCACTGAGCAAAATCCCCAGACCTAAACCACAGAATTTTAGAACTGGAAGAAAATATACCAAAAGGGGGCACTGGTGACATAGCTTTGCCTCAGAACATTTCCAAAGGTATTTGAAAGAACAGGCAGCTTTGCCTGTATCTGTCCCTAGTCTGATTTCTCACAAGTTCCTGAAATACCATGATTTTGAGAGTTGGAAGAGCCCCTGAAAATGATCAAATCCAACCACAACTGACCCCAGAATAAACAATCCTTACACTGGCCAGCAAACTGTGGCTCATCTCCTAGGGAGAAAGATGAGCCAACCTATGCCTCTTCTCTGAGACCTCAGTGACCAAAAGATGGAAGTGGTGAATAATAGGAGTTCAGACCAAAATATCTTGAAGCATAGAGGGGCTGGGGCAGGCCAGGGGTGGGGACTGGGGAATCACACATGGACCAATACAGAAGGCAGCAGGACTTAGGGTCAATAAAGGTATAAACTGCCCAAGAAGGAGGAGGTCCATAAGACAGGACCAGAATGCATACCCAGTGGAAGAACTAAGGCAGTAGTATCCCTCATCCCCCTTCCTTGAAGCAACTGAAGGGTGAGGACAGTCATGTAGACTTTTTTTTTTTTTTTTTTAATATGAAAGCACTAGAAACTCACTCTTTCCTCTGGAGACTAAAATACTCAAGATGAGCCAGTGTGTATATTTGTGAGTAAGTTACAGCAATGAAACTTCCAAATATTTTGGTGGGAATTTCTGAAAAACAAAGACGTTCTTTATAAATCAGAGTTCAGTGATCAAAATCAACAAAATAACACGACGGATACAATGGTATAATCTTTAGGAAAAAAATCTATAGACTGTATACAAAATTTGTCATTCATGTTCTAATTCAGAATCAAACACTTCATTCATCATGTCCCATTAGACTCCTTTAATCCAGGTCAATCCCTCAGTTTTCCTTTCTTTCATAACCTTGACAGATTAGTTACATGACAGCAGGACCCTCCATCTGGGTGTTCCTGGTGTTTCCTCCCGATGGCAGGACTTCCTGGGAGAATTGACTTGAAATATATTTTGAAGAATAAGGAGAATTATTGAGATGAAGACTGACAGGAAGGAATGATGAATGGAAGAAGCTCACTTGCTTGGAGGGGAGAAAGTGTTCTGTGGAATCAACTAACCACCCTGAGTGGCCTTTGCTGCTGCCTGGACACATCAGGCTCTCTCACCCTCTCAGCTCTGCTCTCTCTGTGCTCCCTCTGCCTAGTACACTAACTCCACTTCCTCCCTACTCTCCTTCCTGAATAATTTCCAATTAGCCTTCAGAACCCAAATGGAACTGTTTCCCTGCTCTGGTTGCCAGAGTTCAGTAAAGAGCACATGTTTAGAGTCCAACAGGTCCAAGTTCAAATCCTGCCCTTGCCACTTCAGCAAATGAACCATCTTAGGCAAATTGTCCAACTTCTCTGAGACCCACTTCCTTTCTTGTTCAAATAAGAGGTTATATCAGATGCCCTCCACTTTTCACAATCCATATGATTTTAGCAGATGGAGCCTCTGGGATGTAATTATGTGATTAGTACCCTTTTGAAAATGCTCCCAAAGACCTGTCTTGCTCCTTTTTTTCCTCCACATATAAACTGAGCTAGAGGGTGCCATGTATGAACTAGGAAACACATCCTCATCAGACTCCAGATCTATGGGTACCTTGATCTTGGACTTCCCAGCATCCAGAACCATGAGAAATGAAGGTTATTTATAAGCTACCCTGTCTACAATATTTTGTTAAAGCAGCCTGAATGGATACCCTAACTGTCCATCATGGCCATAGTTTGGACAGATGCCCTTTGTAAGACCCATGACCCCTCAGGTGGTCCTCATGAGTCCTAAGAGTTTCCAGCCCAACTTCTCCTGCTTTCTCTTCTAGGTTTCCATACTTATGTGTGTCAATAAAATAAAGACAGAAGGCTCATCTCTTTCACCATTTCCAAAAGAGGAATTCAGACACACTCATTGTTTTTTAGTTTAGGGAACCCACTGTGGGTTTGAGGGCCTGCCCCTGACCTGGTGTTCTGCCCACCTGGGGTCAGTCCAATGGTCTCTTTGTACAGTGCTGCCTCTCAAAGCCCACGTGTGCTGCCACTCAGGCTTCATCCATCCCAATGCCCACCTTCCCATGGGAGCTGAGTCAGGCATTACAGCTGGATGAGAGGGTGGCATTTGTGGAGAGTAGGGTGAAGGGGTTCTGGGGTCATCAAAGTGGCTTCTGTGCAAGTAGTTTGTCCACCCAAACCCCGAGTCCATGTGGATGACCAACCCCAGCCTGCCTTCTGTCTCTCATCCCCTTTGTCTCTGGTCTTTTGTTCCCCTCCCATAGCCTATCTACACACTCCTGAAATCACACATGTGACATTGTCGCCACCAATAATTGCACCTCCTGTTAGATCTTATCTCAGGCATCCAGGTGTCTGAGCACTGTCCCATGGCCTCCACCTCACTCTCCTCTTCTCACCCCAGCAATTCTCTGGTGCTATAGAGCACCAATGCTTTCTCATCATCAATCATCCTCCATGTTCCTGCCCCCTGTCCTCATTGTTCTCTGTCCTGCCACTAACCACTGTATTCCAGCCACACTGGTGTCTCTTACATCCTGGAGAACATGTAGCTTTTCCCACTTTAAGGCCTTTGTCCTCAATGTCTCCTCTGCTGGGAATGTTCTCCCTGTTTGTTTTATCCTTGGTAAAAACAATTTTGAATTATGAATCACTAATTAATCAGTAATCGACTAACGAATTAATAATCATAAATTGTTAGTTCATCTGTTATTCACTAATGTTATATTTGTAAAGTGCATGTCATGCTTAAAGAACAACAATTACCTTCCCTCATGGACCTGGCTATTGTTTCAGTCATTGACCATGACCTGCATGAATTCCTTGCTCATCCCAGCTTCTCTCCTTCCCCATCTGAGATAACAAGTGGCCAAAAAAGCCCAAGAGAAAGAGTCCTAGGTGTCCCTAACTTTCATTTTAGGTGACCAGCTCTATAAGCAACAGGACATTTTGTCTGGAGCTCATTTCAACATACCCTTCCCTCACGTTTCCTGTCAAATTTCACAATTCTTGATATTGCAATCACAGCGGAAGATAGAACCACCTTTTATTCAACCACCTTTTATTTGGTCTTTTATTTAAAGACCAAAGAGGAAAAAAAAAGTTACTTCTCTTCTGAAATTAATCTTAATCTTTTTGTGTGTGATACTTTTTTCTAAAATATGTTTCTGTGTTACCCTTATATTAAAAATTACATAAGGCAAAAATCCTGTTCAAATGTTAAGAAAGGATGGTGTGAACTGCATTAAGCATGGCAGATCAGCTATAGGTTCTTTCCTCCCTCTCTTCTAGGACTCTGTTAAAATTACTGCAAAGGAGGTTTTTAAAAAATGTCTATGTCTAAATTGAATAGGCGAGAACATCAAGTGAGAAAGATTTTCACACTATTTTGGTTGATGGTGGGTCTGTCGCTCCTATTGGTGTCACAGAGGAAAGCTCAACAGAGGAGGAGTCCCCTGGGAACCAGCAAATCCTCCTCACACCGCAGGCAGGCTGAGTCAGGTGCGCTATGCCATGCCCTGGGCAAAGGATGCGAATGGGACATCTTTGACCCCTGTGCTCCAGCCACATTGATGTCTGGATGTCCATGTATGGAGTGGCCAGGCATTCCCCTCTGTCCTCATGAAGTTAAGCAACTACCCTCCTACCTCTCTGAGACCAGAAGTTTATTCTCAGAATCACAGTGAACAGGAGTGAGAGGGGTGGATATAAGTTGAAATCAAGGGAATCCAGTGAAAATCTGCACATCAGAGCCTCCCGGTCCTCTTTCTTAACACTCTGCTTTAGGAGGCAGGTTGCCAGCCAAAAAACTTACTATCCTCCCCACTCCGCAGAAGGTGGTTCTCTTGAGGAGAGCCCACAGTGGAGAAATATAATAGAATGTGAATAAAAAATGTCTCCATTCTCTAAGAAGTAACAAAAGTCCTAGAAGATGAAATTCAAATGGTGCAAAAGGGGAAATCAACCTGGATTCTGTGTGTGTGGTATTCCCTGTGATCAGAAATGAAGACGACAGATATTATGAAGTCAATGACAGTAGCATTATTAATTCCTGAATGAAGAGATTTCTGAGGTGAAGCAGATCTTGATGGAGCAAGAGGTTAACATCTGAGATTGTGTGGGAGTTCTCAGCTGTTATTCTTGCATGAGAAAATTTCAGGCAAGACATAGGACTAAGTAAAAGTATAACAAAGTTTATTAGAAGGGAAAAGAGAAGGGAGGAAAGATGCTCTCAAGGGAGAGCGTGGATTCTCTCAGTAAGGAGAGTGCCAATGGGCTCTTTGTCTCACTTTTTTTTGGGGGGGGGGTGTCTTGGAGAAGTTTCTCAAGAGTCCTGCCTGGGTATTGCCTCTCAACTTTTGACTGACAGTAGGATCACATCATATTTTTTAAGTACCTACTGTGCATGGTCTTACCCAGGGTATCCAAGTGAAACCCATGGGGGAAAAGTTATTATTGTAATTGCTTAATCTAAATGCAACCCTGAGTCACCTTGGCCAGTGCTGACAAGTTCTAATTGGAAAAGGCTTTTTTACAGATTTTATGGCTTTGAGAAAAGTTATAAAAGTTTCCTTTCCAAAAACAAAACAAAACAAAACAGAAAAGTCCCATTTCATGGTAACTTGTGTTCTTATCGGGAGGGAGGAGTCTTAAATTCCTCTGTCCTTGCAAACATAATCCAAAAGATAATGGGTTGTTTGTAAAGAAATGTAATATCCTATTAACTTAAGCCAGAGCAGGCCTAACTGGCCTTAGGTAAATAGCTTTTAAAAAGAAGACACAAGGATTAGCCAAATTATATATTTTTTTAAAGAGTGAGAGAGAAAATTTTAATATTTATTTTTTAGTATTTGGCGGACACAACATCTTCATTTGTATGTGGTGCTGAGGATCGAACCCGGGCCGCATGCATGCCAGGTGAGCGCGCTACCGCTTGAGCCACATCCTCAGCCCCAAATTATATTGTTATATCCTGTACATGTAGGAATATATAACAATAATCAAACCATTATGTACAACTATAATGCACCAATTAAAAAAAATAAATAAATAAAAAAGCATATGGATGGGAGGGGGACCACACAGTTGACCAAGTCTACAGAATTGTCTCCTTGTTACAGAAAGCTTGGTCCTTGTCCCTGATGCCAATCCAAATGATGACATGATTTGAGAAAAAGGCAAAAAGAAGTTTTATTGCTTTGCTAGCAAAGGAGAAACACAGGGGACCTCCTGTCCTGGATCCTGTAATTCTGCCCATCAACTGGATTTTTAAAAAGGTGATCCAAAGGAATCCTCCACCACTACCCTCCGCTGAAATGAGAAGAAGATTAGAGAGGAGAGATCAGGAAAGAAAGATAAGGGAGGAGAGAAAAAAATAGATGTCTGTTTAGAGCAGTAAGGGCAGTATTCAAAGCATGAAGTGGACCACTGCTACCCCCTTACCTTCCTGTTCCTGTTACAGTGGTCCACTTCATGATCTGAATATAGCCCTTGCTGCTCTGCCACTGCTACTTATTTTTAAAACCAACATGTTTCTTTCTCTTCCTCTCTCTCTGCTCCCTAATCTCTCCCGCTTCCTAATCTCAGGGAAACAGGATTACCTGTCTTCCCCATCCTAGGCAGAGTTATCTGTCCTTGAGAACTCACTCACCACAGGAAGGAAGTAATTCAGACTTGCATGGCTCCAGAAGATTTCAGAAATGACTATCTTCTAAATTCACAAGTGAATTACAAACTCTGGACAGAGAACTCGTGGAATGTAGCCTTTCAATCATTTCTTTATTGTTCCACTTGATAGGCAGAATCACAGCCTGTGGGACAGGAGATCCCTGTGCTTCTCCTTGGCTAGCAAAGCAATAAACCGTCTTTTTTCTTTTTCTCAAAACTGTGTCCTCCTTATTGGATTGGCATTAGGGACAAGAACTGAGCTTTTGGTAACATACCTATGGCTCATGTTTATCTGCTAACTTATCAAGGTTACTGAACTAAGAATTTTGTTGTACTTAAGGTGTGTGTGTGTGTACTGGGGACTGAATTCAGGGGTTCTCTACCACTGTGCTATGTCCCCAGGTCTTTCCATTTATTTATTATTTTGAGACAGGTTCTTACTAAATTATGGAGGCTAATCTCATGCTTGAGATTCTCCTGCCTCAGCCTCCCAAATCATTGGGAATTCAGGCATGAGTCACTGCACCTGGCTTGTAATTTCTGTTAAGATGAGGAAGAGTGGTAGAAGTCAGAACTTCTGCTGGACATCTTCTGTTTGCTCCTTGAGATCCACTTGTCTCCACCCTGCTGTCTGCCCCAGGAGTTCAACCTGATGTTCTGTGTCAATGTCTCCCTACCTCTCTGGCTTCCAGGTGAGTTTGGACATCAGTAATCCCAAAAGGACAGCTGAGAGAGGAAGGGGAGTGAGGTCAGAGTATCTGTTTCTCTTGGCTTCTTCCTGAGAAGCTGCCTTGAGGTGGCCATGTTCCTTGACCAAAGGTCACAGCCTGTCAAGGTAGCTACTCCACATAGCCTTTTTCCTTCTGGAAACCTCTATCTCTTTCGTCTCTTCAGGTGAAGGAGTGATGAGGGCTCTGCAGTCCAGGGACCTCCCCCATCTCCTGCTCAACTCTTCCCTGACCACACCTACATGTTGTCTACACATACAGCATTTGTGTCTGCAACCTCCACGCCCCCATCCTTACAGCTGTAGATGACTCACAGAAAATGGGTGCTCCTGTTGTAGAGGGGCACTCCTGCCTGCTGCAGGATGTGGAGAAGCCAAAGGAAGAAATCCCTAGGAAGCTAGAGGAGCTGTGGTCCTAGCAGCTGCCCCACGCCAACAGGATGAGTCAGCAAATCAAGGAAAATGTGCATCCACTGAAGAAAGTTTGGGCCTCCATCAGTCTTTAGAGAGGTGCCTCAAGCCAATTTCTCCTGTGGCCATCCCTGACTAGAAACATACTAGGAAGGGAAAATGTAGTTCAGATTTGCCAAGTTGACTCATAAAACCATCACAGAGAATGCCACTATTATTCTTGCAATAAGGCACCAAACTAAGTTGATGAATTATGACTAAGAAAGTGTTGGAGAGTAGCAAAAGCATAGAATTGAATGGGTTGACTGGATGATACCAGCTCTGGAGAGAAACCTCCTGAGATAATAACTTTTGAAGCCTCAGAGTTGAATCTGAATTTTAATTTAAGACAATAAAAATGCAGAAAAGCCAATACTACTTTGAAAAATTGTGTCCATTGGCTTGAGAAAGATGTGAAGAAAGTTACCATATGTGTGGGCACATGGGAGAAAAATCACTCATGAAAAATAAAAACCTTGCTGATGATGTCTAAGTGTGTCCTGTTTGCACAGACTGGGAGACTTGAACCAAGAAATGAAGATATACACTGAGCAGAGCCATTGAAACCACTGGAGTTCTTACCAAAATAGTGAAAGGTTTTCATAACCTAATGCTTATGGGATTCGTGGGGGCAGTGGAGGTAGAAGATGATACCCACCCAAAATAATCACAATAAAAAAATTCTAGCCAAAAAGAAGAAATCATTCCCCAAGAAAGAGACTCAGCAAATACCACAAATAGAAGAATAACATGTTGAGAATTGGAAAACCAGGTTAATCTGAAAGAAACTATAAAATAAACACAGTTATAGTGACTTGTTCATTTTCATAGGATTGTAAATCATAGAATAGATTCTATGAAAAAGAGTTGAAAAGAATCAAATAGAATTTCTAAAAATAAAGTCATTTAAAACAAAATCAGCATGTGAATTAAATAGCATATTAGGAACAACTGAAAAAATATAAGATTAATATGGAAAAATCATCTTGAACATAGAACACCAGAATAAAACAGGTGAAAAGGTAAACGAAACAGAGAACTAAAAAGAAGTTCACAAATCACAGCTATAAAAGCTTAGAGAAAATGGAGAAGAGCCATTGGCTATGAATTAAAAAAAAGAAACAGTATGTGGGCTGGGTTTAGTCCCCAGTACCACATAAAAATGAACAAATAAAGGTATTGTGTCAACTTACAACTAAAAATTTTAAAAAAAGAAAACAAATAGTATGTAGCCTCAGTTTGAGAATGCATACTAAATTCTCAAGTACAATGAAACCGAATCCACATAAAACACATCATGGTGAAACTTCAGAACATCAAAGACAAAAAGGAAATAATAAATGCAATGAGAAGATACACAGGTTATAAAGGAACACTAATCACATAGAGAACAGACCCATGTTAACACAGTGGATCCAGAATAGTAATGTTAAAGTGCTGAATTGAACATAAATATCAGTCTAGGAGTCAGGCACGGTGGCACACATCTGCAATTCCACCAACTTGAGAGGCTGAGGCAGGAGGATTGCAAGTTCAAGACCAACTCAGCAACTTAGTAAAACCTTATTTCAAAATAAAAAATAAAAATGGCTGGAGACTTAGTTTGATGATAAAGTATCCCTGGGTTCAATCCCCAGTACCAAAATAAATAAATAAAGTTGATAATCAGCTGACCTTGAGATAGGGACACTATCATTGACCTTAACACGGTGACACCCATTTCAGACTTCAGACCTTCTGAAGCTGCACAATGATAGTTGCATTATTTTAAGTCACTGATTTGTAGTACTTTGTTAGTAGCCAAAGGCAATAACATTTGAACATTATTAATGCTTCCCTAGAACAGTGCTCCATCCTGTTGGAAGATACAGCTTTTTAAGGCACATCTTCTCATGATATTCTTGCCGCCTCAACACATGCTGGCCAAAGCAAAAAGTCTACTTCTTTCTGAGGTGTAGTTTCTCTCCTGCTGTATGTATTCTTTTCAGCTGTTTTGGATACAGCCAGATCTGAGATAGGAATTAGGAGGTACTGAAAAAGAAAGAGAAACAGTCTCAAAAGAGAAGCATTAGTCTGGGGTTGTGGCTTAGTGGTAGAGCGCTTGCCTAGCATGAACTGGGTTCAATTCTTAGTGCCACATATAAATAAACAAATAAAAGAGCCATCAACAACTAATAAAATTTTTTTTTTAAAGAGAGAAACACCCATGTGCCCTTAGAATGCAGCTTTGAAATAGGACACTAGCCTAGCGAGCAACCCAGTCTATGTCCTTATTCCACATCCTGGACCCATGCCCTTGTCTGCAAACAGTAACAGGAGGGCAGTGAGTGAGTTCTAGAGAAACTGGCAAGAAATTGTGTAACATCATCCAACTCCTCCTCTAGTCCAGCCCCTAGCTACTCTCCCTCTATAAATATCAACTCCCCAAACCAACCAGTTGCTGTCTCTCCCTCTGGAAATAGACCTCATTCTCCCTTGAATATGTATTCTTTGCTTTACCCCCAAAGCTTCTAAATGCCCTGCATTCTCCCTTGAATGTATATTTGCCTTCCTAAATAAATCTATGTCTCTGGCACGTGCTGAAATTCTCTTCAGACACTTAGGCCAAGGACCCCAGCTTGATTCAAGCTCCCTCTCTCTGGGAATTCCTCCAGTAATGAGACCAAAACAATGGTTTGCATTTGGTGCCATCGCACATGGGAATTTAAATATTCTCTAAAATAGCTGGTCATTTGATTTTTTTTCCTTTTGCTTGATTGCCAGTTTTAGTAAGAGCTGTATTCTTTTCAGAAAGCATAGCCCTTCTGCACTGTGCCAGGAAAGGGTTGAGGGGGGAACGACAATGAGGTGCCTTGGTGCCTGGAGGTAGAGGCTGACGGTTTGTGGTCTCTGCTCTTTGCCACTCCCACCATCCGGTCTGATGCAACTCTGATGCGGTGTGAAAGGAGACCTGCTTCCTCATTCTGGGTTTGGGGATTGGAACCTAGATGTTCCATAAGCACATATACTCTAAGTACATAAAAAGCTCAGCGTGTGGTGACAATGCCATGACAATCACAGGCCATGAGTTTGTGGTAAGAGGAAATAAAGCACAATGAGGCTGAAAACCAATTCTGACACTTGTGCTTCCTGTCTTGGCTTCTCTGGATGACACTCGTGAGACTGAAGCTCGGGCTGAAGAGAAGAGGAAGGAACCGGCCAAACATTTTTCAGGTTCCTCCAAGTAAAGAAGCTGTTCCTTTTTCTGGAACAAGCCATGAAAGTGTGGGAAAGCTGATACTTTTAGCTTTCCCTTTTTGAATGAGTTTCTTTCCTTCCTCCCTCACCCCTCCCTCCCTTCCCCCCTTTCTCTCTCTCTCTCTCTCTCTCTGCCTCTCTTTCTCTCTCTTTTTCTTTTTGTTCCTTTTTAAAAGTAAAACAGCCCAAGGCCAGTTTCAGTTAAAATAATAAAGTGCTTATTCTATTTATTTAGAATGTAAGCCACATTTGCTCCCTTGAAAATTCAAGAGGATTAAGAAATTAAACCATCAAAAAATAAGGAATTTAAAACTAAGAATTAAAATTACCACAGTAAGACAATCTTTCCATATCTCAAGTGAGAAAATGTTGTGAAAGATGATCTTCAACGTTTTGTGAAGGTGGGGCAGGAAGGATGATGATGTCACTTGTTATTGGGAACACAAAGTTTTCTCAGAATTTTCTTTTTTGGGGGTACTGGGGATTGAACCCAGAGGGGCTTAACCACTGAGCCAAATCCCTATCCCCTTTTTAATTTTTATTTTGAGCCAGGGTCTCGCTAATTTGCTTGGGATCTCAGTTGCTTAGGGCCTTGCTTAGTTGCTGAAGCTGGCCTGGAACATGCCAACCTCCTGCAGGAAATATTTCATACAGTGATGTGAGAAATAGGTGATGGACAGCTGGCATACTGTGTGTTTGCTCTACAATTATTAGGAACAATTTTGAGGAAAAAATCAAAACTTTTCCAGACAACACTTATTACAGTAATGTGGCATAGAAATTTAGTGCCTTGGTAACTCTCTGTGCTGAACCTAAAATCTAGTTGGGGAAAGAAGTGAACCAAAAACCCATTTTTGGAATTGAGCTTTGACCATGTTTGAGACTTCCACCTACTCACTTCCCATTCAGTTCTTGAACAGACCTCTTAGGATGTCTGAAAGTTATGTAAATTGGAGGTGATGATTTATTTCAGAGATAATGTCATAAAAAATTTTAGAACTTCTTTGACATAAGAGAAACACATTATTTTTATGGATTGCTTTTGGGATAAAATTAGTATGTATGTGTGGAATATTCTCAGGAACATTCAGTTACCTGGAATTTTGAGTGAAGTGTGGGATTATCAGCCTTCTGGTGAGTACTATCATGGAACTAAGATCTGGATCTCTAAAGAATTTGAAGGGCTTTGAAGGTGGAACCTTGCTGAGGTGTGTGTGTGTATGTGTGTGTGTGTGTGTGTGTGTGTGTGTGTGTGTGTGTGTGTGTGTGTGTGTGTGTGTGTGTGTGTGTGTGTGTGTTGTTGTTGTTGCTGTTTGTACCAAGGATTGAACTCAGAGGCACTCAACCACATCCCCAGCCCCCTTTTATATATATATATATATATAAAAATTTTGAGATAGAGTCTTGCTAAGTGACTCAAGACCTCAGGTGGCTGAGGCTGGGTTTGAACTTGCAAGCCTCCCAACCTCAACCTCCCAAGCCACTGGGATTACAAGCATGTACCACCATGCCTATTGACCTCACCAGTTCTTGAGGGGAGAGGATCCAGATGGCCGCTGGCTGGGCAATGATTGAACTAGTGCTGCTGTGAGTGGAGAGAATATAGCTCTTGGGGAAGGTTGTAAAGAGGGTGTGCAATAGGGGCCTATGGAGAATAGAGAAGAAGGAAACCCAGTTACCTGGGATATGACAGGAAAGAAACTGTCAGAATTGGAAGGGAGGCTGTCAGTGCAGACAGGGATCTGAACTGGGAGGAAACTGACAGTTAATTTATGCAGGTTCCTTCTTCTGTGCCCAGAAGCTTCCTTGAATGGCCTGTCCGTTTCTGACCACCTAGCATTCACATATGTGGGAATCTGTTTCCCTTCCTTCTGCAAGCTCTAGACAGGACTCACCTGGGCTCCACCTGACCCTGTGCTTCACCATCTGTGTGACCAGCTGGGGCGACCCCTTGCAGTACCAGGATGCTTGATTCTGTATAGGTACCCTATGTGAATAACTTGTCAGAACTCTCCAGGATACCTATAAACCTCAAAGTGGGTTCATATTCTGGGGGAGCCTTAGTATTCTTGGAGGAACTCCTTGTGCTGTGCCTGGGACAAGGGTCTTGGCAAATTGAGCAAAATCTAGACCCTTGGAGAGACAGTGCTTAACAGCATCCCATTATGTTTAAGTCATATTCTTTCCCTGCTTCTTTTACATGTATTTGTCTTTAACTCAGTGTCCACTGAGAACTACAAATATCTGCAATTCCATTTGCTCTGTATAAAGTGGGAGGCAAGGATTTAGAGCTAATGGTGATGACAACAGACACCTCTGTCATGATAATGGAATGAATTCAGGTGGAATCTAAATACAGGGACACTTTGAAATTTAACAGAAGAAATGCTGTTTATCATTTGGGGTCTTTTCCTTGGTGCATTGTGAAACAGAAAAGGAAAATTAAAGTGGAAAGTCCCAATTAGGCAATTCTTTCTATGATGCATGATGTTACAGAG
This sequence comes from Ictidomys tridecemlineatus, assembly GCF_052094955.1. Taxonomy (NCBI): domain Eukaryota; kingdom Metazoa; phylum Chordata; class Mammalia; order Rodentia; family Sciuridae; genus Ictidomys; species Ictidomys tridecemlineatus. The sequence continues at coordinate 160,190,396 of NC_135482.1, read as the reverse complement.
AAATGCCCTTGTCTGAAGTTATTTCAAGGACTATCTATTTTTGCACTTTCTGGGTGAAGAGAATGTTCAGTTGAGGTCAGTTGGAGATCTGGTGCCCTGGCAGAGATTTCCAATTAGATAATGACTTTTTGCAACTCTCTCTGTATCTGGTCTAGGCCTTATGGAGACTATTGATCGGCTTCTTGAGCCAAATTTTGCATTACTATAAATTACTTGGGTACTACTTGCATTTTAGTACCTCACTCAAATTAAAAGTGTATGACAAAAGCAAGAGTGACCTAGGGATCACAAAGAACAGTTAGTGTGCATTTCCTTTTAGTAGAAAAAAATTTATACCACCCATAAGCTATATGAAATTGAGCTACAGAAAAGTAAAAGAAGGAAATAAAACTATTATCTATTATTTTTATAGTTTTGCATAAACCTGTGGTTCTTATTAAACATTTTGCAATTATGGTAAGTGGTTTGTCTGAGTCCTGAGGAATATGCCAGTTGGCTCCATAAAGTTTCAACTTAAGGGAAATGTCATCACAATAGTATTCTGGAGGCACCTCTAGCTTCTGCAGAATGTTCTACTATCAGCTTTTTTGTTTGAAATACGGTAAAAATTTAACAGGCTTAGGTTTTTCCAGTAATCAGAAAAAGTCAGTGAGTTGCTTCCCAAATGGCATTGGGGGGAGGGGGAAACATTTCCAAGTTGATGTGGCATAATGAATAGATCCTGATTCTTCTTGTGCTGCAGGTGTCAGGAAACATCCTTTTCAATTTTCATGTATAGATGGGAGGAATTCTCTCAAGAGGGCCAGGTGATTCCAGTGCCCTGGGCTTGCATATTGTCTATAGGTCAGAAGAGGTCCACGGGTGAGGGGAGTGTGGCTGCTTCTTTTGAGCAAGAAGGACCAGGAGGGGAGGGAGCCATGGAGAGCATGAAATAATGTGGTTTTTTTCTCTGCTGGCCTTCAATACTGCTTTCAATATTTTGTGATCTGGCATTGTGCCATTTGGGCTAGGCTGATGTTCTGGGCAATTTTGTAGGTTTCTTGGAAAGTTTCCCACTCCACAAAGAATCTTCTACTGCAGCTTCCATGATCATGTAATGCTTTCCTGCATTCAGTGGAATCTCTGATAGAAATTTGGGGGCTCAGAGAACAATACTCCTCAAATATGCTACTTTGTTGTTTTTCTCACTGTTGTTCTTATTTGCATGCTGAGTAATTCGGTGGGTGGGGAAAGACTCCCTAGGATTTTCTTACCTGCATTATAACCTGACTGTAAAAATGGAACACAACTGTCTCCTCTCTCTTTGTTTGGCCATCTTAAGTCAATAGCCTGTCTCTTCCATTACCATTTCTCTGAAAGTGTCCAGCATCAGTGCTTTGTTCTGGACCCTTCTCAGCACATAGTTTTCTTCCTCTGCTTCTCCTTTCCCTCCCTATAAAAGTCCTTTGTGCCCCCCAAGTTCCCCAAGATGGAGCTTTGAGAGGAATAACCCTTCCATCTTCTCAGAGCCAGCCCTCGAATAAGACTGACTTCCTTCCCACCAACTCCTGTCTACTGAGTATTGGCTTTCAAGCAGCAAGCAGCCTGGACCTGGGTTTAGCAACAGCTGTGATCAGCTGTACCTATCATTCCCCACTCCTTTACTCCTGGTTCTTCTTTACTCACCCAATGACTGGATGCAGTTCCTAAGCCTTTCAGAGTGGTGCCCCAGAGGCAAAGGAGATTAGAGGTAACTGGCACAGCCTTGTGTCACTGGCACTGTCATGATCTGGCATTATGCCACTGGGGCTTAATAGATGCTCTAGGCAATTTTGTGGGTTTCTTGGAGAATCATATTACCCAGTAGGAATATGCCACTTCAGTTCCCACCATCTGGGTGATGCTTACTTTAATTGCTACTTTCCACTCCTTCTCTTAAGCCCTGATCCCTCAGCAGTAGATCCTGTTGCAGTCATTTGACCCCAATCCCAAGTACGGAGTAGAGCTCACCAAATAGAACCCTTTCACCAGACCCCTAGTCCCAATCCTCCCTTTGTCCACCTGCCTCAAAGGAAAACTCACACATCTTTTCCCCTGTCCATGGTCCTGTAATGAGCACTTGAACTATTCTGCCTCTTTTCTCTACCTTTGATCAATAGCCAGTCTCTTCCCTGCCAGTTTTGAGAATCCCGTTTTAGTATTTTGCTACAGATGCTAGCCAGTACCAATAAATAGCATTGTAATCTGAAAAGAAGTGATATCAAATACATTTGTAAGGTGCTAATATGTAAATGTTATATTGACCAAGATTCAGAGGCAGGTCAGGGTCTAGAAGGCAAGAGTATTAGGACTGATTTAGTAATGTCTGCAGTGAGCTGAGCAATATGCTCATGTGAGGCTAGAAATCTGACATCCTGGTGGATGATGGAAGTATTAGTAAGAAGCTGGATTTGACATGGTGTTCCCAGGCTTTCCTGACTTGCTGATTTAGGATTTTTTTCTTTTTTTAATTTTAGTGTATACAGAGGTACAAAAAAGGAAGCTAATCTGACTAGAAGTCACTGATTTTCCTGCCAGTATGTCATATAAAGCAGTGTTGGTGAGGTCAGAGGACCTGGCTGCCTGTCCCCCTCACGGTATGGATCATAGGCAAATCAGTTTGCTTAGCCTTTTTCCCAGTGCTGTGTACAAGCCTGACTGAATTTAAAAGGTAATTGAGAAAATATTCTGTATTAGAGGGAATCTGACTCTTCCCTGGTGTAGCTGATTAACATCTATATCAAACTATGTTTATTAGAAGATTTGAATGGATATAATTTTAAAAAACCAAAAGTGGCTAAGGCAAGCTCAGAATTTGATTTATTTCTCACGTAGAAGGTAGGCAATTCCAGGTCTTGTTGTGGTTTCATGGTGTCATTGGGACCCAGGCTCCTGCTTTCTCTTTTCAAGATGAGCACATGACCCCAAAGACTGCTGAAACTCCGGTCACCCTGTCTACATACTAGGCTGAAAGAAAGATCAAAGATCACAAAGGTCTTCTCTCAAATCAGTCATCTCTTCAACAGCCTTCCTGGAGTCTGACCTAACACTTTTTTTTTTATTGGTTGTTCAAAACATTACAAAGCTCATGATATATTATCTTTCATACATTTGACTCAATTGGGTTATGAACTCCCATTTTTACCCCAAATACAAATTGCAGAATCACATCGGTTACACACTCACATTTTTACATAATGGCATGTTAGTGACTTTTGTATTCTCTTTCCTATCCCCTACTATCCCCCCTCCCCTCCCCTCCCATCTTCCCTCTCTACCTCATCTGCTGTTGTTCAATTCTCTCCCTTGTTCACCCCTTTCCCCTTACAACCTCTTATATGTAATTTTGTGTAACATTGAGGGTCTTCTACCATTTCCATATGCTTTCCCTTCTCTCTTCCTTTCTCTCCCCCCATTCGTCTCTGTTTAATGTTAATCTTTTCCTCATGCTCTTCCTCCCTGTTCTGTTCTTAGTTGCTCTCTTTATATCAAAGAAGACATTTGGCATTTGTTTTTTAAGGATTGGCTAGCTTCGCTTAGCATAATCTGCTCTAATGCCATCCATTTCCCTGCAAATTCCATGATTTTGTCATTTTAATACTCCATTGTGTATAGATGCCACATTTTTTTTATCCATTCATCTATTGAAGGGCATCTAGGTTGGTTCCACAGTCTAGCTATTGTGAATTGTGCCGCTATGATCATTGATGTGGCAGTATTCCTATAGTATGCTCTTTTAAGATCCTCAGGGAATAGTCCGAGAAGGGCGATAGCTGGGTCAAATTGACCTAACACTTTCATTCATATCTTACTGACCAGATCTGCAGCTTCTTTATTTTTTTTTTAATTTTTTTAAATTAGTTGTTCAAAACATTACATAGCTCTAGATATGCAGCTTCAATGGAGCTTGGGAAAAGTAGGAACTCATACAAGAGGGAAATTGTGCCTCCAAGTATTAACAAAATCAGGATTCTTCTCTTAAGGAGGAAAGAGAGAAAGAAAATGCTGTGGGTAAGAGCTCTGTGCCACACAGGTAATTTTAGACAAGCAATGACTTTAAAAGTCCTCCTTTCCATTGGTAGAAGAAAGTGCTATGCAAAATTATAAAATAGGTAGGCAATGTAACCTGGATGATATTAATATGTTGAACTGATGCAGCAATATACTATTTGATGACAGAATAAGTGAACGGAAGAAAAAATATTCAAATCCTCATGTCTTTTCCTTCTAATAAAAACTTAAACATTGTGATCATGTATCTGAATGTATTTCACAAAATGAGAATATATAGTCTGGCATCTCATTGGAGTCTGACTAGATCAGAATATTTGAAATTGGGAAGTCATTTATGCAATATATTATTGGAGTCACTTTCTGTTGTTTTGAGAATTTATTCAATCAAATATACAAAAGGTGCTTGCTACATGCAAACTCTGCAGTAGAATATACCATATACATTAGCAGGATGGAAAATACCATAACCTATCGTTAAAAAAGGACCATCCATTAAAATGGAAATTCCATGAAGATAGGATTTTTTGTTGATTTAGTTTACTGCAGTTACTGAAGCATATAAGACAGTCTGGCATAGAATAGGAACTCAGTAAGTATTTACTAACTGAATAAATTAATGAACTCTAGAAAATACTGACCTTCCTCTAGAATTTTTTTTTGGGAAAAATAAATCAATTTGAAAGATGTACATGTCTTATTTTAGAAAATAGATACGCTTCTGTTGGGCAGTATATTAATTCATATCCGACAACTTGAAGATGTCATATGAAGGTTTATTTTGTAAAATAGAATTCTTTTTTATAAAGAAAATATCTTATTTTCTCTTTTTGTTTGTTTGGCAACTTTTGATTTTTTTAATATGTCACATTTGCATAAAGTAGCCTCAACCCCACCTCAGTACCCACTTGAGAATGGAATATGAATTAAAACCAACATACAGTTTTGTAGTAGGAGTCCTATGAACTACCTTTTTTATGGCAATGTTATAGGCTTGGTGAACTGATGCACCAAACTTTTTTCATATTTCTTTCTCACATAAAATTCCCATCAGGGGAATTATTCTAGAGGGCCCCCTTCCCTCATGCTCAGCACCCAATCTGCCAATTTTATTTTCCAATAATTTCTCCTTACCACTATCATTGTGCCTTGTTAGAAACTTTAGCATCCTCTCTAAATTTCTTCTGTACATATCAGATTCATCTATTTAGAGTATATGTTTTAGTCAGCTTTTTTGCTGTTTGACCAAAAGACTCGAAAAGAACAAGTAGAGGAGGAAAAGTTTATATGGGGCCTTATGATTTCAGAGGTCTCAGTCCATAAGAAGCCAATTCCATTTCATAGGCCTCCAGGGGTGGCAGGACATCATGACAGAGAGTGTGGCTGAGGAAAGCAGCTGCAGACATGGCACCAGGAAGGGGCGGGGGGGGGGAAGAGAGAGAGAGAGAGAGAGAGAGAGAGAGAGAGAGAGAGAGAGAGAGAGAGAGAGAGAACACCAGCACTCCTCCCCACTACAAAAAAATATACCCCTAAGGCAGGCCCCCACCTGCCTACAGTTACCACTCAGTTAATCCCTATCAAGGGATTAATTCACTGATTAGGTTAAGGCTTTACTAACCCAATCAATTCATCTCTAAACCTTGTATGATCTCACACAGGAGCTATTAAACAACATATCCATCATGTTATTTTTCTCTTAATAACCTTTTTCTCACTCCTTAACAGCTGATGAACTCCTCATCATGTTGTATGAGAATCTTATGTCCCTGGCCATAGTTGTATCCCTCTTTCTGTAGTTTTATCTTCTGTTAATTCTCTGCTGTACATTTACAACAGAAACACTTTTATCTGGTGGGAATAATATACTCTAGGAAGACTTCCTTGAGTGCCCAGAATTGGCTCTGGGTTGTGTATATGTGTGTTTATGGCATGATGGGCACACTTCTGTCATAGGACATTCCCCATTGTAACTTTTCCAAAGGACCTAGCATGGTGCCAGGCATCTAGTAGATGTTCAGTGATCACTGGTGAACTGAACTAAGCCAACAGAATGTGATCTCTGGGGAAAGCTAGTTGGAAAGTTTTATTCAATATTGTTATTTTTATGTTCTTTCTTCCACTACAAATCAACTAATCTCCAGGTTTCTCCAGAGGTATTTTGCAAAAGGTCATTGTGAATGAACCCTTTGGATACTGGTCTTGGAGAGCAAGAACGGTCCTCAGTGCCCTTTTGTGGAAGATTGAACACCTGAGAAATGCCAACGCAGCTGTAAAAACAAGTTTTATTTAAGAAAGGGACAAAGACAGACTTCTCCAGAGAGAAGTGGGCCCAGAACTAGGTGCCTGTGAGGAAGAGGGTATCTTGCTATTTTCTAGGCTCCCAGACTCCTGCACCTTCTCTTTCTTCTCTGGATGTCTGGGGACCGAAGGAGCAGCACAGCAGGTAATTGCTTGTACTGGGAAGTACAGGAGGTTGAGCTGGGAAGTGTGAACCAGAGCTTAGCCCTTAGCAACCCATTGTCTTTTCTTTGACAACCAGCCTTCATCTTCTCAACTCTCATCGTTCATTACCTTCTGCCTGCTGCCTCAGTATGTTGAGGAATGTGACATTTCCTCGCCTGAGCAGGCAGGTTGCTTTTTGGCAAAGAAAGCATGTGGAGAGTCAGTACAGTGGACTCATTATGTAGAATTATTCTCTTAACCTTGGGTTCCTACCATCCTCATCTATTTGTCTCCTTACACTTTGATCCCACTACCCATATGTCACCAGCAACCATCTTCTGATCAGACGCATAGCATTTATTATTAGTGGAAAATAGAACTTGCTAATATATTAGAAAAGAGTGGTGAGGTAGTCAAGATGAGTTGGCACTCTTGTGGATATATGGATTTCTGAGATTAAAAGCATTCGCAACACTTGCATTGCTCAGTAGCCAAAGTAATCCTATTGAAAGTTTTGAAGTGCTTAAATAAGCACAACTCAGAGAGAATAGAAAGAAGAATCAATTCTGTCAATGCTCACTACATCCTTCCCTTTCCCCCAAATGAAATGAAAACAACAAATGAAAAAGTCAGAGATCCTCAATGGACATTCAGTCATTTGGAAAGGTCATTGTGTTTATAATTTAAATAGAAAAAAAATGGAGGAGTTTATATCTAAAAATCTATTTAAAGAAACAAACCATAATGCCCTGAAAGGCAACCATCACAGTGTAGGAAAAGGGAAAATTGGGATGGTACTGATCAGACTCCAGTCCTGATATTTAAAAAATAGCAACCATTCTGAGTCCCTGCTCTGTGACAAGTCTTGTACCAGGTGCTTTATCAGTCCTATAATGCTCTGAGGTACTTTGTGAAAATCATCTGGCCATTGTTTTTCTTTATTGGACGTGAGGGCCTTGATTCTGGGTTCTGGGAGGAGAAAGAATCAACTCCTATCCCCTTTCCTCTGTACCCTGTGGCAACTGCCCAGGTTGAATTGTCCACTTGCTCAAAGAACTCCATGTGTATAAACGTGACCTTGGTTGAGGCTTTCCAACAGGGGGTCAACCCACAATACTGAAAAGTTTGGGAGGGATGGGGTACTAGTGGAGAAGAGGCAGGGGCCTGGAGAGATCATAGTCAGTACTACAGAATGGGCAATTCCTGTGGCCCACTTGTGCAAGCAGACTGCAGGCCTCAGCACCTGACTTCCTGAGCTCACAGGACGATGCCTGGAGCCCTCATTGCTGCTGGGCCAGCCTGGGCTGGAGAAAGCTCTGATGGCTTGGTTGAGGATTGGTTCTTCCTCATCCCCACTCCATCTGTCATCTGTGGTAGACAAAGACACCATATAAAATCTTCAAATCATCTTTCTGGAGGTATAGTAGGTAAGACAATTTATGAGAGTCAGATTGTGAAAGTACAGACTCAGGATCAAAGCACTGTCTCAATGGGTGTGTTAGGGTTCAACCGCAAGGCCAGAGGGCTCCTCGTGAGTCACATATCCCTGTGGCATGCAAGGGATATTGCAAAGTTCTTCTCTCTGAGATTCCAAGCATGAAATGACAGTCCCTAGAAAAGAAGGTTTAAAAGGAGATAGCAATTTAGGATTAAGACAGAGAAATATTGAGTCTTAAAGGAAACATCCAGGAGCCATTGAAATGCAGAAAGAAACCCAGTTGTAAATCTTGAGGAACGGGCAACATGCCCTTGTAAAATGAGGAAAATACACAAGTGCAGGGAAACTGGCATGAAACTGTGCAGCTCTCACCCTGGTTCCACCTCCAGTCTGGCCCCTAACTATAGCCCTTCTATAAATTTAAGACCCCCAACCCAAGGAGGGGTCTCACTCCCAACATATCCCCCATTCTCCCTTGAATATGTATCTACTTCCTAAAAAATACTCTGTCTATGCCTTTGTCTGGCTTATGCTGAAATTCTCTTCTGTCATATATGCCAGGCACCCCTCTGGTCCTGGGTTGAATACTCCTTCCCCTCTGGGAACTCCTTGGACCCTTCTCCAGAGGCATCTCTTCTCTTGTGACAACACCACCCTGCCCCTCCATGCCTACTCACTGCTTGCCACCACAGTCATCTGAGAATGCTGATTCCACAGAGAACCCTGATGCTGACTGAGAGAACAAAGCAGGGAGATGGCAGAGTTGGCACCCAGGCTTCCAGAGCAAGACACTAAGTTCCATGGAGCTGTATGGAGCAAAACTTTGATCTTGAAATTATACTTTTTGAGAAAGTGCCAAAGCAATTATATCCATAATTATAACTCCCACATAAGATGCAGACTATTGTTTTCCCTGTAAACAGTCTGGATCCTACAGAAGTGAATCCCCTGATGGCTGGATTATCATTATCATTTTAATTACACAAATGAAGCTACACAGAGTGTTCCTGATTGTGTGGATGTCAACTCTCTTCAAACTAATGTAGTTCTGACCAAAATCTAAAGCAGTGTGCTTGTGGGGGAAAGAGAAAATAATTTCAAAAAGTATAATAATTATTATAGGAAGAGAAAGGCATAAGAATAGAAAAAAATGTTTGCACAAAAAAGTGATGAATTTGAACTGATAATCCAGATATTTTGAGATGTAATTTAAAAAAAAAAAACAATAACAGTGCAGTATTGGGCATTAAATAGACAAGTTAATGGAACAGAATAGAAGGTAGAAAAAAAAAGACCTAACCATGCAATAATTTAATGTATTATAAATGTAAGTATCCCAAGTTGATGGTGTAAAAATTGAGTAGATAATGACTGAGAGCACAACTTCCCAGAATGCTAGAAAGACCAGAATGCATCACTATACTAAAAAATTCTGAGTGATTCAATGTTTAAAATGCAAAGTAAGTGAAATCCAGGTAAATATTTATGTAATCTAGGGAGTGAAGATGGAATTACTAAGTTTAGTAATAAAAACAAAAAACATAAAAAAACAACAATACATTTTATAGTTTAAAATCTTCACATAAAAAAAAAATCCCACATCAAGCTGGGCATGGTGGCACATGCCTGTGATCCCAGCAACTCAGGAAGCTGAGACGAGAGGATTGCAAGTTCAAGACCAGACTCAGCACTAAGAAATAAAAAATAAAAAGGACTGGGGATGTAACTCAGTGGTAAAGTGCCACTGGATTCAATCCCCAGAATCAAAAAAGTAAATATTCCATTAGTTGTAAGCTATAGAAATAAATTGCATATGTTGCTTAATGGGATAATATGTAACTATAATAATATAAGTAAAACTGGGTGTAGTGGTACATGCCTGTAATCCCAGCAGCTTGGGAGCCTGAGACAGGAGGGTCTTGCGTTCAAAGCCAGCCACAACAATGAGGAGGCACTAGGCAACTCAGTAAGACCCTGTCTCTAAATAAAAATACAATATAGGGCTGGGGTTATGGATGAGTGCCCCTGAGTTCAATCCTCAGTACGCATCTCCCACAAAATATAAGCTAATAAGGTACTGATAAGGAACTACCTCAATGACATAATGTTGAATGGAAAGGTGCAGAGAGGAATATATGTTAGGATAACATTATATAAAGAGTAAATAAATACATTTATATATTAGCTTATATGTGCATAAGCTATCCTGAAAGAATACAAAAGAATTGATCTCAGTGGTTACCTCTGAGAGGGAAATAAAGGAAGAATTTCGGTTAAAGAAAGAATTTTTATGTTATACTCTTTGACACATTTTGAATTATGTGATTAGATTACTTAGTACATAATTTTCAAAACAGATATATTTGATAGACATCTTTTCATGTCAGGAAAAACAGCTATTTCTTTAGATGACTGAAAGATATTGCTGTATGTGGATTTATCATATTTAACCAATTTTCTATTGATGAAAACTTAGATTGTTTTCAATTTTTCACCACATAAATAATCTTATGGTGAATATCCTTGCCTATAATGTTCAAGTATTTTTGAGACGACAATTCTTAGAATTGTTGTGATAAAAATACATTTAATTTTAGTTCCTAAAGCTATTCAAGTATCTAATCTTTAAAGAGATCCTTTTCATTATTTGTTACAGCTTAGTCAATATTAAGAAGGTTAGAAGTTTCTGGCAGTTCTGGATTTTAGGAGCCCCAAACACTTTTCCTTTCCCCAATTTTCAGTTCCAGGACTCTTCTATCTAATGAAGAATCTATTTCTTTTGTTTTGGGAGGGGCTAATTCTGCCTTTCCCAGTTCATGAGATGTGCTTGTGACTCATGCCCAGCCAATCAGAGGGCTCTGTCTATGAAGCTATAAGGATTTGTTTATATGTGGTTATGTGTCCCACACTGAACCAATAAAAATTATCCCTAATATATTTTATGGTGACAGGTGGAATCGATGATGTGCTTTTCTCTGAGGTTCCTGAAATGCTAAGTACATGAACCTGGGATTATCAGCAGCAATCCTTTTTACCTGGTTATGAGGCAAACTTGGAAATGTTACAGGCTGATAGATGGATGAATGGAGCTAGATGATAGAAAAATAGATCATGCCTTGATTACACAGTTTGAGCTCCTGAATCAGCTGTACCTGCAGACACATGCACAAATGAATATATGTATATAATTTCAACTGGTTCAAGTGGGTTTCAGTAATTTACAACCGAGATTCCTTGGTTAATAGCCTACCTCTTTTTGGTCATATACATTATAGTTATATTCCCCAGTGTGTGGCTTGTAATTTTATTTATGGTGGTTTTGGCCATATACTTAATTTTATTTTTTAGGTTTATTTTTTAGATAGTAAATCTTATCATTGCAGTTTCAATTCCTGGTTAGAAAGATGCTTTTCATTCTGATTTTTTGAAGTCCCTATTTATTTCTTTATATTTTCAATATGGATCTTTAGGTCTAAAAATTGGAAATTAATTTTTGATGTGGTATAAGGCCAGGCAATGTTTCTCTCACTCTGTCCCTCCTCCTCTCCCCCTGCCTCCCTCTCCTCCCCTCTTCCCCACCTTCTCTTTCTCTCTCTGGTACTGGGAATTGAACCCAGGGGAACTCTATTACTAAGCCACATTCCCAGATCTTTCTATTTTTAATTCTGAGACAGGATCTTGCTAAGATGCCAAAGCTAACCTCAAACCTCAAACTTGTGATCTCCTGCTCAGCCTTCTGATTTGCTGGGATTACAGGTTTAGGCTACCAGGTTTGGCTAGGCAATCTCATTTTAAAAGCAGTAATGCATGATATAAATTTGAGAACACATACCAACACATGTCAAAATTACTATCTCTACCTTTCACTTGGTGGTGGCATTACAAGGGAGACTCTATATTGAAATACACACTAGAAGTACTTCTGCAGAGGACGCTGGGGATTGAACCCAGTGGCACTTTACCACTTAGCTACATCCTCAGCCTTCTTTATTTTCAATCTTGAGACAGGGTCTTGGTAAAGTTTCTTCCCTTTCTTAAGACAAGGCCTCACTAAGCTGATGAGGCTGGCCTGAAAACTGTAATCCTCCTGCCTTAGCCTCTTGAGTATCTAAGAATACAGGCATACACTAACACGCCTGGTTGTATATTATGATTTAATGAATTAATTTGTTATCATGCTAATATTTTCTTCTGGATTACATATGTGATATGGTATATATTTCTATTATAAGTAATATATTTTGCTGGAGAATACAGTTTGTACTTCTCAGGCAAAGTTTGCCTATTTCTACTTAAAATCAACTGAATTTCAAGGAATAGTGTATAGGTATTTTGATTTGTTTAGTTCAATTGTCAAAAAATTATTTTGCCTCATTATATTGCCTTTAATTTAAATATTATTCAATGATACACATAAACCTAACATACTGTGGATTTTCTGACATTCTCTAATGTTAAGATAGCTGTATAAATTTAGATCATAAATTTATGTCATAAAATTCAATGAACCATATTTTGTATTTAAGTTAACTGCACATAAAACACACGCCATACATGAAACAATTCAGTGCCATATAAAATTGTTATAGCAAAACACTTACTAAACTTCCTCTTACCAAAAAATAATTCTTTAATCTTCAAGCTCTACCCTAGGTGTATGTTGCTTTGCAATGCAATTTGTGAGTTCTATTCTTTTTTTCTTGTCAGATTATCACTTAAGACCTTGGTAAACGTAGTGCTGACCTAGGGAATCAGGCTAATGGTCAGTATCTCAGCTTTCTGCAATGAAGTTCAAGGTAACCACTGGAAATTGTACCCGTTTTCTAAGAGCTTGGGAAATGAATTCAAACAACTAAAAACCAATCTAGAATTCATCTTTTATTCCAAAAAGCAAACCACAATTGAGATGATCAGCACTGGACAGATTTCCAAAGAAATGCACACAAACATTGAGAATTTGGGTTGCATAACATTGAAGCCATCTGTAGCACAAACTTCAGTGATGCCTTCAAAATGCTACCTTTTCATTTACTGAGGATGCATTGAAAGATCAAATGCACCAAATCTTTTTGCAAAGCATAGGAGCATTTTTCTTTTTATGGTAAACAGGCTATGGAAAGAAATTTTCTAAATCTTTGTTGAAATTCAGAAGCCTTTACTAATCTTTTTTGAGTAAAATTATTCTGCAACAAGTTCCTACCAATCACAAACTTTCACAAGAAGTTAGATTACACAGAGAATTCATCTGAGAAGACACTTCTGTCAGAACCTGTACGCAAAGAGAGGAATGACTAAACATAAACTTTACCCTCCTTTACAGAGAGAATGATAAACCACTGTACTATCTTTCTTGTTCAATTTAATATGTATTGTCATAAAGATCACCTTCACAAGCAAAACCACTCTCCTTTATTTTCCTATAGCAGGAAAGAGAACACACATGAAACATGACAGGAAGCTCTGTTGCTCCAAAGATATTGTAGGATTGGATGATACGAAAACCTTCACCAAACTTGGGACCAAGGCACCATTCACACCTGGATGTGCTGAAATGGAGAAACATCAAGTCAACATGTAATAAATTTCTACCAAAGTAAAAACACTTTTCTCTTTGCAAGATCCAAAGTACTATAACATACAACCTTTCTCTTCGTTGAGCTTATCCTCTAGAAGTGGCACTTACAATCAAGTGAAAAATTATATGCTGCAGGGTGCTGTGGCCCATGCCTGTAGTCCCAGTGGCTTTGGAAGCTGAGGCAGGAGGATCACAAATTTGAAGCCAGCCTCAGCAACTTAGTGGGACCTTAGGGAATTTAGCAAAACCCTGTCTCAAAATTAAATAAATAAATAGGAGTGGGGATGTGGCTCAATGGTTAAGCACCCCTGGTAAGACAAAAAACTTAAATGTTAAAAAGTGCCAAACAATGAAGTATTCACATGTGTAACCCAATATTACTTTTCTTAAACAAAAGTATTAGGTGTAGTCTCTTAGACAACTCTCCATAATGATATATTTTGTTTTACTTCATTCTTACTAATAGCACATTTGATAGTTTGGGTAGACCACAATTTATTTTACCACTCTCTTTATGATGCACATTTAAGCTGCAGTTACCATCCCTGTAACAGACTTGTGTTCACGGGTAACTACTTCCATGAGGCCGAATCCTAAGATTTAAACTGCTGTTTTAAGGGGTAAGTAACAAACTGTCAAATTGCTGTCCAGCGGTTTACAGTTACCACCAACAGTAGCCAATAGTTCTGTCTTCAGGCATGGAAAGTCAACACAATATCAATCTTTTAAAAGTTGATAAGACAGGTAAGTAAAAAAAAGAAATCTATTGTTGCTATTTCACATTTTGGTTCCTTGATTACCATGAGGTTAACATTCCTCTTAGTTATCTGTTATCTGAATCATTCATGAATTAACAGCATATTCCTATTACTCACTTTTTTCTGGGTTATATCTTTACTAATTGATCTGTGGAAGATATACATGTTTCAACTTTTTATAAGCATTGACATATCTTATTTCAGTCGATGACTTGTTTTTTTCAATTTCATTGATGGTATTTTGTATTTGTGAAAATTTCTCTCTTGGATCCAATTCATAAACTTTGCTTTACTGTTTGCATTTCTGTGGTTTATTCAAGGTGTCTTTTCCTGTATGCCATGAAGATAAGTCTCCTGTACTTGCTTCTAAAAGCTTCAAGATTTTGGTTTTCATACTTAAATTTTTAACACTATTGGAAATGATCTTCATAAATGATCTTTGTGAATGGTGGTGACATATGCCTAGCAGAAATCTAATTTTAAATATTTTTTTCTCTGAAAATGAGCAAATGTCTCAGCAACATTTATTGAAAAGCCTCTCCCTCTGGATCCACGGTGCCATTTTGTCAAATATTGAGTTTTCACATATGCATGAAAACAAAATGACTGGGCTATGTTTTCTTCTTCCATTACTAAGTGTGTCCTTCCCTTTACCTAATACCAACCTGTTTTACTTTTTTTAACTTTTAATATAAAGTCTTGCAAGCCCTGTATGTTAGACTTCTTTTCCAGGTTTTCTCTGGCTACTTTGGATCCTTTGCTTTTCCATGTACATTTTAGAATCAGATCATCAAGTTCCTGAAAAAATTGTATTAGGATTTGACCAAAAATGTATTGGATTTATAGCTGTATTTGGGAATATCTGCTATATTTTTTGTATTGAATATGTATCCCTCCCCTTACATTCAGACTTCTTTACTTTTTCATTGTTTAAATTGTTTTTCATAAATATCTTGAGCATATTTCACTTGATATATTCCTAGATACATTGTTTTTACTATCATAAAAATCTCTTTTAAAGATTTTCTTTCTATTTAATGTCTGCTTTTAACCATATCTCCTTTTAAGCCCATTACTATTATTATCATTTCATAGATATTATGTTTGCTTACTTGTTTTTAAATTTCTGTTTTCACTATTCCTTCTTACATTTTGGACTTTGTTTTTCTAGTTGTTTTCCTTCTTTCGGATGCATATCCTTAAGGAAAATCTATTGAGAGTAAATTCTCTGTTTTGTTTTCCTCCAAAAACACCATTCTTTGTCTTTCTTTTTTGAAAGGTAGTTTTGCCAGGCAGAATATAATATTTTTTCAGACACTGTTGTGCTGTTGCTGACAGTTCCTCAGCCATTACTGTGGTTTTCTTCCAGCTGATTTTGGTTTCTTGTCTTTGTCTTTGGTGTTCTTTATTTTCACTATGAGGTACCTTTCTGAGCCAGTGCAGAGCTGTCTGTGAATTTACACCTTTCATTACTTCTGAGACTTTGCAGCCATCATCTCATCCAGTGAGGACTCTGCTATTCTGTTCTCACTTTTTGGCTCTCAAAGTCTATGTTAACTCTTTTCCTTCTTTACTTCCTGTCTCTGTCTTAACTGTGATTTTTCTGCCTCTTTTTTCATGTAGCATAACCTATTGTTTAACTCATGCACCAAGTTGATTTGAAGTATTACATTTTTAGTTTCTAGAATTTAGTTTCAGTTAAAGTTTCTTTTCTATATTTTCTTGGCCATATTTGATAATCTCTTATTTATTAACTATGTTTAAAATTGTATTTTATTTCTTGAAACATTTACATATTCTGTAAATAATACTAATATCTTAGATTCTTGAAGATTAGTACATGTTAGTTGTTTCTTCTGGTTTTTATTTTTGATGGTTTGTAAATTTCTTTAAATTATGAGATAATATTCATTGAATTTAAATTCCTGGAATCTTTGCTGTATAAATCGAGAATGTCCAATACATTGGTGGTTCATTGCTCTGGAACCATGTAGGCCTTCTTTGGGTCTAGCTTTAATTTAGGAATCTCAAGTTCATGTTCCCAACCTTGAGGTGAATCTAAATCTTTACAAGTTGGGTTTTGCTTCTTTAAAACATTTTTCCCTTGGAGAATTTTAAAAAATTTTCTCATTTGCAATAAAATTTCATGTGCTTTGAAATTTCAGTATATTAAAATTGAAAACTTCTTGGCTTGGTCCTTTTTTTATAGATAGATCTTTAACTATTTTTTTTAACGTTTCTTTAATAGTTGCTGTGTTAGCTTTGCATCACTCTAACAAAATGCCTGAGTTATTCAATTTGTAAAAAGAGAAAAGGTTTGTTTTGACTCACAGTTTTGGAGGTGCCTATTCATAATCAATTGGTCCCATTGCTTTCAATCTGTGGTGAGGCAACACATCGTGATGGGAGCAAGTGGTGGAGTAAAATCACTCACCGAATGGCCAGGAAGCAAAGAGAAAGAAGATGGAACTGGACTCCAGAATCCCATCCAAAGGCATGTCTCCAATTACCTAGTCATCTCTTGGTGGGCCCTACCCTTTTAAGGTGCCACTACCTCTCAATGGAGGTACTATCTTCAGGACCACACCATTAACACATGGTCCTCTAGAACATTCAGGATCCAAACTATAGCATCTGCCTTTTGTTGAGTCAATACTGGTAATTTAGACATTCCAGGGAAACTTAGGCATACAATAGTATTTATTAAATCAACAGTGCTGATGATTAATACTTAAGTAAAAATGGTTTTATGCTATCTGAAGGAAATAATAAACAAGCTTAAGTGAGCTATAAGTATGTAGGGGTTTAAGAATTCTAGTCCTGAGATCAGGTAATGACTCTACAACTGGTCATAGATGCTGGAGGAGAGCAGTTGCTCTGTCCAGGTCTCTATCACAGTAGAGCAAACATTTTCCCTGGGTGGAGGAATTTTTTTTAAAAAATTACTATGTACACTTCTATGTACATAGTAACTCATAGAAAGGATTTATGTAACAGCTGTATAAATATACTTCAGCAATCCACTCTTTATATTGGATTTATATAATAACTTGAGAAAAATGGCACTAAATTCACACTGTATTATTATCCCTGAAAAGCTGAAAGGGGCAATTTGAAGAATTGTGTATATGCTTTTGTAGGTGATGCGCTGGTGTGTGTGTGAGTGTGTGTGTGTGTGTGTGTGTGTGTGTGTGTGTGATTTAGTAAAACTGTTATTTGGCCCCTAATGAAGAAATTAAATTTTTTTGTATTTGTAGATGGACAGAATGCCTTTATTTTATTTGTTTATTTTTATGTAGTGCTAAGGATCAAACCCATTGCCTCACACATGCTAGACTCCGCTACTGAGCTATAGCCCCAGCCCTTAATGAAGACATTTCAGATACAAAAAGGTGTACTTTGGTCTGAAGTACTTCAAAATTTACTCACCATATCAGTAACTTTTGAACTTTTAGTGGGATCTTATCATAAGAACCAAGTAGATCATTTTTGACAATGAACAAAGCACATATGTGAGTAAGTTGTTGGGGACTATTGAAACAATTCTCGACCCATAAACTATGATGAGTGAAAGTATTCTCAAGCTGGATTTTTGTCAGGTTAAGCTTCAAAATTCCAGGTGGAAGAAAAAACAAGTAATTCCCATCAATAATCAGTTTGTCAAGAGATCTGTAAACAAAGATAAACTCATTTTAAAGATATTTATGCAATATTTATGCAATTCTGTCCCAGCGTTCTTAAAAACTGGCAACAAATTTAGTGGCAAGGAAAAAACACATGTGTATTTAAGTATTAAAATCAAGAGAAATTCACATATGAAACAACTGAACTAATATATTTTTACCCAAATAAGTACACTTTGTGTGCTCAGTTGGTGCCTGTATTTGGAAGGTCTTTGAATGGGGTCATCAGTGTGGAAAAAGAAATAATGTCCACAATCACAGGAAGACTAACAAACATTATATAATACAATATTTAAAAACATACAGAAAAAATGCTTTTATAGAAAATTGAATTTCAACATGTATTTGTCATTCCAATGGTAATAAAACCAGTGAAATTTGTGCCATCAAAATACACCATGTGCTATGTTATGCTTTGACTTTTTCAACACCCAAGTCCCCTTAAGTCTTCACTGTGTCAGTTGCTTTCAATAATCCTTGGTCCTTTATTCAGAAAACCAGCATGACTTGATTTTCTTATTTTCACTTGTCTCAGTAGTGTTTTCCACAGTCACTTATCTCCTTTCTAATTAGTGCTGAAAGAAGACAGAAAAGTATCTGTTCATGAAGGACACATAAAAATCGAAGTCAAAGGCCAACAAAATTTCATATGCATTAAAGGTGAACCGACTGGAAAATGGAATTTAGGCAGGGAGCAAGGGGCTTCTAGGTTCTCACTGACAGTCTAGTCTCATATTGTGACCCTTACTAACAGTATTAAAATGTGTTTGAAGGTGGTATGTATTTAAAACAGAAAGAGGCTAAGCAGATAACAGAATTCTTCCAGTTTGACCTTGGGCCTCCCATGATCTGGTACAGGTGAGCAAGACTCCAGGCTGTTTTGGTCCTGAAGGAGAGAACTAGCATGCTCACTTTTTCCTCTGCATCAAATGCAAGCCAACATGCCAGAAGCAGAGAGACTGACTATGGGCTGAATATTTATGTCCCTCTTAATTCCTATGTTGAAATCTTTGTCCCCAAGGTGATGACATTTAGAGGTAGAATTTTTAGGAGGTGATTAGGTTGGGGTGGACAGCTCTCATAAGCAGGATAAAACAGGCTTCAGATGGCTCCTTCTATAATGGGAGGCAAGAGGGAGAAGGTGGCTGTGTACGTGACAGCACACCCTAGCCAGACACCAAATTTACTTGCATATTCATATTGGGTTTCTGGGCTTCCAGAACATGAGAAATGAGTTTCTGTTATTTACAAGGTACCAAGCCTACAGGACATTGCTGTAGCAGCCCCCTCTGACAAGGACAAGTCCTGTGTGGACAACCAGAATGAGTGTGGCACATGCAAGGGAAAGGCCAGCAAATGTTCCCAGGACATCCATGTTGAGGACCCAGAAGTTTGGGTGCCCTCTTCCTATTTATGGGTTTTGGGGAGCTAAGCTGGCCAAACAATATTTGAAGCTGGAAGACCCCCACATCCAGTTTCAAAACTGAGCACTCTGGGGGCAGAGGAGTCTCCTTGAGTCATGACTGACATTCCTGCTGTTCTGAGTGGTGACATTCTCAACTGCCATTGGGCAAGCAGAAGAGCTACCAGATGAGGAAAACAGACACATTGCACAGGACAGTGGCCCTGAGGCAAGCACTCTCTGTGGAGAGACAGATAAGAAGTTGGGGTGGGAACAGGAAAAACAATGAGAGTCAAATGTGTGCACACTCAAACATCCAAATGCTTTCTTGAACCCAAATGCATGATTTGTGAAATAAAAGATTTAAGTGAATAAACAGAAGAACATGACCATTGTGGAGATCCAAATCAGAAGCCAAGTAGAAGGCATGATTCAGAACAAAACAAAAGTATAAAGAAAAATCATGAGGAAAAATGTAGGTGACACCGAAGATAGATCCAGTAGACCTAATATATAAGTAATAGTCATTTCAGGAAGAGAAGTAGAAAAATATGGAAGAGGCAATCACTTAACATATTGTCTTAAAGAAGTGTGAGCTGGCTGATTAAGAGTTCCCTGAATCCAAGGAAAGACAGATTTACAAAAGAAAACTGATCCACTCTTAAGTATTACCTTATGGAATTGCTGAAGATCAGAGATGATGAGAGAACCTTAAGGCTTCTCAGATGAGAATAAGAGCTGCTTACAAAGTAAGAGTAAACTGGCATCAGGCACCTGGCCTGCCATGCTGGAAGATGGGGAGGAAATGCTGATGGAGAGGGAGGGCTGCAGAGCCAGATCTACCACCACTGATGATGTCATTTGTTATCTTCAAGATTCAGAGAAAAAAGCTACTCACTAGAGAAAAGGTCTATAGGAACACTATCCCATCAACGACTTAAAACAGACATCTTTCCAGATTCAAGATGAGATGAAAGAAGAGACAAAGCAGCAGCAAGCAATGGATCTTGAAACATACAGTTAAAAATGAATGGAGATTGCCTGAAAATGTTGTGAGATTGAAATACTTGATAAATGTTCTGTAGACAGACAGACATAATGCAAAGGAAAATATCAATGGGAATCTCTGTCAAAAGTTTCTAAGCCATCTCCATAAAATCTAGAGTTAGATAAAAGGCAGGTAAGTTTTAAGGGAAAATAAAAATTTTTAAGTCTCAACTAGATGTCAAAGACAGCAGTGGGCAGACAGGCCATTATGTGGAGGCTTATGTAAAATATGAAGGAAAACATGTTTGATAATGAGTTTGGGGAAGGGATTAGAAAAGTATAGTAAAACACCACAATTAACAAGGGAGGAATAAAAGAGAATAAATATTATGCTGAACAAACCAGAAGAAGAAGAGGGAAAAGTAGGGAAAAGGAGAGGGGGAAACAGGAAATAAATAGTAAATACAAAGTAAAGCAGAAAGCAAAAAAAAAAATTAAATACATCAGTCTTTAACAAATATGGATGGGCAGAATTCTCCTATTAAAATTCAGGGATTGTCACATGGAAAATCAAATAATAGTATAAATAGTGTAAAATTAGAGAAAATGATCTCCTTTGCCAAAGATCATACTCCTAGAGAACAAAAGGAAAGCCATCAGATCTAAGGAGAACTTGATTTACATTGCTTGATTTTAAGATAACATAAAGAAAAACATAGTTTTTCTATGCTGGATAGAGCTAAAAATGGAAGTAAGAGAAGCATTATATTCACAGTAACAACACAATTATAGAATACTTAGAAAAGCCTATTAAGAAAGATACAAGGTGGATCAGACAAGATCTGAAAATATAAAAAATGTGTTTTAGAATGAAAAAATTTATTATCATCAAAAATATAAATTCTTCAAAATTTTGTGTAAATCTCAAGGTGATGGACAACTAAAATGCCAACTTTGTGTTGATGTGTATTGAAAGAGAAGCTGGGAATTATATAAAATGATCTTAAAGGTTATCATCTAAAGAGAGTTATTAAGAAATTATTATTGAAAAATAACAAAATAATCTATTTTTATTAGATTATTCTAAAGTAAAAATCAAAATTGCATGATACTCATGCTAAGCAAAGTAAGCCAATCCCCCCAAACCAAAGGCTGAATGCTCTCTGATCCATAATGGGGGGGGGGCATGTGAAAAATGGAGGAACTGTGAATGGGCAAAGGGGAAAGGACATAGAGACAGGAAAAATGGTGGAGTGAGATAGACATCATTACCTTAGGTATGTGTATGACTGAACATATAGTGTGATGCTATATTGTGTACATCCAGAGAAACGAAAAGTTGTGCAATTGTGTACAATGAATCAAAATGCATTCTATAGTCATATATACCTAATTAGAATAATTAAATTAAAATAAAAAATGAATTTTAAAAAGTATGATACTGATATAGAAAGACACAGAAAAACTTCAGACTTTCTTTTTTATTAATGTGAGAACCAGAGTTTAATATTAAAACTACATTAAGTATTTTGAGCATTTTATAATGTGTATTTCCTTATAAAGATGTAGCAGATAAGAGCTATTCTATGAATTTTGTAGCTCACATTTTTCATTGCTTGCTAAATAAATGAGAGGACTCAAATTTCTCCATCACAATCGTTACCAAATATCTTTAAGGGAAACATGACTTTCTTTGTACTTACTAATCCCCAAATACCTGAGTTTCTGGATATCATTCGGAATAGAAGTAATTTCATTATAGGAAATATCAAGTTCCTCAAGATGGGCCAAGGAAAATAACCTAAAACAGAGAAAACTAATTGTAAATATGACTATCTATTTGTCATAGTTGGGAATAAAAGAATCAAATATTTAAGTTCATAGGTGATAGTACAGAAGTTGTACCTTGCTATTATCTTCACATTTATATAGACATCTTTTCATTAGGTATGGGGTAATTACTTTCTAAAAATTTTTTATCTATCCAATGAGACTTGCTTGAGATATTTGGAGTGGGTAAAGCCCCATTTAGAAAAAGGCACCTGAGACATTTTTAAAAGCATTTAAAACACACACACACACACACAAACACACACACACACACTCCATTTTTCGTGGTTGCTGTATTAGAGTCCTCAGGCTGATATAACAAAGAACCACAATCCAGGTGGCTCAAAAAACAGAAATTTATTCTTTTGCAGTTCTGGAAGCCAGAAGGCCAAACTCCAGATGTCAGCAGGCTGATTTCCTCCTAGAGGTTCTGAGGGAGAACCCGTCCCTTGCATGTCTCCCAGCTTGTAGAGGCTACCTGCAGTCCTTGGGGTCCCTTAGCTTCTGACAACAGAACTCTCACCTTGGACTTTGTCTTCCTATAAGGATACCAGTTATTGGACTTAAGGCCTACCCTAATTCAGTATGACCTCATGGTAATTTAACTAACTGCATCTATGAAGACCTTATTTCCAAATAAGGTCACATTCTGAGTTTCCGTATGGACACAGATTGTTCAGCGACACTATTCAACCCAATTGCATTAAGACTTCCATGGTGAAATACCTTTGATCATTCTTTCAATTGAGATAAGTTCCTTTAAGTAAAAACCAAAGAATGCCAAGACTTTATAACAAGTTATGCAGTTATAAGAATTGAAGAATACTGTTATTCTGCCACAAGCCCTGTCTCCTGGAGGATGAGAATGGGAATCACTTCTTGAAGATTGGAATTGAAGGACTCAATATATAATATTTGTCATAACTTCTAGTGAAAATCCCCCTTTCTGTGTGTGCTATCCTCAAATGTCTTTCTGATTCCCTATAAATAAAAGATGTAAATTTATTTGCATGATTATTAACTAAGGCATCATTAACACGGTATTTCACTAACTTTTTACTATTTTAGCATGACATACAAAGGTCCTTAGGACCTGGCTCCAGATTACTTGTCTATCTCACCTTTCACACTCTTCTCCATTGTCCCTGTAGTCCAGGGACAAATTTTATTTGCTAAAATTATTTTGTTAAAATTTATTTGCTAAAATTCTCTGCATTAACTAGTTCTCACGTATCTCCAAATACTACATGTATTTTCCCCAACACTTGATTTGTCTTTCAAGTTTTAAATCTTGGTTCAGATATTAACTCTTTCAAGGAACTACTTCTGACTCTTTCAGAGTGGGAAGATTTCTCTTCTGTACTTCTCTGCTTGCCTCTATCATGGGACCTGTAGCATTGTGCAATAAATGCTTGCCTCCTAAACTCATAAGTTCCTGGAGGGATTCCATTTTGCATTTCTATATATCCATTCCTCACATAGCACCTATGTGTATCAGAATTACTGAGTAAATCACAATTGGATGAAAGGAGTGGTGATTCCAGGTAACTTAAAATTAAATGCTCTGAGAAATTAAGATTGACTAGGAAACTGGGTGTGGTAGTGCACACCAATTTTAATCACCTCTGTAAAGAATATGATAATATCATTTGCTATAAAATATGTTTTATTTTATTGCCTCATCCTGAACTCCCCCTTATTCTAGTTCCAGGCTTTTAGGTGGATGATATGTCCTGATTACTGGGAAAGTTGAATAAGGCTTGTGGGCAGCATCAAGGAAGCAGCTTAGGTTCCGGAGTGGGACTGACCTCATCTGTGATTTTATAAAGCAAATTTAGAAAGCCTCAGTTTGTTCTGGTACTCTATACACCATTAGCACCAACTCTGTCCCTTTTTTTTTTCTTTAGGATGTATAGAGTTTTTAACACTTATTTCATTGCTTTATTTACCAGCACGTTATTGGGCAAAAGGTGCTTAGAGCCCTGCTGCTAGCTTGGAGGAAGAGGCTATCATTAATAATTACATGTTTTAATGGTTATGATCAAATAATAAATATCATTTATTAGTAGCATACTGTATGTTCATGCCAATTTAGAATGTTCTTTCACCATACCATTACAAGATTGTTATCCCTTTTTTTTTCAGGTATCAGATATGTGGAGACAAAGAAACTTAATCTCCCCTTTTAATCTATAACAATATGGAAAAACAAAGTATGCAACATCAGTTGTTAATACAGAAAAACCAGCTGTTAGTATAAGTTCTCAAGATCAGTTGTTGGGTATTTTGTTCTAAATAGATTATCTTTCCCAAAGAAACTGCCTGCTCATTAAAGCAAACTGAATCAGACAAGGAAAGCAAACATTTGATTCTGATAGTTAAAAGTTACAATTTTCTATGTCATTTTTATTCTGCTAGCCACTGAGAAAAAGATAAAGACTTTTTTTTCTTTCTTGAACTTTTGTGATAGTTATTTCTGCATAACCTCAGGGTTTGATTCCCAAAAGTTGTTTTGGTAGCAAATAGTATTTGTTTATGAAATATGTGTTTTTCTCTGTTCACGAAAGGTTGTAATGACATCACCAAAACAAGCTTCTTTCCTTTTTTGGTTTCCTTTTCTCTCTTATCTTCTCTATCTAAAAGTTTTGTGGAAAGGAAAAAACACTTTGGATTTTAAAGTGATTTATTATCTTTATTTTATAAATCTTTCAAAAAGACAAATCAAAGAACTCTCATGATTGCAAAATTCCAAACATGACATGGGACAATTGACTATACATTGATAGTCTCTAAGGGGCATGGCTGGAATGATAGTTCTTTCTGTCTCCAAAACATGGGCCTTCCTTCATCCATGTTGCTGCATACCAGATGCCCCACCAGGTCAGAGCAAACCATCAGAAACAAAAATGTGGCCTCTGTGAATTGGTGCTTTTACCAGATGATTTTTTTCCTCATTAACTTTTAGTTCACCTACATTGAAACAGTCAGCTGTTATATAATTTTTTAAATGTTGGATATTTCATTTTGATTTTGAAACTTAGATCAAGGGGAAACAAAAAATCTGTAGAAATCATTAAGAGAATGTAAAAAATAATTTACAAGGTTTTCTTATTTTCTAACTTCCAGATAGAAATTGAAGTTAAGGTTAAGAGTGCTGAAGTTAAGCTTATAGCATCTAAGGGGCAAAGCTCACCTCTGATAGTCCCTAGCCTTTTCAAAGATGCCATGTTGAGTCTCATGAAAGCAGAAAGATCTAGTGAGGAGTAGGAAGATAATAGTGAAAGAACTTCATCACAGTTTTAGAAAAAGTTTAAAAAGTCACCTAAATAATATATCTGAGAAAAAATGTTTTTTATAATATGGAAGTGATAAGAAAATTTAGATGATGATAAGAAGACTAGAAAAAGGTGATCTTCTAAACATGTTTTTTTGAGGTATTTGTTTTTTTGTTTTTGGTACTGGGGGTCTAACCCAGGGGTACTTAATCACTAAGTCACATCCCCAGCCCTTTTTATTTTTTATTATGAGACAGGGTCAGGCTAAGTTACCTAGGGCCTTGCTAAATTGCTGAGGCTGGCTTTGAACTTGCCACCGTCCTGTCTCAACCTTCCAAATTGCTGGGATTACAGGCATGTGCTGTAAACATTTTTTTTTTTCTTTTTTTTAGTACTGGGAATGGAACAAAGGGCACTTTACCCCAGCCTTTTTAAATTTTTTTTTTTTATTCTTTGATAGGGTCTCACTAAGTTGCTGAGGGCCTTACTAAATTGCTGAGCCTTTTCTCAAACTGGAAATTCTCCTACCTCAGCCTCCCACTTCATTGGAATTATAGGCATGAGCCACCTGGCCCAGCAAAAAAGTATACATCTTAATTTAAATTCTAATATTATGGCTTCAAACTAGTTGTTTATTTAATAAAGTACTGCTAAATTTTATTTGACCTGCTAAATGTATACTACTAACCACATGCTTTCTTCAAATGTCCTTTGTAAATAAGGCCCACCTGAAAATCCCATTTAAAATTCCACTCTCGCTTCCTTATACCATTCTGTTTTCTTCTTTTTCATAACATTACCTTTTAAGTTACTCCATTTATTACCTACTAGGTACTTTTTTTACTGTGTATATTACTTATTCTATGAATATGTGAGATTCAGAAGTGATTTTATATTAGCTTTCTATTGGTGCCATTTAAATTGCAACGTTAACTTTGTGCCTTAAAGTCACAAAGATTGATTGTTTTACAGTTACATAGGTCAGAAGTTTGGCACTGTGTCACCATACTAAAATTAAGTCTTCAGCCAGCTGCATCCCTCTCTAGATAATCTGTGTCTTGCTCATTCAAGTTGTTGCTGGAATTTGGTTCCTTCTGGCTGCAGCACTGAGGTCTCTGAGCTCCTGTTGGCAGCAAGTTAATGACCCTTCCCAGGTTTTGCAAACTGCCGTATTGCATTCCTTGACTCATGGCCGCCTTCCACCTTGGAAGCAGTAAGAGCAGGCCCACAGGTTGCCTCCTTCTTTAAATCCTGCCGCTTCCCTTTCATTTTTAAGAGCTCATGGAATTAGACTGGGTCCATTTGGATAATCCAGAATAATCTCCCTACTTTTTAAAATCAGTAATTAGAAACCTTTTGGTATCTAGTCTAAATTCCTCTTCCATGCCATGTAACATATCCATGTTTTGTGGGGATTAGGACACAAACATCTCTAGGAACAATTATTCTGCTGATCATAGTCCATCCTAGAGATTTACCTCTACCCCACCTGCAAAATACCTTTAGAGATCCCAAACTCCCCTAGGTCTCATCCCATTACAGTGTCAACTCAAAGTTCAACATCTCTTCTGAACTCAAACCCAAACATCATGCTTTAAAGCAGGTGGAGGTGAGGTTCCAAACTTAATCTCTCTGGGTACACAATATTTTCTCCTTTGGTAGTCTAATAAACTAAGGCAATGTTATCATCCTTTAAGATACAACGGGGCAGGCATTGAATAACAGTTATAGACATTCTGGTTCAAAAGGGAGAAAATGAAAAATTAAAAAGCAGTTACCAATCCTAAGCAATTTAGGAATCCAACTGGGAAAATTCCATTTGCTTTCAAGGCAGGGAATCATCATCTGCAACCTACTGGCTTCCATGTCCTTCCCTCCTGGCTCCTGGCTCTGCCTCAGGCATCAGCTTTGCTCTCTCAGCTCAAAAGCAATACTAAATCATTACAAGTGTCTTCAAACCTCCTTTTTAATCATCATTCTTCATACATTCAAAGATGACTGTAATTCAAGTCATTTCAGAGTCATCTCCCTCAACTGACACATAATAGGAGTTAAATTTTTTTGTTGTTGTTAATATGTGGTTTCCAGTTTTCCCACCCACAGGACTGCATGTTTTTCCATATTCATTCTCAGAGCCTGCTTCCGGTTTTAGGAGATAGGGTCATTCCTCCTGTTCAAGACCAGGATCTCCACCTGTGCCCATGACTCCTTTCCCTTCCACCTCCTGTAAGATTGTGAAGTTCTGTCCCATCAGGCATCCTTCCATACAGCCGGCCAGTCTATTTTCTACTTATTCCTTTTCATCATTCTGTGAATATGCCTGAGTCTTCTTTTTTTTTTTTTTTTTGGTGGGGTGGTACCAGGGATTGAACTCAGGGGCACTCAACCACTGAACCACATCCCCAGCCCTATTTTGTATTTTATTTAGAGACAAGGTCTCACTGAGATGCTTGGCCCCTCACCCGTTGCTGAGGCTGGCTTTGAACTCTCAATCCTCCTGCCTCAGTGTCCCAAGCCTCTGGGATTATAGGCAAGCACCAGTGCACCAAGCTTCCCAAGTCTTTTTTTTTAAACTTATTTTTTTAAATTATATATGACAGTGGAATGCATTACAATTCTTATTACACATACAGATCACAATTTTTCATATCTCTGGTTGTAAACAAAGTATATTCTCACCAATTTGTGTCTTCATACCTGAACTTTGGATAATAATGTCCATTACATTCCACCATCATTTCTAACCCCATGCCCCCTCTCTTCCCCTCCCACCCCTCTGCCCTATCTAGAGTTCGTCTATTCCTCCCATGCTCCCCCTCCCTATCCCACTATGAGTCAAAAAAAAAAAAAAACTAACAAAAATGTTTCTAAGATCCCATGTTCTTTCTATCTTTTATTGAATCTCTCTCTTCCTGGTACATCCAGATTTCTCCAAAAGGTGGTCCCTATACTCATCATTACCAATTTCTCTCCTCCCCTTCTCTCTCAGCCCACTACAAACTGGCTTTTGTTCCTACCATTCCACTGAAATTGTTCTCAGATTTAACCCGAGTTTTTCTGTTGTACTTGGTACTGTTAGTCATCCTCCTTTTCTGAAGTAATCTGGCTTCCACAATACACCTGGTTCTCTTTGTGCAATCTGACAGTTTTTCCCCCTCCAGGTCTAGAATTTCCTCCTCATCTGTCTTTAGCTGAAATGCTGATGTTTCTCCAGCAACATCGTTCAGATAATTCCTCTACATATATACTGCCTTCAGTTAGTATATACTGTTAATTCAAAAATCTTTATTTCCAGGGGTTGGGATTGTGGCTCAGCGGTAGAGCGTTCCCCTAGCATGGGCGGGATCCGGGTTCGATTCTAAGAACCACATAAAAATAAAGGCATTGTGTTGTGTCCATCTACACCTAAAAAATAAATATTAAAAAAATTTTATTTCCAGCACAAAACTCTTCTGTGGTTCACTATGTCTAAGTCCAACGGTGGGATAGAAAATAACCCCTGACCAACATATTGATGTAGGGTTAAACACATTATTTCCCTCCCTTCAAAACTCCTTAACTTTAATCTGGTCTTTGTTTTGCTTAAAACTAATTAAGGGCTTCTCATGGCACTTAAAATATACATTTCTTCATGTGACCTCCAAAACTTGATGGGATGTAGCCATTTTCAAACACTTGGCCCTCACCTGGGGCCACATTCTCATCATCCCCCAAACCAGGCTGGCTTCCTGGAAGCCTTGAAGGGCCAGGATCTCACCTACCTTATTCCCACTGCATAAAATATTCTTTTCTCTATTCTTGGCCTAGACTCATAATATATGTCTGCTAAATGTCATTTCCTCAAATAATGTTTTCTTAGCAAATCAATTTAATTCATATTCCTTCTTCCTGTTCTTTTCATTCATAATCCTTAGAATACGTATTTATTTATTACAGTATCTATTAGAATTTCAATATCCTTCTCTGGATTCTAAACCCCACAAGAGAAGGGATCATTCCCCTTCTAGTCTACCAATCTAAATACAATTCTTAAGAAAGAACTCACTATTTAGTAAATAATTAATAAATAAATTTTACATGATTAAATTATTCTACTGTAGGTATCTGGGAGTCGCAATGCATTTTTTTTTTTTAGCCTTGACTTCTAGGTTTCTTAACTGCTGAATGTCTGATCAGTACCAAATCTTGCAGATTATGCTTTATTTCTCAACAATATGTTCCTTCTCTGTGCATATGACCATTGCCATGGTTCAAGGTTTCTTTATTTCTTGCTGAGCTATTTTAATAGCACTACAACTGGTCCCCTTGAATTCTGCTTGGTCCCTCATATCCATCGTCTGTACTGCCACCAGTGTGACCTAAAATAGATTCCATATTCCCCTGTGGAAAACCCTGTAATGTATTCTCATTGCATATAGCATAAAGTATAATTTTTTAAAAATCTTGACTCACAAGGACCCTGGCACCAGGCTCATTTCTCACCACTTGACTTTGCTTCAAAAATGACAAACTCCTTATAGTTCCCATCCCATATTTTATATGTTGCTTCCTTGCTATCTTCTTTTTGAGCAAAAAATTATGGGACCAACTCTCTCTTGCTCTCTCCAGACCCTGAAACCCAGCTAACTCATAGTCGTACTTGGATCAAACATCATCTTTTCTAGGGAGTTATCTCTTATCCTCCTGAATGAGTTGCATGCTAGTCTATGGAATTCACACATCTTACAATTTACATTGCTGTTGTTTTACTTTACTAATTGTATCCAACTGTCTGCCTTCCTTGTAGGCAGTGAGCTCCTGGAAGAACATAGTAGATGCTTCATTAACATCTGCTGAATTATGTACAAAAACGAAAACATAGCATTCGAAGTGCATCAGGGTAATTACTTTTGACAGTAATAACATCCAAAATTCAAAATTTATATGGAACTGGAACTATCTCTAATATGTTGCATAACTGTTTGATTCACTGCATTTCACTCCATTTTACTCAGTTAATGCTCCCTAAATCCTGCCACTGTGCATTGGGTCATTTGTGCTCAGCAAACTGGAATTCTGACAACAGTTCCTAAGTATACAGAGTTCAGCCTTTTCCTCACTGTACAATCACTCTCTTGGTGAGTTTTTACTTAACAAACTCTGCAAACAAACATTTTAACTTATGTCAGATGTTGCTATAAATCTTCTCTGAGGTCAATAAAGTTTTCCCATTATGTTTTTCATTCTTGGCTTCATTATGCCATCAATCTTTTCTGGTTATGTATATTCAATGCTATTTTATAAAAACTACAGTACTTTCTTTAAGAAACACTTATATTTTGAAAACTAGCTCCTTAAAACCAAGAGTTCATACTAATTTGTCCAATCTCTTAACAATGAACAATATGTTGTCCCTTTAGTTGTGATCAAATTTTTGTTGCTTTAGGGATTTCTACATTTTTAAATGATGGTTATGATTATTTATAATATATAATTATGATTACAGGTTATCCAGCACAAATTCATGTCTAGGTGCTGCATATGTAACTGTATATGTACATAAATATTTATATATTTCTGTGTATGTATACAAATATATGCAATTTATGTGTGTATGAATATATATATATATATATATATATATATATATGTAACATGGATATTATAGATAATGTCTTTAACTTACATTCAGTTTGTTAAACTATAGTTTAAAGAAGTAGCTTGTTTGGGCATTTGGTTAAGATATGGGTTTACAGCTTTCATTAAAAGTTAAATAAGTTCAGCCACGCACTGTGGCCCACACCTGTAATCCCAGCAACCTGGAAGGCTAAGGCAGGAAGATCACAAGTTCAAAACCAGCCTTAGAAAGTTAGTGAAATCCTGTTTCAAAATTAAAAAGTAAAATTGGTTGGGGATGTAGGGTTAAGCGCCCTGGGTTAAATCCTCAGTAACAACAACAACAACAAGAACAACAAATTAATGGTTCTTATGTAAGAAGTCCATCTCTATATACCCAAATATCAGTCTTTCTATTAGAGTTGAAAAGATCTTAGATAGCACTTAGGCCAATCTCCTTAGTTTATATATTAGGAAATTGAGACCAAGAATTGTCAAATTACTTCCTGCAGGTTAAAATATCAACTTTAATATTAGAGGTGTACATTCCAAATCCAAGTTCAGTGCTCTTCCCATATCCCCAAAGGCCATGAAAGGCGGGTACAAGGTTCTCATCTGAACTGTATTACAGGACTCTGGTTCATTTACTCCATAATCAGTAGCAGATCTTTAGATGAGTATTCACTAGACTCATATTAATTGCCATTTATGCAGCTGATAGGATTATTTTTAGTACCAGAATAAGAATAAAATCAGTTAATTAGAAGAGAAGATTACTAAATAGCCAAAGAGCTTCTAGCTGTTTCCAAAGGGTAGCTTATTCTTTACTAAATTAAATAGTTTAATTTTATTTCCTATGTTTATAATCTCAGATAATCAAACTTACCCATTCGGAAGAACATGAATATAATTAAAAGCAATGCTGAAAATTCGAAGGAACTTAAGGTATTGGATTTCAGAAGGAATTTCTTTGATGGGATTATTTCTCATTTTCAGTATTTGTAGATTTTTAAGACAAAGTATCTGGAGAATAGAAAAGAGAAACAAATATGAACAGAATAATAACTCCTATTTGCTACCTTAACTCTTTGAACTATCACGAAATCAGTATGACAACATAACTTGGCTTATAACCTATATCTCAACAATATTTAAAAAAAAATTTATTTTATTTATTCTAACTTGTTATATATGACAGCAGAATGCAACTCAATTCATATTACACAAATATTAGCACAAATTTTCATGTCTGTGGTTGAACACAAAATAGAGTCATACCATTCTTGTCTTCATACATGTACTTAGGTAATGATGTCTGTCTCATTCCACCATCTTTCTTACCCCCATGCCTCCTCCCTTACCCTCCCTCCCCTTTGCCCTATCTAAAGTTCGTCTATTCCTCCCATACTGGCCCCCATCCCCATCATGAATCACCATCTTTATCAGAGAAGATATTTGGCATTTCAACAAATACTTCTAATAAACCTTTAAAACAAGTGACCAGCATTAATAGGTATGATCAAGAGAGACAGAGCAACTAGTATATTCATATGTCCTTGACTCAAGAAGAGTTCTTTTCAAAATGGGAAAGGTCAGACTTTTTGATCCAGCTCAGAGTTTCATGTGAAGCAATCATGGAAAGATAAGGGAGGAAGGAGACAGCTCAGAGCTGGGAAGGTTAAGTGGACCCAACCACTTGGAGGAGAGTGATTCAACAATACTCTACTCGGCTATCTAACAATAACAGAGTATCTAACATAGTATCTAACAATACTCAGTGAAACAGTCTTACAGTAAGACTGTTTCATGAGCTATCACAGTAATTTAATTTTCATATCAAAGTTAAAGATATACCATTTATACCCATGATCTTTGCTTAATATAAATTTTTCTTTCTGCTCTCTGATGAATCTTGTTTTTGTTTATTTGTTTCATTTTTTTGGTTCTGAGGATTGATTCCAGGGATGCTCTGTTACTGAGAGACATTCCCAGTCCTTGTTTTATTTTTTATTTCAAAAGACAGTGTGTCTCACTAAGTTGCCAAGGCTGGCGTTGAACTTTGCAATCCTCTTGCCTCAGCCTCCCAGTTGCTGGGATTATTATTATTATTGAGCCTTTAATAATAATAAAATAACAAATTGATGGAGTGGAGGATAGTAAATTTTGTAGCCAATTTATTTATAGTATTCTCTTAAAATCTCTTTTTATAAAAAATTGGTAAGGTCAGGAGCGACCTTTCATTCTTGGTTTTAGTATCAATGCCTTCTGCCTTTTTATTCCCCCATCAGTCTATGTAGGTTTGTGAAGTGTTGTGGATCACTTCAACGTAATAACATTTGGGCTTGTTGGTTTTATTTCTCTTTTTTCTACTCTCTGTTTCACCAGTTATAGTACTAGTTTTTATCATTTCCTTTTTTCATTTTCATTCTTCTCAATTTTTAAAAAATTTCTCTTTTGATTTCTTCTTTGACTCATGGTTAACAATGAGTTGCTTAATTTTCACATGAGTGAATTTTCAAATCTTGGACTTTGATTTCTAATGTCATTCCACTGTAGTAAAAAAATAAACCTTTATGATTTTTAATCCTTTTAAGTTTGTTGAGGCTTATTTGAGACCTTACACATGGTCTATCCCGAAAAATGAAAATTTGGGAATTTTTTTTCCCATGGCTATTGGTTGGACTGTTTCATAGATGTCTTTGAAGTCTAATTGGTTTACAGTGTTGTCCAATTCTTCTATTTCCCTGTTGATATTATTCCTAGTGGTTCTATGCATTATTGAAAGTGATGAACGTATCCGATAATAATTGTCGAATTTCTTATTTCTTCCTTTCTTTCAGTTTTTGCTTCATAAACTTTGGGGCTCTGTTGTAAAAATACATGTATGTTCACATCATCCTGATATATTGACAAAATGTCCTTCTTTGTCTCTTGTAACATTTTTTGTTGTAAAATCTGTTTTGTCTGATACTATTACAGTCACTCCAGCTTGCATGATATATCTTTTCTCATGCTTTTACTTTTAATCACTTTGTCATTTTCAAACTTAAGTGTGTCTCCTACAGATAGCATATCACTGGACCCTGTGTATTTTTGAAGCCCAGCCTGACAATCTGTGAGTTTCACTTAATGTATTCACGGTTAACATTATGACAAACACAACTGGATTTACACCTGCCATTTTACTTTTAACTTTCTATATGTCTTATGATTTTTTTGTTCCTTATTTACTGCTTTCTTTTGCATTGAGTAAATATTTTCTAGTGCAAACATTTTAACTACTTTAATGATTTTTCACTATATTCTCTTGAATTCTTACTAGAACCTACTTCGTATTTACATAAACTTAATTCCAGTTAGATATAGAAATGTTCTTCTCTGTAGTCTATTCTGTCTTCCCTTTATTCTTCTGTAATTGTTAAACATATTGCATCCATAGGTTATAAGACTAATGATATATTATTATAATTATTACCAAATATAATTTTCCATCTTTTCAAAGAAGCTTAGAGAAGAAAGGAGACCAAATATGTTTACATAGAATATTATATTAATCTTCTTATTTAACATTTCTGCTTCTACCTTCTCCTGTCCTCAACTATTGC
The DNA here is from genome assembly GCF_052094955.1 of Ictidomys tridecemlineatus. NCBI lineage: Eukaryota > Metazoa > Chordata > Mammalia > Rodentia > Sciuridae > Ictidomys > Ictidomys tridecemlineatus. The sequence continues at coordinate 160,155,777 of NC_135482.1, read as the reverse complement.
AGCAGACTCTGTGCTCTGCCTGATTCCCCAATCTTAAATCCTGTCATAATTCCAGCCACCCCACTCACCCAAGTCCCAGGCTTCCATCCATTACCTGTGTCCCATGCTAGTAACTGGGTATAATTAGCTCACCTCAACGTAGCCCTTCTATGCCTGGATGTTACCACCCTCACTAGAATATTTTACCTACAGCTATATAGCACAGATGTACATAGTAAAGACAAGTTTTACTAATTTCTATCACTTTAAAGATAAGCACTCTGTATCTCATATCTTAACAGCTCCCCTTCATTTAAATGTCATTTTTTTAATGGATGGAGAATTTTTGGCAGATACACATTGCCAAAATTAAATTAGCACAAAAAAAAAAAACTAAGATCCTTATTTTCCTTGGGAATCCGTCTCAATTTGTCTTAGTCAAATTAATAAAACTGGTTTCATTGTTTAGAAAAGTAAAAAGCAAGTCTTCCTATTAAAAATAAAAACTCCTTCTCCTTCTACTTTATTTTTCCTCAAAGCTCTTATTATCATAGGATAGATCACTCCCAAAGATGTATGATCTCCCCCCACTACAGCATATACTCCATGAAATAGATATTTTGTTTGTTTTGCTGGAAAATATGTGTTTTCACTACTACATGTTTGAAATAGGAAGCAGGTCATTTTGGATTGAAAATTAAAAATGGCTTAACTTGGGGCTGGGGATGTGGCTCAAGCAGTAGCGCGCTCGCCTGACACGCGTGCGGCCCAGGTTGGATCCTCAGCACCATATACAAACAAAGATGTTGTGTCCGCCAAAAACTAAAAAATAAATATTAAAAAAATGGCTTAACTAAATGTCAATATTCTGAAAGTCAATTCACAAAACAATTAATCACCCAGTGACTGGTGAGGCATTGACTACAGACACTAAAACAAATAAACAAAAAACAATTTGCCCTAATGTCTTGTTTATTTAAAATGGCATTAAATTATATCATTCCAGATATGTTATCCTTCATATATTTCATTGAGCAGTCTATGGTTAATTAAACTTGCTAAAGTATCATCTGATCACTAACTTTGTTTTCAGAGCTTTGGATTGGCATGGGGACATGTTTATTATTAAGAACTAGAAGAAATATTTTTTGTACATCGAACAAATTTTACACAGTAAACATATTGGAGAGTCTGACTATAGCATAGCCTTTGAGGATTATGTCAAGGGACTTCCTAAAAAAAGTATACTACACTTTTGTTAATATGTATTTTTTTAAGTTGTAGGTGGACACAATATCTTCATTTTACTTTTATGTGGTGCTGAGGATTGAACCCACTGTCTCACACCTGCCAGGCAAGCACTCTACCACTGTGCCACAGCCCCAGCCTTTTTGTATTGTATGAATAAATCTTTTCAGTTGCAAAACAAAATGTTTGTACTTTATAGTAACTTCAGGGTCTATTTTTTGGTTACAGTTATTCACAAATAATAAATCATAGCAATATATGTATATACAATAATTATATATATATATATATACAAGAATTAAAATGGACTCACTTCTATGGGAAATTCACGGAGGTCATTAAATGATAAATTAAGATATATCAATTGGGAAGCCAAAGGTGAGAAGTCTGGACAATAAAGGAGGAAAAAACCCTAAAAGAAAGTGAAAGAGATATTAATTCTTAACAATATATTCTCCCCATGAGAATGCTCCTTTTAAAATTTCTAATGGTAATACTACAAACTCATTAACACTGTCAAACTTTTCCTAATCTGTGAAGGGAGAAATTGTTTCTCTATGTAGTTTTAAATTGCATTGTTTTTATTTTGAATGAGGTCAAGTACTTTTCATATTTATAAGGATATTTTGTTTCAGTGAATTGTTTGTTCACTTATTTTGCCCCCCCCCTTTTTTCTGTTGGATGCTATTGTAAATGCAATTATTGTCTTAATTTGTTTATTAGCTCTAGCAGCTTTCTCATCAGTGCTGATCATAACTCCAGCAACCATAATCAGAAATGTTGTAATCCCCAAAGATCAAATTCCCTGAAATCCCAAATCTCTAAAGATCAAAATCCCTCAAATCACAATCCTGAAAGATTAAAATCCTAAATGTTGTAACCCTGAGAACGAAAATCTCCAAATTCCAAATTTCCTTTGAAGAAAAGCCTACATAGGAGGGACAGAAAACTGAATTCTTGGGAAGGCATTAGTGTGTTTTTTGTTGTATGCAGTAGAGTTGCCAATTTATTCCATTATGTAACACTTCCCATTCACACAGAATGTCATGTTTGTCTTCAAGAAACTGTCAGAGCATGAGAAGGATCTGAGGAGTTCAGTGACCTTCTGACAGATGCTTGCTGATTCAGAAGTTTCTCCAGGGTTACAAAACACATTATATGGTAAGTTATTCTTGGTTAGGACTTCTTCTATTTACCACTAAATCTGACAGAAAACTAGTGCATGCTTCACTTTGGCTAATGAGCAGCATTTAAAAAAGGTCTTTAGTAGTTCCTTGTTGTTGAAGTTTTTATCAAATATATAGGTTTTTTAGGCCAAAGAGTTCTGGGTTCAAATCGAAGTTTGCTTACTGTGTAGTCTTATGCAAATTACTTTCACTGAAACTTGGTGTTTTCATATGTCATATAAAGATTATAATACCTACTTTGCAGAATGCTAAGTTTTAAGAGTAGCATAGGCTTGGAACATGGTGAGTGCTTAATAAATGGTACCAAGTATTTCTGTTATGCATCATATTGGGTTTGTGTTTGTTGAAAAGCCAAAAATTGCTGCTAACTTAAAATTCTGATAAAAAGTGGATGTGTAACCGATATGAATCTGCATTATGTATATAGGGTAAAAATGGGAGTTCATAATCTGCTTGAATCAAATGTATGAAATATGATATGTCAAGAACTTTGTAATGTTTTGAACAACTAATAAAAAATAAATAAAATTGGACAACTAAAAAAAATATGATAAATCTGAGTTCAGTTTCTCTTATTATGCCATGTAATGCAAAAGACACCATTACTGTTAGGATCTGAGCATCTTTTTAAACTTAGCTGGGGGGCTGAAGGCAAATTAGAACAGATACGTTTAGAGATACAATTTGACTCTGTTCCTGGGAAATCTTTATTACAATAGGAAAGACTCCTTTAATACTATGGAAACTAACCTCCCTTAGAAGAGTGAAAGTAAAAATGATTGATAAGATATTGTCATTAGAAAGATCTAGAATACCTTAAGGTTAAGTGCATTTCTTCCATGCACTTGGCAAGTTACTACAGCCAGGTTGGCCATCGCTATTATTGTTTCCGAATGTGTTGTCTCAATAGTCTTAAAACCGTCACCGTATAAAACGTAGTCTGATTCTGTTTTTTTATATTTAGAGCCACCTAAATTAACAAATCAAAATAAAACATGAAATTTATTTGTTTTATGTAATTTTTAAGTTTATATATGACAGCTTAATGCATTACAATTCTTATTGTATATATAGAGCACAATTTTTCATATCTCTGGTTGTATACATAGTATATTCACACCAATTTGTGTCTTCATACATGTATTTTGGTAATGATCATCAAATTCAAGTGTTATTGTTTAAGAGTGAAAGCTGAAGGGTGTTTATGCTATAAGATTGAGTCACCATGGGGAAAGTTATACACCTCTTCTAGAAGAAATGCCCCCTATCCTTCTTCTACCCAATCTTAGTTGATTCCTATTTGTCACATGAGTACCGTTTTGTTCAAGGTCATTGTACTGTCATGTGTAACTAATTAAAACAAATAAAAAAAGTGAATAGCACAATTGTTTTTCAAACAAAATGATACGCTCACAGATTTTTACCTGGATAAGTTAGGTTCCATTAATCTCTGTATTTTTGTACTATATGTAAAATATTTGCAAAAATTTTACTACAAATCACAGGGAACAACCTTTTGGTCTACAAAATTAAAAGACAACACAACTCAGATATCATCTCCCAAGCGGCATCTCACTTTCCCCCTAACATCACCTGGATGTATGATTCAAATGCTGTACGTAACTTAACTCTTCTCTCAGATTGTAGACTTCACATAGGAAAGGAAAGAAGACAAAAAACAACCCAGGAGTAGCTGAGCAAAGACCACTTACATTTAAATTTACTTTATCATGAGCGTTCTGGAGATCACCTTCCATCAAAAATGGTCTACAAAAATATACACCAAAGTGCAGCCAAAAAATATTTTGAAATTTTCAAAACCTTATTTTAGGGCTTGGGTTGTGGCTCGGTGGTAGAGTGCTAGCCTAGTACGAATGAGGCACTGAGTTCAATCCTCATCACCACATAAAACAAACAAATAAATAAACAAATGTCATTGTTTCATCTATAACTAAACAAAAATATTTTTAAAGCCCATATTTTATATTCACAGACATTTCTTGCAGTATTATTTGCAGAAACATATTTTACAACCTCAATTATTCTATGCTATTGTTTCAGGGAGAGGAAATAAAGCATCCTAGAAGAACTACAAAAAAATTCTGTTTTTAATCTCTAAAATGAAAACTTTGTGCCCATTTTAGATCAATAGATATGAAAGTTAACCCCAGAATAAAGAAGGATGCATAATATGAAATAGTGATACCTTGTCTAGTGAGGGGAAATGGAGCGAGAAGAAAAGGATTGTGTATTAAGACCTAAGTCTGTGACCTGATCCCTAATCATACATCCTCAGTATCTAAACCCAAGCATCTGGTTTTTGAGTGGAAAAGAGAAAGGAGTTAGAAAGTCTCTAATAGATCTCTGAAGTACCTGAGGATCCTTAAACTTTCCAAGGAGGGAAAATCAGAGTGGAAGAAGCTCAATAATGCAGGAATGGCGGCATGACTTGCCTGGGCTCATGATGTGGAAGAGACCCACAGTTCCTTTACATCACAGTGATACACAAAGACTGGGAAGAAAGGGAGGGCTCGAGAAGTCCTGTGGTGGAGTATTCTACCGTGTATTTTCTCCTACTAAATGCAGCTATTGAAATATTAATTTGTTATATTATTTTGCCTACTCTAAAATTTCATTTGACTCTTATTTTTTTTAAAACAAAAATTTCAGTCCTCTGGTGAAATTCTCCAACTTTTTTTTCCCCCTCTTACATAGTAACCAATTGTTTTAAAATTCCAGTTTGAAACTGCAATATATGAATCAGCCATGCAGCTGCTTCTATTGCCTTGTTTCTTTCTATTGGTTTTCAGACATTTTATCTTTTTTTTTTTTTTAAAGAATGTTTGTGACTTTTTAAGCAATGCTAGACTTTGTGGAGGAATGATTTTAAGGGGTCTGGATAATTCTGTCTCTAACAAGTATCAGGTTTTCTTCATTAGGCAGAAAGTATCACTTTGATTTATCAAGGATTGGTTTTGAATTTTTTTAAAAAAACTCTATAGTGTATTTTTGTTTTGTCCTTTCTCCTAGAACTTCATCCTTAGTCCTACGTCATAGATCCTATGACATAGGTTCTCTGTATCTTCAATCAGAAGTCCAGTGAGTTATTTAAAAGCCCTACACATGGCCAGAGCTTGAACTCCATTAATTGTTTCTTATGCAGCTGCAAAAATCTCTTGGCTTTTCAGCTGATGTTCTCTGCTGTGTTTCTCAATCCTGTCCTGCAGATGCACAGCTTCAAAATCAGCCAATGCCCCCAAGGGAATCTGTGTATAGAATTTTTTAAAAATTCATTTCCCTTCACTTTTCTCCTTTCCAAGATTTCGCTTCTCAAGTCCCAGCGACACTGGCCACTCTGAAGTCTGACTTCTATCTCCTCAACCCATGAAAACTACCACTTTCTACCTATATGTATTCTCCCACACCACAAATGCCCATAGGTCCAGCTAACTCAAGGGCTGCCCTTCTAGATATTGTAGTGGCTCAGGTTGAGTCTGCATTGGTCGCTTTCCAGTGCCTTTAATGACTATTTTAAGTATATTTGGCACCTTTAATAGTTGATTTTGGCTGGAAAATTTGTCCAATAGAAGCTACCCAATTATGACAGAACTGGAAGTCATCAGGTTATTTAAAATCTGTGCCTGATAATTCTCATACTTAATACTTTTAGGAATTTGTTTCTACTACTTTCTCTTCCTGCTAGTCCTTAACCATTTTGACTTTCTCCTTTTTGCCTGATAATTCTAAATCATATGCCCTGTACTATTTTGTGAGATTGTTGGTAGAGATAAATGCAAAGTCTAGAACGGTGTAATCTTTGTTTAAGGAGAATTTTTGATTTGTCTCTGCTAGATCAAAGCACTAGCAGAACTGCACACACACATACACAAACACACAAAATCACCAATACTTTTATAGAAAGATAATCTTATATACAATTTCCAAAAGAATGATAATAGGCTTAGCATTTACCTTCAGGTAGCCTCAGAACACTTTCTCTCTTTTCATTTTCTGATGCAAGACTTTCTAGGAAAAAAAAATGGGAGAGCTTTTGGATACTTGTGAAAATTCACTTGAGGATGTTTTGGCTTCATTATAATTGTTAATTTAATGAACTGGTATTATCCATTGGAATGCATCCATGAAGCTATCCAATGGCACTGGTGTCCTATCTTTGGAAAACTAGATCACCTTCTAAATCATTGCTCACTGGTCCTTTACATTATTTTTTTTTTTGATCCTTTGAATTTCCTTACTGGTCTCCATCATTACCATTGGAGGAACTACCCCTTTGGGGCTTGGTAGATCTGCAAGGTAAAGATTTCTGTTCTTGCCCTCTGGCTCAGGTGTTAAATGTAAACACAAAAAGTGATTCAATTTGTCCACCCTGAACACCCAGGGGAGGGGCACCCTTTATGTTTCCTTTCTCCTCTTTTCTCCAATTGGTCCCCATTACTTGATACCATGTTCTGATTATATTTACCTATGATAGACTGTGGATGAGGTTTTCTTGGTAAAATTGGTGTTGGTAGGACAATGTTTCTTGGAAACTGAGTAATCCCTAGTAGCACTTTACTAATGGTTACTACCTTGTGTGAGGCACTGACTAGACGACTTGGCAACACTGCACTTTTGGAAGAGTCACGCTTTCGTTTGTTAACTAATGAAGAACCGTCTGATTGAGGGAACTTTGAAGAAACAACCAAAATGTCTTCTAATTTTTTATCAGTAATAATATTTTCTACTTTGGGTAGTTTAGTTGTGGACTTTTCTGAACTTCTTTTCATTTTTCTTATATTTTTCTTGAAAAATTGAGTTGAAACTAAAGCATAACTTGGAATAAACATGGATCTGACATTTCTAGATTTTGTGGATGTTGAAATTGCAGTTACTGCTTCTGTTACATTTTGATCCAAAGAGTCAGCTTGGATATTGATAGGACCTTGTGCTTTTTCTTCTGAAGATACATCAAGTAAAGCAGGTTTTTTTGGAACTGAAGTGGTTTCATCTCGAGTGAACTTTCCAGAGAGTGTCTCAATTTCACCAGTCTTGGCTATACAAGAGGAAAAAAAAAAAGAGCAAAGTTGAATGGCTTTTATCAAGATGTCAGAGAAAAAACTATAATGTCATAGCATTCACATTTTTTCTTTACCACTCACCCTTCTCTCCCTAAAAACATTTCCGTTTATGTTTGCTTAGCTACCAAGACTTTTGTCAAGCTGATAGGGATAAAGTTTGAGAAATTTGAAACAACTAAAGAAGTTAATAGGCTAAATTGTATTAAATTTAGAAAGGGTAGGAAGATATGCTTGGAAGAACAGAACTGATGGGAAAAGACTAAGATAAAAGGCCATCTCCACTACTCTGGGCCCATGGTTACAATTCCAAGCACATCATGGAAGAAGGGCACAGCAGAAGAAAACTGCTCAGCTCAGGAGGGCTCAGGAAGCAGAGAGGTAAGGGGTTGTAGGAAGAGGCACCCTTCCAGGGCATACCTGCAGTGACCCACCTCCTCCAGCCACGTCCCACCTGCTTCTACTTACCAACCAGTGAGTCCCTTCAAACTAGTATCGATTGATTAGGTTACAGCTCTTGTAACCATTTGACTTCTGACCACTCTCCCTGCATTAACAGGAGCTAACACACAGCTCCCATCCCTCCTTCTTCACATTTAACACAGACAATCAGTCTGACCTCAGGGCTTTATTCAAATGATGTGTCAACTGTACAGTTTCTAATTCCCAAATTCTAATGCTACCCCCCACCTTAAGGGGGCACACTCTCTTTCCATCTCCACCATAAGAATCACTTAAAAGGTGAGCTTTTGTTCTGATGAATTTGTATTCTATCCATATCTGGATTAAAGTGAAAAAAATTAAAAACTGCTGTTTCAGAATAGAAAGATAAGTTTTGTTGACCAAATTGCTTACCAAAGCCATACATTACTTAGGCTGGTATTGAGACTAGAATTCAAATCCCTAGACTCCCATTGTAGAGCATTTTGCACTGTTCACTGTTGATGCAAACAGGAAATAATTATGGGCCAAGTGGGAGTATTACAAATAACATTTTAAAATTAGACAGTAATTTTATAAAGTGCTTTTATATAGGCATTTGAAACTTGATCTCAAAAAACTGATTTTTAAAAATCCCACGAATAGGTTTCCCCTTCTTATTCTCTCTGCCATCCGCCTAGTCTACAATGGCTTAACCTTTCCCTTGATTTCCTGATACTGCCTTACAACATTTTCACTGAGTTACCAGAACCTTCATTGTGATAACTGAGTTTTAAGAATCTATGTAGTCAGTCATGGTGGTGCATGGCTATAATTCCAAGGATTCAGGAGGCAGGAGAATTGCAAGTTCAAAGCCAGACTTGGCAACTTAGGCTCAAGGCAACTTACTGAGCAAGAACCTATCTCAAAATAAAAAATAAGAAAGGCTAAGGATGTGGCTAAGGGTTAAGTGCCCCCTGGTTCAATCTGATGAAAGGAGGAGAGGAAGAGAAAAAGGGAAAGGGCAAAGAAGGAAGAAGAAGAAGGAAAATGAGGCAGGGAAGATGAGGAGGAGGGGGAGAAGGAAGAGGAGGAGGTGGGGAAGAAGAAGGAGAAGGAGGAGGAGGGGAGAAGAGGAGGAGGGGGAGAAAGAGGAGGAGGGGAGGAGGAAGAGGAAGGAGGAGAAGGAGGAGGAAGAGGAAAAAGAGGAGGGGGAGAAGGAAGAGGAAGGAGAGGAAGGAGGAAAAGAAGGAGGAGGGGGAGGAGGAAGAGAAAGAGAAGGAGGAGGAAAAGGAGGAGGAAGAGGAGGCAGGGAGAAGGAAGAGGAAGGAGAAGAAGAAGAATCCAGGTGATCTCGATTCATAGATTCACTTCAAGATGACTCATTTTCCAATGAGAACTCTAGTTATGGTAATTACTACTGATAATCACAAATGTCATGCTGCTCATTAATAACTTCATTCTTAGGTTAATCACACTGCAGGGAATACCTTCTCTTACTAACCAATTTACATAGTTTTCTTCTTTCAAAGTTGACCTTATATAATCATCTTTGATGATTACAGCTTGACTTATTGTTCTCATCAATTCATTGAAGACACATTAACATCTATGGTATGTGCCAGTTGTACACACTGTGCCAGGGGTACAAGAGCACAAATCTTACCATCAGCAAAGATCTCACAAATTAGTATAGAAACCAAGCAGGTAAACAGTAGCAATGGAAAATAATAAATAGTTGGCAGGAGTAAGTACAGGCTACTGTGAAGAAGAGAGGAAGGCAATCTTACTCGATAAAAAGAGAAGAGATGCTTCAAGAAATCTTTCCAAACAAGATGATGTCTGTCTTCTCAATTCCATACTTCCCTGTTGTTGTTGTTTTTTTTTTTTTTTTGACAAATCTCACCATGATCATTTCTGATTTTTTTCTAGTATATTAAATTTCTACTATTCAAGCACTTTCCTCTATCATCAAAAACTGCCAAGGTCTCCTCTATAATTAAACATTCCATACCACTTTAATTCCTCAAGTCTTAGTTCAAGCCCTATACTAATCACAGTTTTCTCTCTCTCTCTCTCTCTCTCTCTCTCTCTCTCTCTCCCGAGAATTGAACCCAAGGGTATTTAGTGCTGAGCAACATCCCCAGCCCTTTTTATTCTTTTGTTTTGAGACAAGGTCTTCTAAGCTGCTGAATCTGGGTTGGAACTTAAAATCCTATTGACTCAGCCTCTCACAAATAAAAGTATATTAAACATTGTTATGGTTTGTATATGTGGTGTCTCCCAAAACCTCAAGTGTGAGACAATGCAAAAATGTGAAATGATGAAATGATTAGATTTTTAAAGTTGTAACCTAACCAGTGGATTAATCCACTGGTACAAATTAATTGGGTGGTAACTGTGGATAGGTACAATGTAAATAGAAAAGGTAGGTCCCTTGGGGCATGACTTTTGGGTTATTTTGTCCATGGTGAGACAAGCTCTCTGATTCCTGGTTGTCATGTCCTGAGCTGCTTTCCTCTGCTGTGCCCTTCTGTAATAATTCTGCCTCACCTCAGGCCCACAGCTATGAAGTTCATCAACCATGGTCTGAACCTCTGAAACTGTGAACCAGAATAAACTTTTCTTCCTTCCCATTGTTCTTGTCAGGTCTGTTGGTCACAGTGATAAAAAAGCAGACTAAAACAAACATTTATTAATATATATCATTAATTCGTTACCATTGAACTTACAGCCAATAGTGCTGTACATGAAGGAAGAAGCTTACCTAACACGTGGATTGTTTTCTGTAAGGCATATCCCAGTTTTCTTGTGCTTAGGAACATTAGACTGCACTTACGCACTATGCTTAGGGTCATTTTAAACAATGAATTTACCCACAAAAAGCCCAAAAATTCAAGAACTCTGGCACTAAATAGACTAGGAAAGGGGCACTTATTTACAGTATGGGAGCAGAAACTAGAAGGCAGCGGTAGCCTCTTCCATTTCAGGGGGGAGCACTGTGTGAGGCACAGCTCCTGTTTTCAGGGATCCACAAATGACTGTGAAGGAGCCAGATTATACAAATAAATCTTATCAATGAGTAAATCCATATTTACCAAATTCACAAATAAGGAACAGTGTCTACACTTGTAGAACTAATATCTGGTTGTTATCATCTTACAATAAACACCTGTAAGTTATGATTATTATTGTCCTTAACTATTATGATTCTGAGCTATGCAAGGCAGAGAAATTCTATGAAAAACACATAAAGTTTAATACACATATCTGATTAATACACATACCTGTATGGGTTTTCTTTGTATATAAAGGCAGCTTAGGGTGTTTGGGAGGTAAAGGTCTTCGAAGAAGTTGTGGGTATTGTTGCATTTTACTGATTAATAAACTCTGTTTTTTCATAACTATTGGTTAAGGGAGAATTAAAAAGTTTTTAAGCATGTTGCTGAAAAGCAATTTATTAGAATTTAATTACATCTTAAGGAAACTCACTCTGTGATAATAGTATACTGAATCCAATCAGAATTTCTTTATAAGAAAATGAGATTAAGAAAATAATTTTTTAAAACTTGTACTTTAAAAATTTAGATTTATAATTAATTAATGCACAATATAAAAATACACATACAATTGTTAATCAATATCAACCTGAAATTTCCCAAGTTAGGGCAAAATTCAATCTACCAATACTCTTTCATCCAGTAAATGATTTTTCAGAACTGTAGAAATGACTTTTATTTCACTACAAAATGTTATCACTATATGTGGAAGATCCTTTCAATATACAAACCTCTGAAGACCCATCACATCTAACTATTGACAAATTCATTGTTTTCTTTCTCTAACAATGGCTTGTTTAAATTCGATCACTACAGTTGGGTCATAACCATGTAATCCAAAAATAACATGGGCTTTCCCAGGATTGCTGGTAAACCCAATTAGTACTCTTTGGAAATGATGGGAGAAGATTCACACCCCCTCCTACCCCGCAAATGTGTGTTTAGTTTGCAGGGCAATATCTAGAAGACCTGGCACGCCACTATTTCGTTGACAGCCTAGAAGGGAACCTGCAGCTGCGCAATTGAGCTGTTCACCCATAAAAGATAATTCTGCACACAAGCGCTCAAGGTTTGCTCCCTGGCGGTATGCCCTACTTGATGCTGGAAAACTTCCCTGGTAGTATCCTAAGAGATTACGGGAAGAGTTGAACTCCAACACCACTCATCTGGTTCTCAAATCAACCGACTTTTGGGCTTCCGTCTCTTTTTCTTGGGTCTCTAGCCAGTCAGGTAAAAGTATAGTGAGGTCGCCCGTCTTCCCGTAGGATGCTGTTCCCATCCAGCAAGATGTGTCCAGAGGCCACCCAAACCGACCACTCAGCAACTAGCGGCCACCTGAGACGGGTAGAGCCCAGCCCGCCCCGCCCGATGGATGCGCAGGCGCTGGAGGGCAGGGCGGGCAGGAGTGGTGACTGGGCAGGGCGGAGAGCGGGCGGGGCGATCGCGACGCCCGCAGAGCCCCGCGGAGGCGGCCCCGCCCATGGCGCAGCGCGCGGTGCCCCCTGGCGCCACTCGGGTGCGGTGTGGGATAGCTGGGGAGGCAGCGGGCGGTTGGGCAAGAGGAGAAGCCACTCCACGTGCAGCTGCTGTACGGAACGCCGTGGTGACAATTGTTATTACTTTTCTTATTCTTAATGACAATGACTTACTTTTCTCTGACACGAAGCTTAACTTGGGTGTCTAGAGTCTCGGCTTGTATTCTTTAATGATGCGCTTTTGCGCAGCGGGGTCTCTCTCCTTGCTTATTTGGCAGTGCCCCTGAAAAGCAAACATTCTGCTTTCCTCTGATGCAACCCGTTTTGTCGTTCTGATCCTTTAAACTTCCTGGTTGAGGAGGAGCTGTGTAGGAATAGGAGCATTAGGGAGGAATTCGGGCGGGCTTTAAAAAAGAGACCCTTTTCTGTCTCAGTCGTTCGTTCTGATTATTGTAACTTGTCTCTTATTCAGTCATGGTGTTGATGAACCTGTATGTGCAGCGGTAGATGCATCGTGTGTTTGCATGTTGTTTCTCTGGAGCTTTGAGGGAGAAAGCACCAGAAAGAAATCACTATGTAGATGGGGAAATCACAGCTCAGAAAGTGAAGTAGATGGAGTTTCCTTCCAGGTTGATTGTTAGGTACAAGGGCAGGAACCTTAGTAATGGATTTTGGAAAATGAGACACTTTCATATAAGCTTTGGGACTCTTTCAAGATTTTTTCCCTAATCAAATCTTCCTTAGTCTCTTTAGGAGTAAGCCTATATTTTAACCCAATGAAAAAAGTAGAAACTGACTCTGGGAAACATTATGCAAATTATTTCCTTTAGAGTCTTAGCATGTGATTTCTTTTCCTTATAAAATTACTTTGTCCCAGATTAGATGACCAGACCATGAATTTATGCCATTTCTGCCTGTGTCTACGTCATAGATTTATGAACTTCTCAGAAAGACAAGAAAGCAGAGAGCAAAAGGTAGATCTACTGGCAAGGCTTTGCCTGTAGTAGTATAGGTTGTACATATTTGCAAATATGGAAAAAATGTTTCTATCATTCTTAAGCATAAAAAATATATGTATGCCACTATATAAATTGAGTCAAGTTCCTATACTCTGAAAAGTGGTTTGAACCATGAGAACTATTAGATTTCAGTTTGACTTACAGATGCCTGACCTTTAGAAATTGGTGCTTAGTTTTGCATAGTCAAAATCAAGGCAATGCATTTTTAAATATATTTTTAAAAATGCTTTGTCACATATAGACCCAGCAGGCATCAGGCTACATTCCTTGCAGATTTATTTCAGCAGATTTTCTTCTAGCAAGTACCAGGCCAGAACCTAGGGCTGTTTAATATGTAACTTTCTCAGTGTGGACAGTTTTGTTATCTTCTGTTAGTATCACCTAGTGCCAAACCTTTAGACAAATAATATAATTACTATGAAAACTAAATCCATTGCTTAGTATGTTTAATGTGTATACATAGTTATTTTAACTCATTTTATATGATTTACCCATGGAATTGATATAAAATTGTAGGATGGGTTTTGAAAAAACAAATCACACTCAATTTTGACCACTTTACTATTTTTAGATTTACTATTTTTCTTTCTTTTTAAAAAATAATTATTATATGGCTCATTGAAATCAGGCAGCTCCCTGTTTGGTTTTAAGGTTTACTTTATCTGATGTACAGAACCATGTTCCTGTTTATTTGTCTCATCAGCTTTGCAGTTTGGCAGAACCAGGGAAAGAAGCTTGTCAAACAAAAACCACAATGCTTTCGCTCAATTAGCAAATTGTATCAAGGTGCTCAGGATAATGGTGAGCACCAAGGTTATAGACATCCTGAATCTTTTTAAAACATGTTGTTAAATTGAGATAAAAGCAAAAGAGCAGTCCTAGGTACTGGTAGATAATGCTACTTATTTCCCCAATGAGTGGGACAGGTTGGGGTTGGGAGTGGGGAAACCTTAGATTTGCTCTTGGCGAAAGGACACAGTACTGTTGGAATGAAGTTAAAAACAAAAAAGTGTTACTAGAAATCTTAACTATTTTCCATAGATTTCTCTCCTGTTATTTTCCTTTTAAACAGAACAGAATTTGCTGAACAATTGTGTCAGTGTCGATTTAACCTATTTTATCATATGGAAATAAAGTAGTAACTTGTGGTTTTATGTTCATATTAGTTTGTTAGTTTGTTTTGTATTTGGTAACAGGAACACTTAACTACTGAGCCACAACTCCAGCCCTATTTTGTTTTTTATTTAGAGTCAGAGTCTCACTGAGTTGCTTAGGGCCTCACTAAGTTGCTGAGGCTGGCTTTGAACTCACGATTCTCCTGCCTTAAACTCCTGAGCCGCTGGGATTACAGGCATGTAACCATGCCCTGCTCATATTAGTTTTTGAATTTCCTCTAAAGAATGAAGAGGTTTTTTTGAGTACATGTGAATTCAATATTGATTCCCCAGGATAACCCAGGACACCAAAGTGCTTTTGAAAAAGAGGTGTTTTCTTGGTCTGTTTATCTGTTTATACTAATTATATATACTATGAAACATATTTACTCTTCATAGTTTACAGTGTCTTAAACACATTCATTTATGCCAAGTGTTTTCATGCTCTTGCCTAGAGGATAGTTTTATATTTTCTCCAATATTAATAAAGATATTTAGAAGACTCTACTCTTCCTTTTACCCTTCATATTTCACTGCAAAGAACAAAACTTCATTTCTGTTCATTATTTTGGCCAGTTATACCTTTGGCTTTTTCAAGATGATAGCTATTTCATTTCCTTTGTTTGAACTAGAAATCCTGGAATTTCTTTGTAAAAAAAAACATTATCAAAAAGGAAATGACATTCAGTCTGCATTATGGAATTAATATAAAAATATCCTGCACATAATGAAAGGACAATGTCTGATTTTAGAAGCACAGTAATGAATTCAGTCATTCATTCTAGATTAATATATTGGACACCTAATATGTATAAAACATTTGGCTATACATATACAAGGCTAGGTGCTGAACTTTAAACTTTATTAAAGCAATTTATAATGAATCATTTGACTCTTTATAATTTTAAACACTAAAATGAAAATTTTAAAATCATTTCCAAGGTTTCATTATTTATAATTATAGCTACTTGAATTTTTATATTTTTAACAATTTGTTTTGATGTTGCTTAGGTAGAATAGTGTTATTTATATATATTTTATAAATAGCACTATCTAAATTGCTCAAAAACAATTTGCATTTTCTTAGCTGTAGCAGTCATTATAGACTACTTGTCTGCAACCAGCTGATGTTAGGTATTTGTGTATATTATATGATTGTGTCCATCAACAATAGCAACAGAAAGACAGTTAATATTTGTTTCCTTGTTAGTTTGACTAAGTAAACTGTCCTCATGCTGTGGGTTATGACATGATCTTAAACATGAGCAATGTTTGTTCCTATATGGAAGGCACTCTGCTAATTATTGACTTTAGGGCCTCACTAAGTTGCTGAGGCTGGCTTTGAACTCACGATTCTCCTGCCTTAAACTTATGCCCAGTTATCACTTTAATTGAGAATTCTAATTTTTGCATCACATTTCAATCAAAAGCAGCATAACATATCTCTACTTGTCTGTTCAAATCCTCCTGCTGCCACCTGTTAGCTCTGTGCCCTTGGGCCATCTGCCCAACCTCTTTAAGCCCCCGTGGTTTCCTCACTTGTGCAATTGGAAGGAAATGGTACCCAACCCAAGGCCTTTGAGAATTGAAAGAGATAATCAGTGTCCAGAGTTTAGTGAGGGAGTGCTCAGTACGTGTTAGAAACTAATAAAAATTATTTAGTTAGGCAAACAGCCCAGGTTTCTGTCTCCATGCCCCTGCTTTATGTGATAATAGTTCATATTCACAGAAATATCTGGAGGACTAGAGGATAAATCCTGGGCATTTTTCCATCAAGTTTCACACTTAGTTTGCTGATGTCTCTGAAAGTTAGAGGACCTAGTTTATAGCACTCAGTGACACACAGTCTGTGCCCTAGGAAGTGGCCTACATTTGGTTACTGGTCCTTGGTCCTTGATACTCTGAGCCACAGAGGAATAGTGGGACAAGCTGGTGCCTGAAAGAGTCCAAGTACAGTGACGTATCCAGGAAGCCTTGACCTGTCCCTCACGTGAGTGGAGTATTGTAGCAGCATTGATCCAGCTGGACTGAATCCATGATGAATTTTAGCCAGTCAACCTGAGGATGAAAGCCACTTTGTTCTCAGCCTCCTGGGCGCGATGGTGAGCTTTACAAAGGTGGAAAGGCAGAAGGGCTGCCATGTGAAACTCCTTTGAACAGCCAGAGAAAAGGTGTTACAGAAGCACAGAACCTTCCTAGGGTTTCTCAGATGGGCACACCAAGCTTTGGGAGCTGAGTATATTTGAGGTCTTGGGCTCTGCTGGGAGTTTGTCCTAAACTTACAAAGGAAGATGTAACATTCCATAAGGTGACTGAGCTGCGTGGCCTCCGTTGAGCCCTCAACAAATACCTGTAGCATTTAGAAATGCTTTGTAATGGCTTACTCTTCCTTATAATGTCAATAGCAATTTATGACCTTAAACAGCAGACACAGTGATTTATTTTTCAAACCTGTCATTCTGTTTTACACTCACTGTCCTGATTGAGCATATGTTTTATTCATAAGTGTAGTGAAGCTACAGATTTTAAAGGGCTAATGGTGGGAATGAACAGGGATTACCTGGACATGTAGTGATGCACTGAATTCTCCAATTATATATAAGTATAAATAAATAAGAACTTGCATTTCTTATACCATAGCTGGACAGCTGGAACTGCAGCGTGTGTTTCAGCACCATGTGGTTTGATATGCTTTGACCATTCTGCTACGTTTCCACTTTCATAATGTGTTTTGATGTCAGAAATTTTTATCAGGGTTGACATTAACAATAGTTCCAGGACACTGCTTCTCTCCTCACCCTGCCTCAGGTAGTCACTTGCCTTGATAGTATGGAGAAAGCTCCCTCATTTCCTCTGCCAGTCATTCCAGGTGACATAATACCCAGCAAAGGAAGAGGATTTGGTGTCCAGCTCTACTAAGAAGCCACAGGAGAACAGAAGCTCTGCTTTTGTAAGTTGGACGTTTTAGACTTTCCTGAAAACTGGCTTTGAAGAGTAGGTTCTGTGGCTATGAGAGGTCTCCATGCAAACAACCAAACTAGATGTTTTAGGTGTTTCCACTCTTGAGACTTAGCCTACTCCTGCTTCTCATTGGATGGTGCCTCACCCTGAGTTATGGGAACATTGCCTGCCCATTCCTTGTGCCCAGGAACCCCACGTGCATCATCACTTCCCAGTCCACACAGAATTAGACCAATAAGACACCCCTGCCCTCCATAGGCACAAAAGAATTCAGAATGTTCCCTTTCCACTTTGCACTTCCCTACTCAGATTCATGGCATTGAAAGGATTGCTTCCAGAGGACTTGTAACTTGGCATATCACTTTACCCAGGTGTTCCTACTTGGGAAAGAACAAAGCATCTCCTCCTACACACTCACTCACTGTGAATGTTTGCAGTACATGGTTGTGAGATACTTGATGTCCCCAGTGAAGGTACAAGAAAAAAATAAAGGAAACTAGTATTCCTGGGGACCGTGATGATACCAGCATTCTGAAGGGAGCTAAAGCGACAGACCACGGTGACTGAATGTAGAACCATGAATATAATAAATCCGGTTTGGCACCACTTGCTTAGGAGAAATTATTTAGTTAGGAACTGGAAGGGCTGGTTTTTCTAATCTAGTATGGTTAACTGTAAGACGAGCTGTGATGAATTGGAACAGCTGAGATTTTTAGGCTTATACCAGAGGACTACCTTTGGCTGTGTTTCTTAATCAGAGTATTTCTCTTATTTATACTATGTCCATGGGGGAAAGAGTCATTTTCAAAGAGAAGTGTTTCTGTGAGGTGCAGAAGCTTTAGAGCATTGTAGAAGAGCTTTCTACAGTCGTGGAGGTGTGGATTGTGAATGAGTTGACAGGTTCTGGCTGAAGATTAAGGAAGCACAGAGGTGAAGGAATCCAGCAGAAATGAAAGAAGCCCTTTATCTCCTGTGTGACCTTTAGACCTCCCCCAAGTGACCTCCGCCCTTCAGAACGAAATGCACAAAAATTAGCAGACACATTTCTTCCAGGTATCTGACGGTACCTCTCTGAAGTAGAAGGGACACATTTTTGATGGGCACAGGGTGAGTTAGAGACAAGATCCAGATTTTTTTTATTTAAACTCATGAAACTGGTAAAATACTCTTTAGAGTTACTTGTTTTAAATAGTGGGTACTTATCCTAAAAGTGCCATCATGAGATTTACATAAGAAATTAGAGTCAGCACCAGTATAGCTCTCTCCTAAAAAAGGATCTGAGGAAATTATCGGGCGTTTTCATCTGCTTTATCAATCTTAAAAGTATAGCTGCAGTTGGTTAGCCTCCATGAACCTGTTTCCTCCCCTTTAAGGATCTTTCCATCTCATGTTCTATGATTCCAATGCTAGTTTCTGCTCATAAACTAGTATTATCAATTATATATAAGTGTAAATAAATAATGTTTGAATATATTGGTTGTTTTCACCTATGCTGGTCTTAGAGTACAAATGTCTATAGTTATGTTTCTGTTTTTTTCTACTAGACTGGGTGATTTTTATTTATCATTACATAAAATCTATCAAGTTTTGGTTAATGATAGCATTTGAGTTTGGAATTTCCATGATTTAGTGAGCAAAGTCATGTATATACTTCACGGATTTTGATCAGTTTCTTCTCCAACTTTCTTGTTTTTTAATATTTATTTTTAGTTATAGTTGGACACAATACCTTTATTTGTTTTATTTATTTATTTTTATGTGGTGCTGAGGATCGAACCCAGGGCCTTGCCCATGCAAGGCAAGCGCTCTACCACTGCGCCACATACCCAGCCCAACTTTCTTATGTTTAATTGAGTTTAATATCAAAGTAATTTCTGCTTGTTGGAGAAAAAATAATAAGGTGCAGGAAGTGAAATTCTTCTCTGTATTCTCCCCAACTCTAAATGTTTGGTGTGAGACATTTCAGAATTTATATATGTATATATATTAAATGTAATATATATATAATATATATTTATATTATATGTATGTAAATATTTATTTATAAACATATAATATAAATATATATGTAAATATATATATTTACACACACGTGTATTATGTATGTATGTACGTGTATGTACAGTATTTATATACTTTTATATAAAGAGATCACATTGTATTTTTTGGACAACTCTATTATTTTTTTTCTTTAGCAACTCTCTTTTTTCCTTGACATTTTACCTCAGACATCCTGTGTTAGTCAGCTTTTTGTCCCTGTAACCCAAATACCTGACAAGAACAACTTAGAGGAGGAAAGATTTATTTGGGGTCAGGGCTTCAGAGGTCTTAGTCCAGTCCACAGTCAGCCACTTCCATTGCTGAACTGTCACGGCAGACAGGCAGGGCAGAGGAAAGCTGCTCAGCTCACTGCAACAGGGAAACTGTAGTAATTCAAATTATTACTCCATCAAGTGGATCAACTAGCTAATGAGGTCAGAGCCCTCATCATTTCCCAAGAGCCTTGCCTCTGCACCTTCCTGGGGACCACACTTTCAACACGGGAACTTTTGGGGGTCATTCAGATCCACATCATATACATCCCATAGAACAATAGGGTTAGATCCTCCTTGCTCTGTGTGATATCAGCCTTTGATTTTATAGGCTTAGCACCTTGACTTTCCATCAGCCCAGATATTGTTAAAAAAAAAAAAAAAGAAGAAGAAGAAAAAGAAAGAAAGAAAAAACACCAAACAGGGAGTAATGAAATTTGTAGAGGTTTACTGTAGAAAAATTAAGTTATATACATTTTTAAAAAAACAGAGAAAAGCAAAATTTCCTGTACTTATCTCATAGAGAGATAACTAATGTTAATGTTTTCATATAATATATATTCTTACAGCCATTTATATAGATACAAATGCATAAGTGCCCTTAAATATTTTCAATTTAAAAATTTTCTATTACATTGCTATTTTATAAAGTATTATTTTTCTTAAAAATATGAGAACTTTTTCTACATGGCATAAATATTTTAAAGTTTTTGATAAAATATTCCATATTTTTCCTCCAGAAATCTTGATTTTAGCTTTCACTAGTTGTGTGGTGTGTTCACTTCTCTTTACTCTAAGTGATCCTAGGATTAAGCAATTCTTTAATCTTTATTACTCTGATAAGTAGAAAATTCTTATTTTAATTAGTGCAAGGTTTGATTAATAACAAATTCAAACATTCTTTCCTGTGCTTATTACTGGATGTATTCTGTTGTAAATGGCTTATCTTAGTGCCTTGCTAATTTTTACATTGTAATGTGTGTTGTTCTCCCTAGTGATTTTTAAGGGGTCTTTTTACATTATGGATACCTAAAATGCCTCAATTTAATATGAGATATAAAATGGTTACATATGAAGACCCTAAAGTCAGACAGATTAGTTTAAATATGGACACTACCATTTACTAATTATATGACTTTGGTCAAGTTACTCAACCCTGTAAGTAAAATTGGGATAATAATGCTCTATATATTGTGAAAAATTAAATGAGAACATCCTCAAAGTGCATTATTAACCTGGTGTCTGGAGCATGGGAAATCTTCAGTGAATGTCAACTGTTATTTTTTTCTCAATGAATTCCAAAGGAAGTACCATACTTATTACTACTATTATTATTACTACATATAACTGATTTTGTTGATAAGTTACATGAAAATGGCATTGTATGCTTTTGAATGAAGTTATTTTATATTTAAGCATGTGTAGTTCCTTTAGTTAGAAATTGATGCTGGGACTTTGAGTCTATGTGGCCACCAGCACCGATATGGATGGCCTCCTGCCCACCTCAAATGAGTAGAAATGCTAGATAAAATACATACTTGAGATGAACAGAAAAAGACATCCTGGTGTTGCAAACAAAAAAGATGTTAGTCACAATAATGTGAACTGTAGGTGAAGTCATGGTGGTCATAGGGATATCTGATTTGGACATGGACGTTTTAAGAAGTGGACACTGGAATCATCCCACCTCCATAGAAGACAGGCTGTCTAGTCTACACAGCAGGCAACCAAATGAAATGAAACACTGTGTACAAAGCTGACAGCCTCAAAATTGAGACCCTTTCTATAAAATAGAGAGTGGAAATCCACACCCTGGCCTGCACAGTGTCAAGGAAATTGTTCTTCCTAGTGATTGAAAGGCTGATCAAATAATATGCTGGACAAAGTAGACTCTGATGGGTTCACTTTTATTTGATTGATTGATTGATTGCAATACTGGGGATTGAATATAGGACCTTGTACATTCTAGGCAAGTGCTATACATTGAGCTATACTCCCAGCCCTAGAGGGCTCATTTTTTTTTTATTGTTGGTCGTTGAAAACATTACATAGTTCTTAATATATCATATTTCACAGTTTGATTCAAGTGGGCTATGAACTCCCAATTTTACCCCGTATACAGATTGCTGTATCACATCAGTTACCCTTCCATTGATTTACATATTGCCATTCTAGTGACTGATGTATTCTGCTGTCAGTCCTATTCTCTACTATCCCCCCTCCCCTCCCCTCCCCTCCCCTCCCCTCTCCTTTTTCTCTCTCTACCCCCTCTACTGTAAATCATTTCTTCCACTTGTATTATCTTGTTTTACCCCTCCTTTCCTCTTATATGTAATTTTGTATAACCCTGAGGATCACCTTCCATTTCCATTCCATTTCCCTTCTCACTCCCTTTCCCTCCCACCTCTCA
Organism: Ictidomys tridecemlineatus; assembly: GCF_052094955.1. Classification (NCBI taxonomy): domain Eukaryota; kingdom Metazoa; phylum Chordata; class Mammalia; order Rodentia; family Sciuridae; genus Ictidomys; species Ictidomys tridecemlineatus. The sequence continues at coordinate 160,133,478 of NC_135482.1, read as the reverse complement.
TCCCTGTTTAATGTTAATCTTCTTCTCAAGCTCTTCGTCCCTACCCTGTCCTTGGTTACTCCCCTTATATCAAAGGAGTCATTTGGCATTTGTTTTTTAAAGATTGGCTAGCTTCACTTAGCATAATCTGCTCTAATGCCATCCATTTCCTTCCAAATTCTATGATTTTGTCATTTTTTAATGCAGAGTAATACTCCATTGTGTATAAATGCCACATTTTTTTTATCCATTCATCTATTGAAGGGCATCTAGGTTGGTTCCACAATCTTGCTATTGTGAATTGTGCTGCTATGAACATCTATGTAGCAGTGTCCCCCTACAGGGCTCATTTTTAAGGATACACAAAATATTATTCAGCAAAATGAATTGCCCATATGAAACTTTCTGAACCTTGTAACTTCTAAATACATGAAACACAAATTGAAAAAAATTATAAGGAAATATTGGAAAGCCCACCTCTAACATGGGGATTTTTTTTACTTTTTTTTTTGTAAAACATGTGTATCTTAGAAAATAAAAGGGTAAACAAAAAAAATTACTGAGGATATAGAATTTTTGAATAAGTCATTAAACATGATCTGAGAAATATGTATAGATATCTGTGTTTAATAGGTAGAAAAAACGCATTCTCTTTAGTATACATGAAATATTCACCAGGATTGTGATCACTTGGCCACAAAGGAAATCTCAACAAATTCCAGAGATGCTTAGCAGGTATCCCAGTTTGACTAGAGAAGAAATTAGGTAGGTAAGGGTGGACATGAAGGTCTGGGAGGAACTTAAATATCAGGGTATCAACTGGTGGTAGAGAGCCACTGACACATTTGGAGTAGAGAAGCCATGGAATTGGTACTGAAATGAATCTGGAATTGAAGCCAAGTTACTCCTGTAATGTTTAAGAGAGAATGATAAAAGAAGCAGGTCTGACTTAATCAGGAGTAAGTGTAAAGTGAAAAGCCCATGATGTCACTGAAGGTAGTAGTAGTTCACTGACAGTGAACAAGTGCTGAGCTGGCACAGAATGCATGGGCTGAAGCCTGGGCAGAACCCGGCCTTGGGGGTCAGCATCAGGCCACAGGGCTAAGTATGACAATCCCAGTAAATCACCACTATCCTTATTAAAATACTGAGTTGGGGGTGTGTATGTGTTCAATTTTAAGCTTGGATTTATAGTTGTGATCTAACTGCATTAGCAGTTTATTTCAAGATTTATGTTTGCTGGTGTAAAAGGTAAACACAACTCTGGAACTTTGGGATCATTGTTTATATATACTTACGCATGTTAGAGAAATTCTAGTCTGGTTGATTGTCCTTAGTTCTGGAAAATGAAGCCCAGAAAGATGACTAATAATGAATGACAATAAAATGTATTAATAATGGCTCTGTTGGACTACATGGTAGTATTCATCATGCATTTCCTCATTTATACCCTGCAGCTGTGCGATGATGTAAGCATTATGTACTCTGTTCCTCTTTTACTGATAAGGAAACTGAGGCTTAGAGGCATTAAGAAGCTTGTCCAAGGTCACTAAGATCATAAATTCAGGAGCTGGTTTGGAACCCAGGCCTTTGTAACTCCAGGGCCTGCTAGCTTACCCTTGTCTCTAGACCAGCTTGAACCAGCCATATGTAGATTTAGGATCTCTTGACAGGTGATCTAGTATAGTTCCTACCTTGCCTCAGACCTCCTTCATTTTCTGCCTTTCTTTGAAAGTGTAGAGCTAAAGAGGGGTTTGAGATCTTATTGTAAGAAAAATACTTAGTTTGGTACACGTATATTAGAAAACTCAGAATATTTAATCATATTTTCACCTTCATTTTCATTTGATTGATTATAGAACTGGGGATTGAAAACCTGATTTTTCATGGAGTCCCTAGGATGTTTTAATTTGATATTTGACACCTCTTGTATGTACTCTGTCACCTATTGCACACACCAAGTGGGAACAGATATTGGTCAATAAGGATTTGTTGCATGAACAAGTAAAAATCTAGAACCTCCGAACAGATCCGATTTCAGAAGGCTATTTTCAAGTGCACTTGTGTATTAGTCTAGAGTGACTAAAATGGATTTAAAGTATTTCTCAGAAGTTCCCAGAAGCATTTCCTGTAAAGATGGGGATAAATCAGTTCTGTGAAAAATTTTAAAACTAGGTCTGTTTTTCTTCTTTGAGGTTATATACAAACGGTCCATTGCCCTTTCTATAACTGTTTGTCTTGGTCTCCATTGATGATCCAGAGGCATTTACCCTCCTATTTGAAGGCAATTTACCCTCCTCTGTGATGATATCTGCAGCTGTTTTAGGTTTCACCTTATCTAAGACACTCATTTGATAAACCACAATATTAAATTAACTCTCCACCTACTCAGTACTGTAGCAGGAGGAAACTCATATGAAATACTCTTATTTTAAATTCATGGTCACCTATTTTTAATAATAGTAACTTTAAAGTGGAAGACCGCAGCAGATTATCATGTTCCATGATACAGTGGTCTAAGAAAGATACAAAATCACTTTTGTGATACTCTTGCCCCAATATATACCCAAATTAAACTGAAGAAATACACAAGCCAAAACTGAGGGACATTCTATGAATGTCCTTATTAAAAGTGTTGAGGTGATAAAAGACAGATGAAAGAACTATCCCAGATTTAAAGAGACATCACAACCAAGTTCATGAATCAGTATCCTAATCCAGAAAAAGGACGTCAACAGACAATCTATTAAAGTTGAAAGAGGTCTGTAGTTCATGGTGGAAATGATAATTTCCATATTGATATTGTACAATGATTATGTAAGATGCTAGTTAGGGAAAGTTGGGTGGACATAAGGGAATTCTTTTAACTATTATTTTACCTTTTTGGTAATTCTGAAGTTATTTCAAAATGAAAAGTTAAGAATATTTTAAAACTATAATGGCTGGCTTTGAATATTGCCCAGCCATCATACCCCATTCTCCTAAAGCATTCATCCTTCCAAACTTCTAGGCAATAATTTCATACACACACTCTCCATTCTCTACGATCCTCCCAGAGCTCCACTTATAGAGGAAATTAAGGAACTCAAAATATAATTTTCATAGGCCCACTTCACAGAACCTTTGTTTACTCTTCTATCCTTGTGGTTGAATTGTCTCTGCTCCTGGATGCCACCAAGCCCTCTACTTGTTTACTATATCTCATCATCTCTTTCCTATTCAAAAAATGCTCCAGCAAATCTTCCCTTGTCTCTTGCTGAATAATCTTTTTCTTTCTGTTTCTCCCCCGTCTCTCTCTCTCTCTCTCTCTCTCTCTCTCTCTCTCACACACACGCACACGCACACACACACGCACACACACACATCCTGGAATCATAGGTATAAACTTTTTTTTCCTCCCATCTTCAAACAACCAAAAAATCTCGATCGAGTTCCCGTTCAACTTCCCCTTCAGCTAGCTTCCACCATATTTCTCTTGTCTCCTTACAATAAATCTTCTGAAATTTATATTTACAATTCTGGTCTCCAAATTTCTCCCCTTTCATTCCTTCAAAAACCCATTCCAATGGCATTTTGTCCACTCTTCCATCAGTTTATCAACTACCTCTACACAATTGCTAGTGATTTTCATCCAGTGGTCAGTTAGTTCTCTGTCTTTATTCTACCACCAGTCAACAGCTTTTCAAAGCTAATCCCTGTGCCCTCTTTCAGATCTGTCCTTGCCAGGCCTCTCAGCCATCACAGTCATCAGATTTATTTCCTGCCTCACTGGGAGCCCCTTCTTAGTGACCTTTGTGGATTCCTCTTTATTTTCCTATCCTCTTTTGTTGGAGTGCTCCAGCGCTCAGAGCTTAGACTTCTCTGATATTTCTAGGTGATATTTCTAAGTGCCAACTACATGGTGATGAATTCAAACACATGCCTTCAGCATGGACCTCCAGACCCTTATATCCAACTGCCTACTCAGCATTTCTTAGCTGGACCCCTAATTGTCTTAACAGATCTAAAATTGAGTACCTACTATTCTTTGCTATCAGGCCTGCTCTTCATCCAGTCTTCTCCATGTTGGTTAATGTCAACTTCACTCTTGCAGTGCTTCAGACTTGACTCTTCACCTCCTCATATGCCACAAAGCAATCAATCTATCAGCAAATCCTATCAGCTCTATTGTCAAATGTTCTCAGAATCTGCTGTCATCTTGCCGTTTCCTTTTCTAAGATTTCTCCAGACCACCATTGTCTCTTACCTACACACATTGCAACAACCATCCAGTTGGTCTCACTTCATTTGGCGGTGCTCTCCTATGGTTCAATAATGACACAGCAGACAAGGGGATCCTTTAAAATATCAGATTCTGTAACCCCCTCAATTAGACCCCCTCCCTGCAGTAGCTTCCAATGTTACCTTTTTTAAAAGCCAATGCCATGCATGATCAGGCCTTTCTGACCTAATCTGCTACCACCATACCCCTCATTCTTGGCTTTGTCACATTGACCTTGAAAATGACCAGCACACTTTTCCTCAGAACCTTTGTACTTGTTTCTTTCTCCTGGAAATCTCTTATCCCAGATATCTTCAGGGCTTGCTCCACTTCAATAACCTCACTGTCAGCCCTGCCTCCCCTCATATTTCTACTCAAATATCACTTTCTTTGAAAGCCTTTCTTTGGAACCCTATTTAGAATTTCAGTTAAACCTCACTCTTCCTCCTTTCCCAGGCATGTACACTATGTACCCAGAGATTTCTATTTCCCCTCCTTATTTTTTTTCTACCTAAGGCTTAATAAGCTAATATACTAAATATTTAGTCATCTTAAGCATTGTCTCTCTCTCTCCAAGCTGGAATGTAAATTCATAGAGTTTACAGAAGGTCAGGAACTTCTGTCTAATTCATGCTGTGTTCTCTCTCCAGTATCTCTGATAGTACCTGAGACAGTAAGTACTCAACAAATATTTGTTGAAAGAATGAATAGTTGTATGAACACACACTGGGACCCCAACACAAACTTTAGTGAAAAAGGCTCTGAATCACTGGAATCATTTGTGCCTTGCAACAACTTGGTTGTTCAACATGATATGTTCATTGCTGAAATTCCAAATGTCCGGAATTAACATTGTCCACACCAAAGATTTTCTCCTAGTTCTGGATGATGATCATGACGATGATGATGATGACGATGATGATGATGATGATTGCATAGCTCCAGCCCATTTCAACACTCTTGCGTGATTTGGTATTGGACTTTCAATGCCATTATTACTACCCAAACTTTCATCCCACAAGCACCAGTAATATATTCATTGTTTTATCACCATTCTTAATTTTTTAAATGCTCCCTCCCCCCCCTCTCTTCTTTTACATTATAAATATATGACTCTTCTTTTAGGTTTTTGCAACATCCTCAAGTTGTTTGCATTTAGTGTGCATGTTAGAGTCAATCATATTTGTAAACCCACTAAGGTTTGGGTTTCTATGAAAATAACAAACTTGCTATAGGCCAGAGGTGGTAAATGGGTGACTTCTGGATGAATCAGTTACAGAATAACCAACTTGACATTTAATTTTTTAAAACACTTTTCTGATTTTTAAAAAATATTTTCCATGAAAAAAATTCAATTTATTCATTTTTCTTGAACAAGTTTGCATTCTCTCTCCTTCTGCCTTTAGACAAGGCTTATCTTTTCCAGGAGGAGACAGTCCTGCCACTTATACTCAACCCATTTCATTCAGTTTTGTTAGATGATGAGTCCCTGTAGGTTCTGAGAGTGACTTAAACCACAAGCAAGGAGATGACCTATAAGATTAAAACACTAATGGCTCTTTCCCTCACAGGTAGAGTTATCACACTTATTCTAAAGCATCATGCTTTATTTCTGAACATTCGTAACATGAATATTCATAAGTTCAATAGGTTCAGTAAATCTACTACCAAAACAGTTTTAGCGAGTCCACATTTCCTTCATTCTCTTGCTTTATTTAAAAATTTAAAAAACATTTTCTCATTCATTTATCCTTCCTTCATTTCTTTTGAAAAAGTGATAAGAAGGGAGACAAGGTGAGAAGAATCCCCTTCCCACCTGTGATCTAATTCCTTTGGAGTTCATAAGGGACTAGGAAGCCTTGTAAGGCTGAAACCCTCTGCCATACAGACCACTGACAGGCCCTGAAGAGTGATCACAGGGACCACTCAACCACTTGAGTTAAAATGTGCGGTGACCTATTCACATATTTATCACATTTGATGCCTACTACATAAATTCATTTAAAAGAAGACATCCCTATGCTGGTTAATGAACACCCAGCCTTCATCTATAAAAACTACATGGCTGAAGGATGAGAAGCACAGATAGTTAATTGCCACTTAGGTTCAATTCTGAATACTTTGGATTGGAAACAAAGAGGTAGGATGCAGATACTATGTGCTAGACTGAACTCCACAAAGAAGAAGGTATCTCTGTCTACTCTTAATATATGCTCAGTATGTGGTTGAGTAACTTACAGAAAATAGGATGGATGAGGAAGGACAGAAGGAGTTTAGATTGAGTTATGTGGTCATTGCAGGTAGAAGACAGATTTGCTGGATACTTCCAGGGTTTTGTTGATGGAAGCAGATCTCACACACTGGTGAATTGGAAATGAGATTCTAATATTTCTATCTGGTTCCAAGGGCTTTGTTTCTAGCCATGATTTCCTTCCCCTGAGTATGATTGTTCTTGAAATGGACAGAATCTAAAGGTACATGCCTCGTTCTTTGTTGGTATTAACTGGGCACAGAGAACATTCTTTTCTTACTAAAATATAGTACATGCCAAAATTGATTAAATTGGCCTTTTTTTTCCCCCCTCCTTCCTAATTTAGATGTCAGTCCTTCTGCTCATTTGCATCTAAGGGCTACCTACTAGAGTTAACTCTGTCTCGTGGTTTTAGTTACCTCTGTACTGATGAGCTCAGATCTGTATCTTCTGCCCTGACCTTGTCCTGTGCTGGGACAAGCTTCGAGTTGTTCAGAGCCCTCTGAGCTGTCTTCATGTTGCCTCAGCCTCCTTGGGCTCCAGTGGATTTCATCTTTATCTTGCTTAATTGCCATAGTTCTGTCCGTTGTAGGACCATTCCCAGAATCCTTAGATGATTACCCTTGACTCATCCTTCTCAATTATCCTCAGGAGACAATCAGTCTCTGTACCTCTTGTCCCTTTTGCCCATCAACACCAACCCAGGCCTGGCCGTGTGGCCTCACCCCTTGACGGTAGTCCCAGTTTCCTAACTTTTTTTGTTTCTGGCTACTTGGAAGACTAATTTTCCAAAATGCTCCACTTTGTCTCCCTCTCTACTGATGGAATTGCCTGATTCTTTCAGGCTGTCTTTGTTTTGCATCTTCTTTAGCACTTCATTATGCAGGGTGGATTCTTGCTCCGTAAGTCTTAAGAGTAATTGAAATAAGGAAGCTGTGTCATATGAATTCACAGAAGCTATGTGAACTATTCTTTGACCTAGTATGTAGAGAATTAGCAGCTGATTCATATCTCTATTTAAAGAATGGGGAACTTGATCATAGATGTTTTCATATGGCAGCCGCACATAAACTGTAAAGACACAGACTTCTCCTCTGGGACTGTTTCCTTACCTTAAGATAAATTTTTAAAACGTGACCTATACCCTAGATTTGCTGGAAGTATTAAAAATGATGTGTAAAGCCACCCAGGCTAAGCATCTAGGGGATGCAAAAGAAATCCTGCTTGAGCCTTAAAATGATGGAATGAATTAACTTCATGATGTAATGAAATATTTGTTTGTTTTTTAAACTAAAATTTTTTTAATATTTATTTTTTACTTGTAGTTGGATACAATACCTTTATTTTATTCACTTATTTGTTTTTTATGTGGTACTGAGGATCGAACCTAGGGCCTCACACGTGCCAGGCAAGCGCTCTTCCCCTGAACCGTAATCCCAATTCTTTTTGTTTTTTTAAGTAAATTGAAGTTTATAAAATTCAGACTCAACTAAAATTTGACACTCCTAATGATGACCCTATGTCAGCTATGTTAACACATATTATCTCATTTATTCTTGGACGTCACCCTGTGAAACTGATGGTATTTCCTCCAATGTACATATAAGTTTAGCCAGGGAAAGGAGAATGCCTTACCCCAGATCTGTTAGTGTACATTGGAATCAGAATTTGTGTCTAATATTTTCTAATTCCAGACTTTTTACTTTTCCCATGTACTCTGCTCCCCCACATATTTTCCTGATCAGTTTATCGAATGCCTATTTATTTATTTTTTAGGTTTACATTGTTAAAGGGTTTATGACTTTACATATTTATTTTTCCATTGAAATACTTGATCTACACTCTTTTTCTTTCATTTTTCTGCATTTGTATTTTAAAATTTGGGGACCCTTTATTTGAAGTCTTGGTGGTTGGGGGAGTATGAAACACGGTCTCCCCACTTGTTTGCAAGTGGAGGAGATCTGGTAGTGCCAGCATGGAAAGGTGAAGGCAAGCACACACATTCATTTCAGCCTGCATCTGCTCCAATGGCTGTGCCTGCACATGGGTTAGCAAATGTCCGTGAGGATACAGGGAATTGTTATGATCCACAGGTGGGTGAATTTTCTACTTTGGAAATGGTCACAGCCTGCCTCATTTGCTGAATTTCACTTTTTAATACTTATAGAAGAGTGTAGAGAGAACATTTTTGTGTGCTTGACATTTTGGGAAAACAAAATTTACCATGAAGAACAGTCGTCTTTATGATCTCCTGGCAATAATAACTATAATTAGCTCTTATTACCTGGTTATCTAAGAGGAATGGTAAACTTATTGTATGGATGTAAAATCAACACTTATGTGGCAGCTGCATATATAAATTCTTTGGGAGACTTATCATAGAGAGTGAATTTTAAATTTATATTTAAAATTTGTAGTTACTTTTGCTTTTTTTTGGTTTAACTTTTAAGTACCACATTGTTTGTGGAGTCACCTTGCCTTTTCAACTATGCAAATATGTATTGAGTTTGTCCATGGAAGATGCACTGTGTCAGGTTCTGTGGGAGGGTGAGATTCCTGTGCTCCCAAAGGTGATGTTTGGGAAATGTCTGTAACATCCCCCACACTGTATATATCTGCTGGTCCTTCTGACTGAAATGTTGTTCATTCTCTCTCCCCCCATCATTTTCCTGTCCCACTTCTTTATATTTCTTAAGATTCAGTTACACATCATCATCACCTTTTTTTAAATTGACAAATAAAAATTTTTTCAATTTATGGTATATAACAACATTGTGATGTAAGTATGCAATGTGTGATAATTAGATCAAGCTTATCTAAATAGTCATCACTTCACAGACATCATTTTTTGTAGTGATGATGTTTAAAATATACCTTCTTAGCAATTTTCAAGTATAAAATACATTATTATGAATATTCAAATTTTGAAGACATGGCTTACCTTTGGGAGGAAATGACTTAGACCAAAACACTCATGGCATCTACTGGGGCAGGTAGAGTTACCATGTTGTACAACAGAGCTGTAGAACTTATTCCCCCTGTTTAACCAACATTTTGTATCCTGTTACCAGCATCTCCCCATCTCCCCAGTTCCTGGCTGCTCTGCTCCCATAAGTTCAACCTTTTTATATTCAACAGGAGTGGGATCATGTAGTGATTGTCTTTCTGTTCCTAGATTATTTACCTTAATGTAATATCCTACAAGTTCATACATGTTTTTACCAAGAGCAGAATTTCCTTCTTTTAAAGGCTGAATAATATTCAATTGTATATATATACCACAATTTCTTTATCCAGTTATATCTTGGTATGCATTTGGATGTCATAACATGATTATTGTGAATAATACTATAATAAACAATGGATCCAGCTGTGTTACCAATACAATTTATTTCATTTCCTTTGGCTGTATAACCAGAAGTAGAAAATCATATGGTAGTTCTAGTTTTAATTTTTGAGGAACTTTAGTGCTGTTTTCCATACTGACAGGACTGATTTCCATTCCACCAACAGTGTGCGGGGTACCCTTTTCTCAACAATCTTTGCCAGCATTTACTGTCTTTTGTCTTGTTGACAATAGCCATTCTAACAGGTATGATGTGATACCTTACTGTGGTTATAGATTTTCTAAGATGCTCTCCTTCCTGCCATCCTACCCTAGTGCCTTTTTGGTATTTTATGCATCTATATATATTATAGTGTTGTTTATAGGATATTTTAATTTTTAGTATGTTTTGTAACATCCTGGATTGCAAACTCCGTGAGTTTATGAAACCATGTCTTTTAGTTGTGTTTTCTGTGACCCTGGCATAGAGTATGTTCCCAGTAAGATCTTTATGAATGAATAAAGATGCTATAAACACACAGAATTGTACAAATATTAACTCGCAAAGAAAAGTAGCATGCAAGAGATATCAAGAATGGCTTATGAACAGTACTCAAGGTTTTTAGAGGAGAAGAAAGAATAGACTGATAATCAAGGAAGGATTCGTGGTCAGGGATAGACTCATGGATTTATAGCCCTTGCAGTCTCATGAGGCCCTTATGTCCAGAATGGCCCCAAATTTGGTTTAATGCTGTCAATATCTAAAAATTCTTAATTTTTTAGCAAAATATTCTTGCTGTCATTTGCATCTTGAATGTAACCAAAGGCTAAGTCCCAATTTGGTGATGCTATTGGGAGGTAATGGAAACACCAGGATGTGGGGCCTCATTGTAAGAGTTGGGTCACTAGGGATATGCCTTTGTAGGGTATATTTTGATCCTGAACCCTTCCCTCTCCCGAACTTTCTTCCCAGTCATCATGAGGAGAGCCCCTTGCCTTTATCACATACTCCCTGCCATCATTTTCTTCTCGTCATGACCAAGAAAAACAGAGTAACCATGGACTCAAGCCTCTGAAACCAAGAACCAAAACACATCTTTCTTCCTCTAAGTTGATTTTCTCAGGTATTTTGTCACAGCAAGGGAAAGCTAACATAATTCTACATTTTTTGGTTTTCTCTGGGGCACCCAAATTATGTTGCTGTTCCTGTTCTTGGTTCTAAGATAATGACTCATTTTTATAGAAATGTAGGGTGGGGAGAGAATCCAGGCAGAAAGAGCACAAGAATCTCAGGCATAATGAGAAATGTTTCAGGCAGACAGAGAATTAATGACAGATCAGCTCAGAGGCAGCAGAGGACTAGTGTTGTTAGTATGAGATTGGAAAGATAGATTTAGGCAGAGCTTGGACATTATCCTGGAAGTGGTGAGTAATTTCAGATGCATAGCAAGTAAGAAAGGGATGGGAGCAGAGTGTAGCTTTCATCAAGAGTGATTTGTTGGTGATACATAGGATGAATTGAGGAGTGATGAGATAGGAGATAGGGAAATCAGGAAGCAAATCTAATTGATATAAAGAGCAGAATTGGGAGACTCTGAGGGAAAAAAATAAATGTAATTTTGACAACATGTTGGAATTTTGAAAAAAATAGGATTCAAGGAGTACCCTGGATCCTTGCTGGGTCAGGTACAGTCCTGGGTGACTGAAAAAAAGAAGGGAGAGGGTGGGACTGCTAGTTGTTGAAGAAATGGTGAGTTCAGTTTCAGATACTTGGGTTGAGAGAAGGATTTCAAAATATAATTGTTAATTTTGCACTTAAATTTATCAATAGTTTCTCATCAAGAAAAGAATTTGAAAAAGAAAAGCTTACTTAATAGTATGAAGTATTATATAAAGGCAAGGACATTGAAGACTTTGGAGTCTAGTTTCAGAAAAGTAATAAAAAGAGCAACTCAATAAAGTTCATGTAAAAATAAGGTAGCATTTCTTAGGTTAATAATCCTCTTCTCCAAACCATTCCTCCTTAGTTTCCTGTCTTATTGCATGAGTTTCCATCTTATTTGATCAAATCATCTTATTTGATTTAGGTATTTTGGGCAAGAGTTTATGGATTAAGTTAATATTTAAATTTGTAGGCTGAATAAAGCAGAGGACAACTCCTAGTGTTGGTGACCTTCTTCCAATTCATTAAAGGTATGAAGAGAAGGATAAGAGCAAATAAGAGCAAATTCTTCAAACTGCCTGCCTTTGAACTGGGACATTGGGTTCTTTCTCCCTCTGGACTTGAACCGAAACACTGGCTCTTCCTGGGTCTCAAGCCTGCCGGCCTGTAGACTAGAACTACACTAGGGGCTTTGGGGGCCTTTAGCTTGCTGAGTCAACTTAAAGATCTTGAGAATGGTCAGCCTCCATAGTCATATAAGTCAATTCCTTGTAATAAATCTCTTTGTGTATACAGAAACATTTATACACATACATGTGTATGTGTGTATGAGTATGTGTGTATGTGTGTATTTGTAGATGTGTGCATACATGCATACACATTCTATTCTGCTTCTCTGAAAAACCCTAATTCTCAGGGTAAAGCTCAAGCTCTATGACACAGGCAAAAACTGGCTTCTGCTAAATCCTCCAGCTTTGCCCTCTTGACTACAGTAGTATCCAGTTATGGTCAGGTTGTTGATGCGCTGCTTTCTCTCACCCGTGATCTTTCACTCTGCCATTCCCTGTGCTTACAGAATGCGTCCACCCTTTCTTACCATCTCATCCTTCAAGTGTCAGCTTAATTTTCTTCATGAATTTGTACAACAAACATTTTTGAGTTGCCAGGTACAGTGTTTAGAAGGTGATAAAACAATCATCCCTTGACCTGAAGGAATTCCAAGTCGAGAAGGGGAGACTGTATCAAAGGAAGCAATAGTACCCAAGAGATGTCAGTAGAATGTTGGAGGCCATGAAGTAGGTGGACTGTGAGAAGTGCTTTAGCACACGTAATAAACAGCCCCAGGCCCGTGATAAGAGAAGCCAGGGCTAGGGTTGTGGCTCAGTGGCAGGGCGCTTGCCTAGCATGTGTGAGGCACTAGATTTGATTCTCAGCACCACATATAAATAAATACAATTTAAAAAGGTTAATTGACAACTAAAAAATTAAAAATAAATAAATAAATAAACTTTAAAAACAGATAAAACATTTAAGAGGAGGGAGGGAGGGAGGGAGAGAAAGAGAGAGAGAGAGAGAGAGAGAGAGAGAAACCAGCAAGAAGAAATTCAGTTCACACAACAGACATTCAGCAAAGCTCAGGACTCTGAGGAACCAGGTATTTTTGAAGACTGGGGTGCAAGATGGAGCTGAAAAGAAAAGGATTGGTGGAAAGTTTACGTATAGAACAGACAGATATTTCCCATCCTGACCCCCCATATGGCTATAAAAGAAAAAGGAACATTCAGAGGAAAAAGAGTCTGGGCTATTGCTATGGTTTGAGTGTTTGTCCTTTCCAACACTCATGTTAAAATTTAGTCGCCATTATAATAGGGGGTGGGACCTTTAACAGGTGATTAGGCCTTGAGAGCTCTGTCTTCATGGGTGGAATTAATGCACCATAAAAGGGCACGTTTGGCCCCCTCTTGCTCTTCACCCTCTCACCTTCCGCCATGTGATGACACAGCCTGAAGGCCCATGCCAGGTGCTGGCATTATGACCTAGGAATTCCCAACGACTCAAATTATAAGCCAATAAAGTTTCTGTTGTTATGGGTTACACAATCAGTGGCATTCTGTCACCGCAGCACAAAATGGACTGAGAAATTTCAACAATAGTGGCAGAAATAAAGCATTCGGTAGAAATTTTGAAGAAAATGTTGAAAACTTCTGGCAGTAGAATAGGAAGGGCAAGAGGCAGCAAATAAGAGGGGGGAAAAAAAGGAAACTAGAGCATTAACCCAAGAGGTACAATATGCAAATAAATGTAATAATGCCAGGGAAAGTACATAGAAAACAGAGAATTTCCCCAGAACCAAAAGACTTGAATTTCCAGATGAAAAGAGACCCCTGAGTACCTAGCACAGTGGAGGCAAACAGACATGCACTAAGACACGTCAACAAAACATTTCAGAACACCAGGCATAAAGAAAAAAATCCTAAGCAGTTCTAGAAAAAAAACCCAAATGACTGCAGGGGAATGGGAATGGCCTCGGGACTTTTCAGCAGCAACGCTGCAACCCAGAACACACTGGGATAATTTCTTCAAAATTTTGAGAGAAGATAACTTCCTAGAAGTGTAGGCTTCTAAGAAGAGGGGGGAGACTACATATGCTTTCAGGTGTAAAATGTCTCAAGAAATTTATGTCCCAGATATTGTTTCTCAGGAATCTACTAGAGGATGTGCTTATTGAAACAAGGAAGTAGACCGAGGAAGTAGAAGGGATGTGGTTCAGAAACAGGAGATAAGCCCAGCAGGGTACAAAGGGGCTTCCCAGGATGAGGATGAAGGAACGTTCTAGATGGCAACTGGACAGTACCAGATAGGAGGACAGAAATCTCCAGGGAGTATTCTTTCCAAAGTGGGAAAGAGCAAGTGTTTATTTCTTTGAGCTCTGTTCAAAAATTTGGTCCAGTGTTAGTAGTAAGTACATAAAAACAAACAAGATACAAAAAATGTAGTGTACTACGTAACTCATACTTGTGAATATTTTGATCATTGTAAAAGCTGAATGATGATTTAATTTAAAAGATGTTATAAACCATTTTGGAGGATGGTAGGAGGATTAGTGTGTACATGTTACTGGGTGGCTGAGGGTCAGATCTTTATCTCCTGAGCAGGAAGTAGAAATATTAATTATATAAGTATTGCATATTATCTATATGTGTGTGTATATATATCAAATAACCTGTATGTAGTGTAAGCATAGAATCTAGAAATGTGGAGCTAAACAGCAGAAGAACTAACTAAAGCTATTGAAAATAGCTGTTTCTGGAGAATCAGGTGAAGAGGGAGGCTATTGTTTCATAATGATCCTTGGAGAAATATCTGACTTTCTAAACTATGTACTTGTATTGCCTTCATTTAAAAAATTACTGAAAACATATATTATTGAAAGCATATGTCTATACAAATGTTGATAACACCATTAGTCATAATATTAAAAAAGTAGGCACAATCAAAATGGCCATCAGCCGGTGGAACAATGATGTAATGTAGTATGTTCTTCTATAAAAAGGAGCAAAGTTCTAGCACATGGGCCTTGAAAACATACTACATGGAAGAAGCTAGTCATGAAATATTATGTTTCTATGATTCCATTTGGATGCAATGTCTAGAATAGACTAATCTACAGAATGAGAAAGTCAATTAGTGGTTGTCTATGGCTGAGAATTTGGGAAATGGGGGTAGAGAGAAGTAACTGTTAATAGGTACAGAGTTTCTTCTTGGGATGATGAAAGTGTTCCAAAGTTACATAGTGTAATAGTTGCACAATTCTGTTAATAATAAAACCCACCAAATTGTGTAGTTTTAAAGGGTGAATTTCATGGCATATGAATCCTATTTCAATAAGGCTATTATTTGGAAATGGAAGAAAAACCAAAAATAATGTCTAATTCCTAGAGTTATTGTGAAGAATAAATGAAATCATGTATGTGAGGGGTCTAGTCCAGAGCCTGGTATAAATATTCAAAGACTAGTTCACACTCACATAGTGGTTACTATGTGGCAGGTGCTCAGTTTTTGCGTGTGTCAGTCCTCTTTCTAAATGAGGACCTGAAGCCAGTGAAATGAAATAATTTGCCCAAGGTCACATGACTAGTACAACAGTAGAGCTGAGGGTGCTAGGGTTGTGGCCCAGTGGTAGAGTGCTTGCCCGGCATGTGGGAGGTACTGGGTTCGATCCTCAGCACCACATAAAGATAAGTACATAAAATAATGTGTCCATCTACAACCAAAAAGTATTTTTTTAAAAAAAAGACCAGTAGAGCTAGGGTCTGACCTAAGCGGCTGGTCTGGTATCTACACCCAACCGTGCCCTCCCTTGCTCATGTGGCACGCCTCCTGGGCCCCCAGTGGGAGTTGGAACTGTGCGTTCCCATTGGCCATCCACTCTCCAACTGTTATGGTTCTGAGCAGACTGCTGGCGTTTGGCCTTTCTATATGTCTATGTCCTCGGCTATGTGGACATTCTAGCAAGCCAGGGACTGTGACCATCTCCATTGTCTTCATCCCCAGCCCATTGTATACTGGGGGCAGTAGAGAAGAGCCAGGGGTTTGTCCTGAAAGTGAGGAAGAGGAAGTGAGGAGAGGTAGAGGAGCTAGAAAAACATGAGATAATTAATGGCACAAGGCATCTAAGGAAGTAGAAGGTAAGATTAAGACCATAAGGAGGAACCGGTGACCTCAGGAGAAGGAAGAACCCTTCTAGAAGGGGAGGGATGGTGGATCTTGTGAGCCGGGAGGGTTCTAGATAAGGAGGTGCCCACCACATCACTTGGCTCTTCACAGTCAGTAAGAGGCACCAGAGGCATCTTGGACCAGGAAGGTTTGTAGAAGGATGGAGAAGACTGAGGCATGAGGACAGACTTTAGGTGCCCAACCTTTTGGGGTCAGTGATTTCTTAAAGGGGTGATGAATAAATACGTTGGCCCTTTGTTCATGCATGCATCATTATACATGTGATTTAAGCATCTGTGGGTCCCAGGCTGAGGACGCCTGCTCTCAGAAATTAATGAAACTGAATAAAAGTATTTCTGGGATGTAAGATGAAGTTCATCAGCTTGAATTTACAGAAGTCCAAGCCTGTTTCTGTGACCTTCTTCAGCAACATTCAGAGACTGGAGAGTAGGGTGACCTAGTAAATTTGGGACTGAAATTGAGGACTTTGGAACAAGCCGTGGGGGTGGCATGAAGTCACGGGGGCACAAGAGGGACGTAAGGAAGGAAAAGCAGAGGCCAGTGGAGAAGTGGGAGAGATGGCAGTAGAACCTTTAGAGAAATCTACTCTGGGTGCAGGCCATGATGGTATGAGCTCTCTGTAGAGAACCTAAAAACAACTCTAAAAACCAAAGCCAGTCTTCCGTTTATGATCACAGTGCACAAGCTATTTAAAACACCAGCCATGATTAAACATTCTTCTCAGAAAAAGTCTGCATCTAAGACCTAAGCAACTGTCTGCTCTAGGTAGGTTTACACCACTAAGAGGCAGATAATGAGATTAAGATTGAGGGATGGGGCGGGGCTCAAAATGGTGAAGGCCCCCGGATGTGGCTGAGAGCACCCAGATGATGTGGACTCAGAGTCGAGCTGATACTCTGTCCCCTGGCTGCTTGTAAGCAACACCCAATTCAATGGCTTTCATCTTTGACAAGCTAAACATTGTCTGAAATCCTAAATCTTTCTTTTCACTTGAACCATCCGCTAGCCATATAGCTAGGCGTGTTTGATTATCTTCAAATGTCAACTCTGCTCAAATCTGCATCTGCATCTTATCACTATTTTTTGACTCCTCTCTTAGAGATGTCATTTATTTGCTTACATGTTTTTCTTCTCACGGGACTTTGTTCTCTCTGAGATCAGTGATTGTGCCTTCTTTGTCAGCCAACAGTTCTGATAGGCACTCTCACGCTCCTGGAACCCAAATGCTCAAATATGTTTTGCTCTTCTTTGTAGATTCCTCGGGTCTCACATGACTGGGCACCAGTAGATACAGAATGCTGCTGCTTTCCCTCTCCCAGGTAAATGATCTGCTTGTCTGTTCCTGTTGATGAAGCATGACTGTGGGACCCTCATTCTATCCTGAGATCACAAGACTGTGGAAGCAGATGAGGGAGATCCATAGTCCCCACAACTTCACCCTTAAGACCATTAAGACACCATGCAGAGTCCTCTAAAGGACCCTGAATGAGGAGTTTCCACAGAGCGGATCCCACCAGCATTTTGCTGCTTTGTAGTAGGACCAGTCCTGTAAAGGTGATGCATGGGTGTTCCTCTGATTTCCTGAAAGAATTCAGGAGCTTCCTAAATCCTTTCTATAACTTATTCATTGGGAGTAATTATGCTGCAGAGAAAACAGGTTCTCATTCACCTCCTTAGTCTTTCCTGGGGAACCATTGCTCTCTGTCCAGAACCATATAAAAAATGCACTGGATTTCCAGCGTTCCCCCTGTTCTCCCCACTGTCTTCCCCTAGATAGTCCCTGTGTACTTCCAAGTAAACCTCTCTACACCACTGGCTAATGGAGAAGGTAAGTCAGAACAGTTTGATTTAGCATTTGAGGTCAAAAGCAGGAATTTTCTAGAGAAGAAATCCAAAAAGCAAAGTAGTCTAAGAGCAGCCCCCCAACTGGTCTTGACAGGGTCCGTGGCTCCTAGCAAAAGCATGGGTCCTAATAGAGTAATCAGATACCTTCAACTACCCGTCTGACCTGGGAACCCAGCCAGATGGTATATCCTCATTGCTAAACAGCAGATTCACTACGTAGTTTCTGGGCAGTGTGTAGACTATGCTTAATATTAAGTCAACATGATTCAAGGTGTTACACAATTTTGACAACCAACATGAGCACGTGAAGATTTTCCATTTGAAGATAAGAATTTGTCCTCAAGACAAGCATCTGGGATTTGGACATAGAATGAAGCTTCCCTCACAACCCTGCTAAGTTTATAAAATCTGCATTTAAAAAAAAAAAATCTGGTCTGTATGAAGCTACCCATCTAATGGTAGCAACTGCCTGTGTGATCTGTTGTTCTTTATAGGGAACATCTAAATAATTGAAATCTTTAATTGGGTTAAAGAGATCCTTAGCACATAGGTGTGCTATAAATAAAAGAATTCGTAAATAATATAGTAACCTTTGCTTTTCAGGTCCTTCTCTTAAAGAGATCATTCTGGTTTTTTTTTTTTTTGGTACCAATAAGATCATTGTTAGGGGACTCAAGAGGGCTTTGGTTTCAGCCGGGGCGGGGCTTTCCCAAGGAAATCCCTTTCGCTTTATCTCAGGTGTTCGGCCACATTTTTCCTTGGTGCTTTCAGTAGAAATGAATAATTTGCTAACTCTGCTGTAAGTAGGTAAACGCCTGGGCTTTTGCTTTTGTAACTAGGCTCAGTCAAAAAAGTCAAGGTAGCTGGCTGGCCTTCATTTGCTATCTGCGATCAGAAAGGCTTAAGTAGTCCAGGGCTCACTTAAGAGTCAGCTGGAAGAAAAAGGAAGAGAAGGAGATAGAAAAGTGCTGCAGAGGAAGTGGTAGAACGTCCGCATTTAGTGTGACCTGTTCTGTCAGGTGATTATTTTAAGGGGAGGGGACATGAAAAAAAAAAAGTTAAGTAAAATGTCCTTATAAAGACAAAATCTATTTCTTTCCTGGTTGATGATTTGTCACTCTAGTCACTTCCTGCCTTGTGACCACACACCCGGGCTTGACAAAGCTGTACTGCAGTTCAGAAAGAAGGGGGTTTCTGGTCACACACCAGGACGAACAAGGAGTTCTTCTACAAGGTAAATTTTGTTCATATCCTTTTGTCCTTTGTAACTGCTTGTGAGGTTGTTGGGCTGTTTCTGGGGATTGTGGCTTCGGCCTCCAGCGGAGATCTGGGCACCTGTCGCCAGAGTCCTCTGTGTACCCTGCCTCCTGAACTGCTCAGGAAGTCTGCAGCCACATTGTGTGATGCCCAGGATGGGGACTGTTAGCTCTTTGAATTGGGCTCTTCTCAAAGTTTATCTGCAGTTTATCACTGCCCCCAAACTATGAGGGTTTTTTTTTCTCCCCTTTTAAAACCAAACCATGTTCTGATTTATATCCATTGCTTTATTTCAGGAAGGCTATTTACTGTGATTTTATCTACTTTAAAACATTTTCAGGAAAGTGCATATTGATCATTTGGATTGCACTGCTCATTAGCCTAATGGAGTAGGTTAATTTTAGCTCCTGTGGTTCTGTTTTTCTAAAACAAACAAACAAAAAACCCTTCTTTATGATACTTTAGTGGCTATATTAACATCTCAGGTCATATGTTACCAAATGTGATACAAGTTATTTGAATGATTTTTGGCAACAAGGGTTTGTTAATGGGTGTGCTTAATAACCACACAGAATTAGAGGTCTTCTTCTCTCCCTTTATTCTCTAAAAATAAAAGCAATTTGTGTTGCTAAATTATACTGTTTTGTCAACTAGTCTGAATTATTTGTTAATATTTATGGCTATACAAATGAACAATCAGTGAGATTCTGGAGCAAAGCCTTCTATTACAATAGATTATTCTTATACAGTTGATTTGGGATATTCATTCCAGAAACTTCACTGAAGCATGGATATTTTGCATTTTGTAGCATCAGCTTTTATTTGTCAGTATCAAATCAACCTAAGAACCTTTGACAGATGATAAACATAAAAGTTATAGAGACTGGAAATGGATGCATTAATCAGCATACTTATCAAAACCCAATGTTTCTTAATCGAGTGTTCGTAACTTGTTTTCCATAATTACTCCCTCAGGGCAACTTTTTAAAAAACTCTCTGTAAACAGAATGGAATTTACCATTTACTTATAAATGTGAAATTCTGGTTACATCGCAAAATGTGACCATCAATATCATTTTGTACATCTCATCTGAGTCATAGTAAACTGGAAAAAATGTGGGATTGCCAGAAGTTTAAACCTCAAAAAAGATTAAACACTATGCTGTCTTATTGTAACTAAAAAGAAGAAGAAGAATATAAACTAGGACATAAAGGAATGTCAGCACTTTTTTTTATATTTGGGAAGGAATATAAATAATTTAATTCAAATCAAGTTTATATTGCCAAAGCATCGAACTGGTTTGCTATAAGGTGTCTCTTCTTTTTCATTCCCTCTCACCCCTGTAAAGTAAGGAAAGGGCGAATCAGCTCCATCTTTTGCCTTTTGAAGAAACTGCTGTGGTGGAATGGACGGGAGTTTGGGAGGACATTTCATTTAGCAATCCTAGGGATGTTTTTCTCTGTGGCATTTAAAATTTTTATCTTCTTTGAAAATTATGCCTTGAAACAATCATTAATGAGAGAAACAATTTCATTGTTTTAACTTCGTTTATAATTCTATCTCTGAACCCTCTGTGGAAGGGAAAGTCAACAAGTAAAGTCTCATTAAAATGTGTGCATCGATGTTAGGACAGGAAAAGGACCTCTGTGGGCACCCAAATCTCTGGATGCTCCAGACCTTTATATAAAATGGCATGGTATTTGCATAGAACCTACACACATCCTCCTGTGTGATTTAAATCATCTCTAGATTGCTTATGATACCTAATGCATTGTAAATGCTATGTAAATAGTTGCTATATTGTATTATCTAGGCAACAGTGATAAGAAAAAAAAATCTGCACATGTTCAATACAGACGCAAGTTCTTTTTAGAAGACTTGCCATCTGAAGTTGGTGAAATCCGTGGATGCAGTACCCATGAATGTGGAGGGCTGACCGTAATGGTAATCCTTGATATTTATAAGGCCTTAGTGTGTGTATCTTGGTGTATGAGCTTGTTGAATCTTCTCAACTACCTTTTTAGAGATGAGGAATGGGCTTAGCTCTTAAAGGAGCTGGCCCCAGGTCACTGTTGGACAGTGGCCAGGGTTTCAAGCTCTGGGCTCCCTATATCAGTTCCCAGAGCCTCTCTTCATTGCAGCATGCTTACTCCAGGTGTAGAGGAGTACAGACTTTCATTACTGAAACTGACCATAGAGGTCTTGGCACTTGGTTTTGAGAGGTAGGGAGGGAGAAAGAGGAGAAAGAAACAGAGAAAGAGAAGGTATTTATAAGAAATCCAGAAACATTTTCATTTTTATAAATAGATATCATTGCAGATTTCATATCATAATAGAACAAAGAAGTATCTTATTAATGAACAACTCTCCAAAAAAAATTTTGTGCCTTCACAAACTTGCCTTAACCCACTTCCCCAACCTTATTTCTTGTCACTTCCTTCTGCTGTGGCCCTCCCCTCCCCCCGTGTGCCTACCCACATTCAGCACCAGACCACAAGCCACTGGAAAGTTCTATACTCTTTCACTCCTTTTCACTCCAACTGTTTCTTTAATTGCTTTTTCCACCTTTATCAGTAACATTTCTGATCATTTTTCAAGGCTCACTTCCAGAAACATACCCCTTCAGTGGTCTTCCCTGTTGTCTCTACCCATCCCCCATCCCCCAACTAATGGGTGTGTGTGCGTGTGAGTTTGCTTGGTACGTTTATCTTAGTGTAAGTATAACATTCTCTCTGTCTCCTGGCACAGTGTAGGTGCTAATGATATTTATTGAAATGAACATTTGTCACAAGTACTTTTTATCAGCTTGTTGCATATGCATGGAAGTCTTTGATTTGACTTCTAACTACTGAGCTCCCACAGTGATGGAAGACACAGCTGTCATTGAATGAGTTTTGTCTAACATGCTTCATCTTTGCCAAAGCACTATTCTACTTTCTAGCCTCAAGGCATCAAATGGACATTGAGCTCAAGAGTTTTAAGAATTTATAAAATAGGGTTAGTGGTATAGTTTGGTGATAGAGCTCATGTTCTAGCATGTACAAAGCTATGGGTTTGAGACAAAAGAAAGAAAAAAGAGAAATAAAGAGGAGAACATTTAAAAGAATTATACAGTACCTTGGCATACAGGAAAAATTATAACCTCATCGTTTTAGTGTAAATAGTTTTATTAAGCTAAAAATTAGCTAGTCTTACAAAAACTACGTACCAGTAATAGGCTTTGATGACAAAGAGCACAAGAACAAATATCAATAATTTCTACTTAGTCTCTTTGGGTTATCTTTAAAAAATTCTTAAGGCAACTTCTTGTTTTTGTCTAACATGCTTCATCTTTGCCAAAGCTCAAGGCATCAAATGGACACTGAGCTCAAGAAATTTAAGAAAGAATACAGGAGAGTACAAGGGTACAGGAGAGACGGAAAACACACTTTAAAATCAGGTTGGGTAAAATAAAATTAAGAAATGTGCTCAGAAGATTATATTTATGAGGAGCCAGAAGATTATGAAGTCAGATTATAAAGGTGGTGGACTTTAGGACTAATAGCAGATTTTATAGCAGAGTGACATCATTTGGATTAATTTGTCTCTCTAGAGTTGTTGGTTTTTTTTGTTTTTTGTTTTTGATGGGGAAGGGGGTAGTTCTGGTAGTTTCCCAGCTCACAAATATCTAGTGAAATCATACCATTATGAGCATTACAGAAATTAAACTTAGAATTAGGGTTCATCAAAAAATAAAAATAATCAGTGTCACAAATTTGAAGAGTTTCAAATATTTTGCCGGATGGAAATGCACTTCTTAAATCAAAAGCATTGAAGCTTCTTTGTGTTTACATTTTAAAATCCCAATGTTCCCTCCTAATTAGATGTTTGTCTCTTAGGGGATCCCCCTCCAGTTAGCATCTCCTTGTCCCTTTCCTCAGTTCCCTTCTGATTCCACTTCCTGTCTTATACCAGAGACTCTTCTCGTTGTTTTGGTTTGTCAATTTCAACTATTACATTAGTCTTCCCAGCAATTGCATAATCACTTCATCTTGTAAAATACTGTAAGCAACAGGTGGGAGAGGAGTTTCAATTTATTGCCCAAATAATAACAGCTCATACTTACCGAGCTACCTGCTTTGAGTTGGGCATTTTTTTCTAAGTGCTTTAACCATATTAGTTACACTTCCAGCCCTTTCTATTTTTTATTTTGAGACAGGGTCACCAGAAGTTGCTGAGGCTGGCCTTGAACTTGTAATCTTCCTGCTTCAACCTCCTGAGTTGCTGGGGTTACAGACGTGCACCGCCACACCTGACTTATTTAATTTTCTACAGTTGAGTCAATGTGGCATCACCTATCGAATTCTAGGGCCACCTTCTGGAATAAACAGGCAGTAAACCATGATGCTTATGTGGGCCAAACTCCTCAAGTTGAGTTCAAATAGTCATAATGTCCCCAAAGAAGTGCATCCATATGTCATTGCTTCTATGAGACAGACTATTCTGGGTTGGCAGCAGTAGCAGGAGGAGTACCAACAGCAGCACCACTTGGTCCTTCAATGCACTTGACTGAATATTTGAGTTTTACTAACTTGTAGGCCTTGAATGTATCATAAAACGTGACTTCCACTCTCAAAGGCTTTAAAAGGATCTTCATCCTTGAAGTTTAACATAATTTTAGTCAAATAGCGTTTACATTTTCTAGTCTGTTGTGACCCCTAGTCATGAATAAATCAAACAGTTTTTCATTTATACCCAAGTACACCTATCTGTCATTGCACAGTAAATGGCCAAATATAAGTGTTCTAAAAACTGAAAGAATAAAAGGTCATTTTAATTGTGAGTGGAAGAATAGAGGTAAAAAGTGACCCACATACTGAGTTAAAATAAAGTTTTGCTCAACTTCAGAGCCAGGGCGGTGTCAGTCCCACTTACAAGCTACACAGAGACTATTTCTCAAATATGGTCAGTTGTTTTTCTGGCGGAAGGAAAAGCTAAGCTGTTAAATTGAGGAACTAGCAAAGCCACAGTTCTGTGGTTGCAGCATTGATTCTTGTTTTAGTCTACTGCTGGTTATATGGACAGATGGACAAGTGTCATTCTCTCTCTCTCTCTCTCTCTCTCACACACACACACACACACACACACACACACACACACACACACACACCCCTTCCTTTTTACTCTTTTTTTTTTTTTTTTTTTTTACATTTATACCTCCCATTGCTGAGCTAAAGTGGAAAAGAGATTACATTCCCCACAGCAGACACCGCAAGATACCAATTTTGGCAGGCAGATGAATTAGGCATGTGAATTGCTATCTTCCAGATAATTTGTTTTCCTTTTTACTCTGGTTACACTTTCTAGAGGGAAGTGAATTAATGAAATAATGACTTGCATTTAAATAATACTCTGCATTTTGGCCCCTGATCACTAAAAGTTAGTAGTGGTTTCTAAAATTTATCCAAGCTGTGAATGCAAATGTGTGAAGAGTTGCATAAATGTATTTGTGTAAATTTGCATGTTTTTCTCTGTTTGCCATCCTCAGACAAAATTTAGGATTAGAAGCGTGTTTTCATTAACCTCAGTTGGAACACTGTAAAATAGAGATTTCTTTTTTGTTGTTGTTTGTTTGGTACCAGAGATTGAACCCAGTAGCACTTAACCACTGAGCCATATCCTTAGCCCTTTTAATTTTTTATTTTGACACAGGGTGTCCCAAAGTTGCCTAGGGCCTCACTAAGTTGCTAAGGCTGTCTTTGAACTCCTGCCTTAGCTTTCCAAGCTGCTGGAATTACAGGCATGTGCCACCACACCCGAAAAAATATAGTTTTTTTAAAAAAATTTAATTAGTTGTAGATGAACATACAGTATTTTTATTTATTTTTATGTGGTGCTGAGGATTGAATCCAGTGCCTCACACATGCGAGGCAAGCACTTTACCACTGACCTACAGCCCAAGCCCCAAAATATAGGTTTTTTGTGTCTCCTTGACATCGTTGGCTCATCCAGGCTGAACACCCTAATCCCCAAACCTGAAATCTGAAATGCTCTGAAGTTCAAAACTTTTTTTTAAATACTAACATAATGCTCAAAAATTGGGGGCTTTTGGAGCATTTGTGATTTCAGATATTTGAATTAGGTTCTTTGCAAATATTCCAGTATCTGAAAAACTATAAAATCTGAACAATTTCTAATCCCACCAAACATTTTGTTTAAATGATTCTCATTTCCCTTCACCAGAAGGACCAGTTTGAAGAAGGAAAATGGGCTATAAATTCCTTATGGAGAAGACTAGGTAGGTAATGAACACAAAAAGAAAGTAAGGGAAAAAAAGGAACATGTATGTATTTTGCCTTGTTGAGTATCCTTTCTTCATCTTAAAAATGCAAATTGACCCTTCTGCACCATTTCCAATGGTTTATAAACATTTTTTTGAAATTTCTCCATTCGAAAGATGGAATATGATGGTCACCTCGAAGGCCCTTTTCAGATCTTTCCCCTCCCTAGATGTCTTTCACGTTGACTTTTCATCAGAATATCACCAGTTCTGTTTCTTACCTGTGACCACCGAAAACCACAGCTGTGACAGTTCTCCTGACTGGTGATGACCGCATGATTTTCCTCCCTGACCCCCACCCTCCTGTACTTTCAATGTCTTGATTCTCCCTCCAATACTGTATGAATGTCAGCTTTTTAAAAGTACATGTTTTTTTAAAACATATGCTTTTTACAGGTTTTAAAAGCTGAGGGTCTGCAGTTCCTATGCATGAAAGAAACAGATGTAGTATAAAGTGAAGAAAATGGGATCAGATTTGGATTCATATGCCAGTCTTTTTCAGATGTGGAGACTAAGCAAGACTCTTGAACTTTTGACACTCAGATTTCTTATCTGTAAAATGAGGCAACTACTCACTACTCACTGGGTGTGTCCTTGGTCCATTTTCCCACGTCCTCAGCCAGTGTGTCCACCTATTACATTTGCTGGTTGTTATGCCAAACATTTGAAATATGTTGTTCTTTTCTTTCCACAAATAGTTATCTATGTAAAGTTGGTATCATTATCTTCTTATCACAGATGACCAAACAGGTTCCTGGAGGGTTAAGACTTGTCTAAGGTCACAGAGTCAGTAATCTGGCAGAGTCAAGATTCACTCCTTGCCTCTTTTCCATTTTATGTGAGCAGTTTCTTAAAAGTGCAAATCATGTCTATTTAAACTGCATTGTATCCTCTGACTTCCCCACTAGATGCCTCCTGATGATACATCTGAATATTCCTTTCCACAATTGAGTATTGGATGATTGTTCCTAAGGCTGCATTACTGTTAGCAAGAGATCCCATCTTTACCTTTGATGGGGCTGCTGGCATACCAAACAAGTTTGAAAAACAAACAAATGCTTGAAGATTTTAAAATAACCAATTATGAAGGTATTTGAATAGGCTGTTTAGCCACTTAAGTCTTTTTTGTCATTGAAAATTTTGACAGTAAAAATGCTGTAGTATATCTCACTGTAAATTGGTACTGGCAAATATTTGCCAACCAACTGTGACTTTAAAAAAGAAAAATCAAGGTAGCCATGCATGCTGGTGTATACCTGTAATCCCAGAAGCTTGGGAGGCTGAGGCAAGAGGATCACGAGTTCTAATCCAGCCTCAGCAACTTATCAAGGCCCTAGGTAATTTAGCAAGATCCTGTCTAAAATTTTTTTTAAAATGGCGGGGGCATTGCTAGGGATGTGGCTCAGTAATTAAGCACTCCTGAGTTAAATCCCCAGTACAAAAAAAAAAAAAAACTTTAAAAAGTCAAGTATATTCCATCAATTTAATATAAATTTCCTGCCTTAATTTATCTGTAGCTCCTTCCTCCACCCCGCCAAAGTGAGCTTGTTATTTGAGATTCTAAAGGAACATCCCCAAGGAGCCTATTGAAAATGAGATTACATTATTAAGAATCTGTTAGAAGCAAACCAGACTCAATGGCGCATGCATGTACTCCCAGAGACTCGGGAGGCTAAGGCAGGAGGATTGCAAGTTCCAGGCAGCCTGGGCAACTTAGGGACACCTGTCTCAAAATAAAAAGCAAAAAGGGCTGTGAGTGTGGCTCAGTGGTAGAGCACCCCTTGGTTCAATCCCCAGTACTCACCCTCGACACAAATAAGTAGAAGCTTCTGTTTCCCATTGCTAATATACCAAGGTGCATTCTACATTGTCTATTTTTTCAGCTCAAACTTTACAATGGATAAAAATGCCTGGAGACTTAGGGAGTGGAAGAGCAGGTAGAAGTAAAGCACAGGGTAGCAGAACCAGTTCCTGAGCACTGGTGCCCCTGAGGGAGAGGTACAGCACTGCCCTTCACCGCAGATACCCAAAGACTGCTTTGCTTCTCATGACTCAAGATGGATGTGGCTGGGATTTTCTTAAAATTGCTGTACATTTTTTCACCCTGGCCCCACTTCCTCAACTGCTAAAAGGTACTTTCCACTGTCAGTGTCTCAAGCAAGGCTGAGCCCAGAATCCTTTAACCAATGAACATGACATCAACTAATACCCATGCTGTTGGCTTCTGGTATCATGTACCAGTTCCGCCATGTCTGTGGGAGCTTCCTGAGCTCTGGATGAGAAATATGGTAGAAGAACTAGAACAGCCAGGCCAAGAACTTTTGGAGACAGAACATGGGCATGAAATCTAGATTTACAGTCACCCCACCCCCACATAATACGTGCACAATTAAGTGTGATTTTCAGGTGGTGACTCTACTATATCATATAATTCATAGTGGAAATTGAAGTTCTTCCCCAGGAAAGTTTTGTAAAAGTTCTGTTCTCTGAAATTTTAATTTTACTTGTACTCTTACTTCCCTCCCTCTTTTCCTCATTCCCTGCTCCCTCCCTTTGTTCCATAAACCATGCATGTTTTTGTTTTTTTTTTTAGGTTTGTTTGTTTTTTAAACTTTAGATCCTTAAGATGCTAATTGATGTGTTTTTCTCTTGACTTGACTGAACCAAACTACCATCCTGGTGGCTCTACTTCTCTTTGTGGACAAGCTACTGACTCACTGTGAGACTTTGGGGAGTAACTTCACTCCCTAGGGCCCCATTTTCCCATCTCTAACATCTCCAGTTCCCTCTTGACTTTGCCAGTGACATAAGGAGGAAGCAAGGTACACAGAAACCAAAGTGGCTCTAGACAGGATCCTGGTGATGTCAGCTTCCTATCTCCTGCACGGGTGCAGTGAACAAAGCCGAAGAGGCACTGGCACCTGCAGCCGCCTCTGCTGGAGTTCTGCCTCCTGCCTCCCTGGCTTCAGTCTCACCCAACCTGCAACTGTCTCTCCTTGCTTTTTAGAGCTATTTCTTCTGCCTGGAATACTCCTTTTCCATTGTGTCTACTGGGAAAACTCTTACTGATTTCCTAAGATGCAGCTTAATGGTCGGCATTCATCGCTTTCTCTGGAAAGCTTTTCTCTCCTTCTCCTTCCCTTCCCATCCCAGGCATAATTAAGTGCTTCCTTCTCTTGCGCTCCTAGAGCACCTCAATGCAGGTGTCTTTAAAGCACTCGCGATAATGGTGTCTTTCGTTTGTGTGAACATTTTGTTTTACTAGACTGTGTGCCCGCCCCTCAAGGCCAAGGAGTCTTTGCTCTTCCTCTTTGTATTTTCAGTACCTAGAACAAGGCAAGTGCTTTGTGAGACAGGAGTGGATGACTGAGGTGTGAAGGTCATCAATAAAGAGGACCTTGGTTTCCCCCAGAGTGAGGTGGCATACAACAGACAAACTCAAAAGCCTGGTGGTGACCTGGCTCTTCTTAACACTCCCTTTAAGATGTTGAGGAACTAAAGAGACATCTAGAACTTTTTAAAGGAGCTCTGGTCTCAAGTAATCAGTAACTCTAATTAATATGAGGACTTTAAAACAATCCTTTTGAGTAACCCAGGAGAAAGGCAGAACTTTGAGATAAAGGAATGCAATGGCCAGGAATCATACATAGCTCAGTGGTAAGCACCTAACCACCATTCAGACCTCGGTGATAGAGATGGATCTAGTGGCCAGAGGCACTAGGAAAGGCAGAAGTATGTGACCCAGTTATTTACCCTCAGTTCCTTCATCTATAAAGTGGAAATAATAACAAGACTTCGTAGGACTGTGGCAAGAATTAAACGTGATGATGATGCATAGAAAACATTTAGCACGGAGAAACCACTCAGCAAACATCAGCGGCTATCACTATCATCCAGCTGCTCTTCTCATTTGTCCCTTAGCTATTGTTTTCACTGACTCCAAATAGATAGGCTTTCTATGGAGAGAAGATGGATTAATAATTCCCCGTACATAAAGAAGAAAGCTGATTGATCTTCCAGCAGTCTCCCACTTATCTATTAAAATCCATTTTACACCATTTAAGCAGAATGCCTGCTTAAAAAATTCCTAAGATTGATTTCTTCTGGTTTTGGAGGCCAGGAGGTCTAAGGGTAAGGAGCCACAGCCTTCTTGCTGCATTATTCCATGTCAGAAGGAAGAGAGCACAAGCAAGAGAGGGCGGGAAGGCCCAACTCGCTTTCACAAACAAAGCAGTCCTACCATCAGCAGCAGGAGATTGATCAGGGCTTTGCCTAAGCACCTCCCAGCAGGCCCCACCTGTCAACACGGTTGCACTGGGGATCAGGTTTCCAATACGTGAATTTGGAACGCATATTCAAACCATAGTACTAGGTCAAATGTCACCTCCTCTGGGCTTTGGCTTTCCACAGGAGAGCTATTCTTACCTCTCCTGGTAGATCTAAAAAGCCTCCCTGTATTCCAGTGATCAAAGTCTCTCTCCGACATAACAGGCCAGTGCCATTTCTCATCTTTGTATTCTCAACATCTAACACAAGACCAGACATATAATATATATTTGGCAGATGTCTGCTGAAGGAGTAAATATACAAATGTATGGATTTGCTTAGTGGCAGACATCTAGCATTATGGGAAGATGGATTTCATGGTCCAGGGAATGATATGCAAATAACATTCAGATGAGACTCTACCTCTACATTGAATGACTCTTTTACTCCTTTTTTTTTCATATAAGCAGTTCATATTGGAATAACTTTTAGAGTTTAAAAAAAAAGTTACAAAGATAGTATACAGAATCCCCTAATACCTGCAACCCAATTTGTAACTACTCCAAATAAATAGATTTTCTGTTATAATTTTTTTGTTGCTGTTCTTATTGTTTTTTTCCTAATTGCCTTCCCCCAAAATTTATTGATTTTTTAAAACTGACATATATAATTGTATATATTTATCATGGACAACATAATGTTTTGAAGTATATATTCATTGTAGAATGGTTAATCCAGGTAATGGACAAATGCATTACCTCACATAGTTAACATTTTGGTGGGGAGAACACTTTATATTCATTCTCCCAGCATTTTTCAGGAATATAATATATCATTATTACAGTACTCACCAGGCTGTACAACAGACCTCTTGAACTCTTCCTTCTGTCTTCCAGTAATATTGTACCCATTGGCCATTCCCCCACCAACCACCACCATTCTACTGTCAACTTCAATGAGATAACTTAAACATAATGTGCTTCAAGTTCATTTATATTCCTACAATTGATAGAATTTTTTCCTCTCTAATTTGTACTGGGGATTAAATCCAGGGGTGCTGTACATCCTTGACCCTTTTTATTTCTATTTTGAGACAGGGTTTCATTTAGTTGCCAAGGCTGGTCTTGAACTTGCCATCCTCTTGCAATCTACCTTCTGAGTTGCTGGTATTAGAGCTGTGTGCCAACTGCATCTGGCAAATTCCTTTTTTTTTTTTAAGAAAAAAAGACTGAATATTCCATTGTGTTTATGCCTCATGCCACATTTTCTTTATCTGTTCATCAGTTGATGGATACTTAGGTTGTTTCCATTTCTTGGAGTGCATATGTCTCAACATACTAATTTCATGTACTTTGGATATACACACAGTAGTGATATTGTTGTATTCTATATTAGTTCTACTTTTAACTTTTATAGGAATCCCCATAGTGTTTTCCATAATGGCTACACTATGACTTTGTTACTCTTGTGTTCATTATTTAAGGAAGTTGGAATTGACTCAGAAGATAGCCAAGAAAACCAAAAAAAAAAAAAAAAAAGATTTGGAAAATGATCCCTTAAAACAAAAACAAAAACTCTGATGGCAATCCCCAAGGCAGGTGATGAAATTTTTATGAATTGAACAGCTCCTATAATTCCCTCTGAGGATAGTCCCAAGAATGAGGGAGTTTTAATCGTATCAGAAAAGATTTAGGTTTCAAGGTAGGGATATGAGACACCAGCGAGTCTGTAGAGCTTCCTTATTTGGCTATTTTTAAGAAAGGAGCAGATGACTCTCTTTCTGGGACAGTTTGTGCACTGTCTTGCCTAGATACTAGGAGTGAACTGGATCAGCACATCTTAAACTGTGTGGTGACATCTCAGAAAACAGGTTGCCACATACTGTTAGGAAAATTGCTCTGGGCCGAACAGCTGAGCCTTGTGCTAAGTGCTGCGGGCCCCCCACCTGGGTCCTTGAGGAGGATGCACCTGGACAGAGCCTTCTGGGCTGTGCTGCTGAGGAAAGAGCTGGAACAGAGCCTCACCCCTAGGAGCCAGGATGGGAGGGAGTCGGGGAGGGGGCTGGGAGGGGCCCCTCCCCCTGATCACTTCCCCTAAAGATACCTTGGGGCCACAGCCACAGTTGCTAAGGGCATGTGCACCTATTTCTAGGATCATTTGCAATAATCCCTAACCCGACTCTTATTGGTCAGCTACTGAATAAGTTTTTGGAACTTTTAAGGTGGAAGGGACTTCTCTCTGTATATGGATGAGGGAACCGGGGCAGAGAGAAAAAGATGGAGCCTGAAGTTACATAGACAGGCCTGGATCTCCTGACGGCCAAGAGCAGCACTTTACTCCCTGCTAGTTATTTTCATTTGGGTCCGTTTGGAGGTCTTCAGTGTATTAATTTCCCAATATCTTTATTACAGATGCTGATTTAGACATTTGATATTTTCAATAAGCTTCTGTGGGATTATCTCATTTAGTCTTTTTTTCTTCTATGCATAGATATTTCTTTTTTTGCTTCATTTTAAAAAAAATCTTGAGAAGATTTTTCATTGTATTAACCATTTTGCAATAAATTACTTATAATCTACATATTGCATTTGAAACTTGACATTGAGCTGTGGGCTTCATGAGACCGCAGTCTCTGTGTCCTGCCTGTTTGTAACCTCTCACTCCCATCAGCCTTAGCAATTGGTTAACCATAACATTAACCATAACCATTTTCACATAGACACATAGGTGAAGTAAAAGGAGGTGTGAATGACTTTAAATATTGAGGCAATTGTGCAATAGTGAATAACCAGCTAGTCTTCGATAACATTCAACTCTTTGAAAAGTTGTATTTGGAATACCCTGAGTTTTCAGTAAAGTATGGATCTTAAAGTCTTGGTGGTGAAATGTGAAATGAAGGGTAGCCGTGGATTTTCAAGATTGTACCAGAAGTATCGTCCTTTGTAGCCTGGCAGCTAAGAGAGCAGGACTAAGACACAGAGGTGTCCCCACACCCCAGTTTGGAGTATCCTCTCTGCTTGAGGAAGTGAGTTTGGGCAACTTGGCAGAAAACAGAGGTCTCAGGAGTATGCTGAGGAGAGGAGGTGAGGAGGGGAGAACCTCTCAGTTACTGACAGAGCTGGGCTCCTGGTGCTGTCTCTACATAGCTTCAGAAGCCCCCTAATTGAGTGTGCAAACAACAGAGGCTTCCAGAGCAATGTCAGGATAATCAAGTTTGGAATAACCTGGCCTGCTGGCTTCCTCTGAGTGTTTGCATGGCCTGAGAGTGTCAGAGGAGAGCCACTGGATCTGTCCTGTGAATGGCCTTTCCCAGCCCTCCTCTCTGTGGCTTTGCAACAGAGACTACAGAGATAAGAATTCTGTACCCTGGAGCAGCCCTTGGGAGAATCAGTGTATTTGCAGGAAGAGAAAAAGACAAATGGGGAGGAGATTTTAACTTGATAAAAGGATCCATAAAAGTCTCCTTAAGTGGCCATCTGTGTTAGAGGCCATTTATAATTATTTGATTTCTGAAAGTCATTTTAAAATGTATTTTCAGAATCATCCTTTGTGTAAAAGTTAATCAGACCTGTTCCACAGAGAAATGGTATCCCAAATACATATTGCAAATTACTACATTCTCAAAGTTAGACCCATTAAGGTGGTCTATTTTGTAAAATGCTAGGTGGTGGGGTACAGGATTGATTAGAAGCAAAGTTTTTTCCTTATATAGTTTCATCAGAACCACTTTTTTAAAAAAATATGAGTATTTTATTTTCTTTTAGAATCTTACATCTTTATTTTCCATTTGCTTAGTCTCCATACACTACCACAATACTCTACATTGTTCTAGATGACATGTTTTGGATAACTCTTAGTTTCCTTGAGGTGTCTGGAAATTGGATAACCTCCCCGTTGTATGTGCACTGAAATTACTGAGGTAGGCTAGGAATTTGAGTCCTGAGTATCCAGTTTTACTTTAATTGCTGAGTTCAGTTGCAAGAAAAGTGGGGCACATTCAAAAGAGTCCCTTGGTGATGTGATGCCAGGTTACAGATGCCCTCTGATTCCAGCGGGTTACATAATTGGGTATCATGATTCCGAGTCACAACACCAACTAGCACAGTTGCTACCACCTTTCAGAAATGATTGTGGCCCATGAGCATCTCGCTGTGGCCAGGCTACCTTCCCGCTATTTCTGCTTCTTTTACTATCAGTTCCAGAACTCACAACATTCCATTCACATTTGTGCGTTTACTTTAGAAGATGTATTTTCTTTTGCAGATTCTTTAGCACTGGGGTCAGTAGTAAACTCTACAAATGGTTTCTGAATGGAGACTTCAGTGAACTGAGTCAAGTACTTTCATGATAGTATTCTCAGAAATTCCCTTTTATGAGTGCTCTGGGAAATACCGGCAATCTTTAAACAGAGATTCAAATCTCACTGACGTAAAAGAATGAAGAGAATTTGTGGCTTTTGTGTCTTGGGAGAGTTATTTGATTGTCTTAAGATTTTTTAAATAATCCTATAAATTTAAATAAATGAACAGCCAGTAGTTTCTTTGCCCAAATGTCTTGGGATTCTACGACTATTGATTTAATAAATTTAAGAGCTCACAGAAAAACTAGCAGCTAGACGTGACCTAGATGAATGATTTGTCTTCTTAGATTTATGACTTGGGCAGTGATTCAGAAACAAAGTTCCAAAACTTACTCCTGATTTGCAAAGACCTTCAAATGGTTCCTGGCAGGGCATACTTAGATGATGCTGTCATTAAAAAGGGCTGGGATCTGGGGTGTAGTTCAGTGATAGAGCATATGCTTAGCATACGTAAGGTCCTAGGCTCAATCCCTAGCACCAAAAATAAAATAAAATAAGGTCATGGTCAATGCAGGGGCAGTAAAGCAGAACTAATGAAAGCATTCATTCATCCTCTGAGA
This sequence comes from Ictidomys tridecemlineatus, assembly GCF_052094955.1. Classification (NCBI taxonomy): domain Eukaryota; kingdom Metazoa; phylum Chordata; class Mammalia; order Rodentia; family Sciuridae; genus Ictidomys; species Ictidomys tridecemlineatus. The sequence continues at coordinate 160,098,654 of NC_135482.1, read as the reverse complement.
GACACATGTCTTCTTCAGCTCCTTTTTTTAGTCTCCAAATCCCTCCTCGTGCCCCATCACTGCTGCCAGTATTTGCAAAACTGAAAACCTCACCAGATATCCTTATGAACCTTATCAACATAATCGTAACCCATACCCTCAAACATGCATGAGTTCAAATGGGTATGTTTTTGCCAGGCAAACACAGAGACCATGTCTATTATTCTAAGCTCAGCAACATCCTTTTAGAAATGCTCTGATCTGGCTGGCAGTGGTGCCTGCCTGTAATCCCAGCATCTTGGGAGTCTGAGGCAGGAGGATTGAGAGTGCAAACGCAGCCTCAGCAAAAGCAAGGCTCTACGCAACTCAGTAAGACCCTGTCTCTAAATAAAATACAAAATTGGGCTGGGATGTGGCTCAGTGGTTGAGTGCTCCTGAGTTCAGTCACTGGAACTTGCCCCCCACACCCCCCAAAAAGAAATGCCCTGATCTGCATGTTTTTATGCTAATTATGTCCTCTTCCTTAACCTTTGTTTTGGGAAAATGCTGTCATTTTGTACTCATTCAGTTATTTAAAGGGTCCTATCCTTAGTTCTGGACTTCAATGGTCCTCTCACAGGTAGCACCATCTTCTTCCTACTCCATTCATCAATAACTGCATTTATAAACCCGGATCAAATTATACACATTGTCTGGGTGCTTATAACCATGTATGATGTTAAGGCTTTTCAACTCATTGCACCTTCAGTTTTCTTAGCTATAGAATTAGAGGGCTGCAATAAATTATTTCTGAGGTTCTTTCTGTCTCTACAAATTAGGTTGTGTTTCCAGAACCTCCTGCTCATTGTGAGGATGAAAGAAACTGTCCACATGTCTATTAGAGTCCAGCAGAAGCAAACACTGTCTCTACCACTTCAGCCGTTGACCATTCTTTCTGTAGTTCATGCACAGCTCAACCCTCTTTCCTCTTGCTTTAGCTATTAAATTGCTGAAAACTTTGGGTTTTTTAAAATATGAAAACATTCTCATTATTTGGCTTCCCCAAGTTAAATCTCTTAGGAAAATGTTGTCACAGATGCTAAGGTTTTTATTCTTGATCTACGGGCTGTGTTTTTAAAAGTCACTGGTTTTAAAATAACCTTTCTTTTTTCCTTCTGAAGTCTGTTATGTGAATGGCCATGTGATTTTTACAGTGAAATATTTTCTCTAATTTCTCAGTATACCTTGCCATGGTCTTTTTTTGTACCAGGATTGAACACAGAGGCGTTTAACCACCGAGCCACACCCAGCCCTTTTTATTTTTCATTTTGAGACTGGGTCTCAGTAAGTTGCTTACAGCCTCACTAAATTGCTGAAGCTGGCTTAGAACCTGTGATCCTCCTACCTCAGCCTCCCAAGCTGCAGGAATTATAGGTGTGTGCCATCACACCCTGCATACCATGATCTTTCCATATATTTTTTTAAGATTTCTTTTATTCAACACTGTAATTCTTTTGTTTCTTCCCTGGCCCTGTTTTAACACTAAAACAAGCAGCCTTGTTCCCTGCCTGTCCTTATATTTCTCACTGATCTCTTTCACTGCTCTAAAATCTAACACTCTTAAGTCAAAGAATAGGACCAGGTTTGGATTTGGAGATCCTGCTTATCCTCCTTACTTTTAGCATTGTTTCTTGCTTTTAGGGCAGCTTACTGGGTCAGCATAGACACACCCTACTTGAAACAAAGAACAGGGCTTGGTTTATAGTAAGCATTCATAAATTGTGTGCTAACTGCATTAATTTGTCTCATAATCCCATAAACACTCATGAATTGAGAGGAATTAAGATGCTTAAAAATAAGAAGGGCCCAGCTGTAGGGCTGTAGACCAGATTTTAGCACCAGGCCTTGCTACAGTAAGGGGAGGGAGAGCCTGTTATTCATGCACATGTAAGGAGAACCAAGCCAAGTCGGATAGGACCATTAGTACAGGATACAAAGTTACATATTAATTTCTTTTTATTTTTTAAATTTGATACCTGTGATTGAACCCAGGGGCACTTAACTATTGAGCCACATCTCCAGCTCTTTTTAATATTTTGTTTAGAAAAAGAGTCTTGCTGAGTTGGTTAGGGCCTCACTAAGTTGCTGAGGCTGACCTTGAGCTCACAATCCTCCTGATCTGCCACTGTGCCCAGCTTATATATTAATTTCTAAAAACAGAACCCTTGATCTTTCTAACACATGTAAGCATGAGTTTCGTTGGCTAGATTGTGTGGAAGGTTTTCAATCTCCCATGGGCCTATGTGAATTCTAGATGCTTATTGAATAGTTGCTGAATGAATGAATGAGTGGTCAAGAGTCTAACCAGAATCTGAAGGTGTGGGGTTGAGTAGGCAGCCTGGGGGGGAGAGGAGACTTCAGAACTGGAGTCTTGATTGCTCCCCTCCTACCTGTGTGATCTGAGATATGCATCTTAACTTTTTTTCTGAGCTTCTATTTCCTGCTCAATAAAATGAAATATACAAATCCAAGCCATTAGCCTATATAGAGGGACATTACAAGAAACGTAAAACTGTGTTTGCTGAATCTCACAGAGCCATTTTTGTTAATGCCTGAGTGAAGATTTTGCAATAAGATTTTGCAATAAGAAAATCAATTGGTTTGTCTTCTGTAGATGGGGTGAGCCATATAACTAGTGATAACTGCATCCACTTCCAGAGAACCCAGGTTCGATTTTCAGCACAACTTCCAGCAAATTGAGCAGGGTCTTGGGCGTGCATTTTCAGTATTGTACATCCTCCGGCTCTCATATTTCACCTAGGCTTACTTTCCCACTCACCAGTTACAGTACATAATTGGTTTCATATAGTTGGATTTGAATATGTTTTGTAAATTGGTTCAAATTAATTTCTTTGGAGAAAGATGTAGAGAGAAGAAAAGAAAGAGAAAGGGAGAGGAGGAAGGAGTCAGAAAAAGAGAAAGAAAAGGGAGAGGGAAAAAAGAGAAAGTAGGGAGGAAAGAAGGGAGGGAGGAAAGAAGAAAAGTCAGACAGTTTGTGTCTCTTGGGAGTTACTGTGATGTGAGGATGAGATGGCTTGTCTGTATAGTTAAGCCCTCAATAGTTTCTGTCTTCCTTCAGCAAACCCAATGGACCAATACCTTCTTAGATGTATAAGACAAATAAAACAATAAAAAATTTTATTAAAAACAAAACTGGATTCTAAAATGAATTGAAATATAGCAACATAATTCTGTGACTTTCCAAATCCTACGCCCTGGAGTTCCCACAGATGAATAAGGTGACAAGGAAAGAAGAGATACCATGCAGGGGAGTGTTTGGAGTTTTTCAACCAAAGATTCTTCTTCTTCTTCTTTTTTTCTTTTTGGTGGTGGTGCAGGTGTTCACATGTAAGGTTTATGTTAACAAAGGGTTACTTGGGGAAACAAAAGTTTGAAAGCACTGACATTTTCCCCTGGCAATTGGTGGACAATGGATTTGCAAAACTGTGTGTAATGCAATTTGACCTTTAGATTTCAATGTTAAGACGGTTTTCCTTTTCTGTGTGGCTGTTGATTGTCCTTGAGAACAAGTACAAGGTTGTAGAATGATGTGAAAATATAAAAATGGAAATTAATTGGAAAAATACTATCATCAATCTAAAATATTTTGAAAAACTGATATATGTATCCAGGCTCAGTGCTACATGCCTGTTATTCCAGCAACTTGGGAGACTGAGGCAGGATGGCAAGTTCGAGGTCGGCCTGGGAAACTTAGTGAGACAATGTCTCAAACTAAAAATTAAAAAGGGCTGAGGATGTAGCTCAGTGGTAGAGCATCCCTGGGTTCAATCCTCGGTACTGCACCCCACCCAAAAAAATCGATAAATTCACTAAAATGTTCAAAATATAATTCTATTTAGAAATACTGTATCCTCCACACTCCAACTCCACTTATATCCTCCCCACCAGGAAATCCTGTAAGCTTCAGTAGAACTCCTATTGAAACATACTGGTGTATGTGTGGATTACAGAGGAGTTTGAAGAACATAATCCATCTTTTGTTTCCTTCTCTCTCCAGCCCCTAGAGGGCAGCAGTGATGCATAGCGAATGGGAAATTGCTCAAACACCAACCAGCATGTTTTTCAGCAAGACCAGCTTTTCTGAGAAAGTGCCTCCGATTCCCTTATATGAATTATTAGAGGGTCAGCTTCCTTTTTTTCAATCTCCAAAGATGTAGAGAACTTTGATTGACCCCTTTCAAATTTATAAAATGTGATTTTCATCTTTGCCAAACATATTCATTTTAAATATGATTGCAACGATAACTCTAAAAAGACATTTACATGTGGCTCAGCAGTAGAGTGCTTGCCTAGCATGTGCTAGGCTCTGGGTTCAATCCTCAGCACCACATAAAAATAAATAGAGGGTATTGTGTCCAACTACAACTAAAAAATAATTTTCTAAAAAAACATTTACATAAAAATTACGCATTTTAGTTATATATTTTTGTGTAACAAACCACTCCAAAATGTTGTGATTTGTCGTCTCTCTCTATTCTACTGGTTAACTGAGCGCAGCTGGGCAGTTCTGTTTTTTTGTGATGCTGGCTGGGACCGTGATCATCTGAGAGCTCAAATGAGCAAAGGTCCAAGGTGGCCACATCAGGGAGCTCAGCAAGCAGAACATGTGGTTCTTTTCTGCTGGTTCCTTTATGTGCCTTGAACATCTCACAGCATCAAGGGGGAGTGTCCCAGGATTGAGCATTCCAAAAGGAAGGAAGCTGGAGTTTCCTGGCATAGACATTGCTTCTACCATCTTCCAACAGTCAAAACAATCACAAGATCAGCCCAGATTCGAGGGAAGGGAAATAAACTCTATCTCTGGATATGAGGAGACTATTTCCACAGGGAAGGGAGAAATTGTTGGGGGCTGTCCTTGGACACCACCACAGGGAGGGTTGAGAGGAAGCCTGTTTTTGACTTACATTTTGGAAAATCAGAAGGAAATCATAGGCAATGCAGAAGAGCACTTCTTTATCTAGTAAATGGCATTTGCTTCTGAACATGGTACAAAATTGAGGGTACACAAAAGTCATTCCTATGTTCTTCTCCTCCCCAGAGCTGTTACATAAAGTAGTGAAAAAATGGCCAGAGGATCGGTATCCGATGAGGAAATGATGGAGCTCAGAGAAGCTTTTGCCAAAATTGGTGAGTAGACCTGGTACCTTAGTTGCACAGCTCTTTTCTCTATTGAGTAGCTCTGGGTGATGAAACTGTGACATGGGCCAAACAGCAGCAGTGACAGGAAACCAATGGGGTTGGTTAAAGGAAACTTAATTTTAAAAGATTTGCTTCAAGGAAATCAGTTCTTTCTGTATCAAAACATGGAAGAGTGACTTTTTGACCCGTAGCTTTTGTCTGGAGTTAGTCCCTATGGGTCATCCTTTCTGTCTTGTCTGTTTTCATTGGTTTCCTGTGACACATTTTCTCTTAACTTTTTATCACTAAACCTATGGTTTACTTAAGAGTTTCCAGAGAGTTCCTTCAGATTCTGTTGCCAGAGCCTCTGTTTTGAAATTCTGACTCTTTAACTGTGAATGTTGAAAGTGATGCCAAAGCCCAGATATAGTAGCAACATGCCTCTTGTGACATTGTGACTCTTGAGGGTCAGGACTCAACCTTGAATGCCCCCCCCCAATTCTCTCACTTCCCCTTATTCTTCTCTACCTCTAAAGACTGTGCTTGAACGTCCCTGAAACTTCACTGTGCTGTTTGCATTACAGACACTGATGGCAATGGGTACATCAGCTGCAATGAGTTGAATGACTTGTTTAAGGCTGCCTGCTTGCCTCTGCCTGGGTACAAAGTAAGAGAAATTGCAGAAAACCTGATGGCTACTGGCGATCTGGACAAAGATGGGAAGATCAGCTTTGATGAATTTATCAAGGTGAGTATGATGTAGAACACAAGGAGATACATTTGGAACTTGGAACTTTAATTCAGTTTCAAAAAAAAAAAATCGAGAAAGACATTTCTACCCTCCTTGCTTCATCATGATGTGTTCTTTCTTTTGTGATTTTCTTCACCACTCCTTGGGTTTCTAAAGATACATTATACCTTTGCAGGTTTTCCATGGCCTAAAAAGCACGGATGTTGCCAAGACCTTTAGAAAAGCAATCAATAAGAAGGAAGGGATTTGTGCCATCGGTGGTACCTCAGAGCAGTCTAGTGTTGGCACCCAACATTCCTACTCAGGTAGGCTGTGCTAATGGGTGGGGACCTTAGATGGGGAGGGTGTTGGGATGATGTAAGAGCTGAAGGTTGAGGGAGAAGGAAATGTGTGGAAAGAGTCCAGCACTTCTGGGGTTATAGATTCTAAACTTGATTTTCAAACCTAAGGGGTGAATGCAAACATGACTTTATGGTCTACCACCTGTTTTCCTGGGTGTAAGTGGGCCAGGTACAGGAGCGGTCATGGCTCCAGGAAACGTCCAATACTAAGTGATCTCTTCAACATTTAAAAAATGCTTTATAGGTTACCAGAATTCCTTTGTAAACCTTACGGACAAAATTAGCTACTTGAGCTTTTGTCTTGAACATAATGATTATTCTTAAGGCCGGTTGAGTGGTCAAAACTTTGTTTTCATTGATTTGAAAGAAAGTTGTTTATTTGTTCTGAAAACTGCCATCCAGAAGCTTTAATGGAAACTTCTAATAGCCAAAAAAAAAAGGTAGAGATATCCAATATTTCCCAAACAGAGCTCTTTAGAACATCAGTTGGTCTTAACAATACATTTGTGGTTAAACATTGCCCATAGTTGCTAAGACAGAGTTGTTTCACCTTTTATTTTTAAGTACAAGAATTTTTCAGAGCCTTTGCTATTGTCAGATGGGCATTATGAATCTGCAAGACCGGGATTCACTGGGCAGTGTTCCCCAAACACTCGTGATTCCAAGAGACACTTGCTTTTTTTTTTTTTTTTGCAGGTGCAAAAATAATTTATTGTAAATGTTTTCAAAGTCATTCTCCATTAAAATTCTTCATTATATTCCAAAAAGTACAATTACACTAAAAGATTCACTTTTGACATGTAAAAAGTAAAGAGGAAGAAGAAAAATTCACTAATTTAAGGAACTATCCTTATAATGAAACAATGAGTTATAATACATGGAGACACTTGCTTTTAATGACACATGATTTGGGAAGTTCATAGTATAAGTACATAGTATAAGGCATAACTTGAGGTTTTACTAAAACTTCCAAGATCAACTCATAACAGCTTTGCTGATAGGAAGGAAAGATTAGATTAGATCACAAATGATTTCATGTCATAGCAGTTTACTATAATTGCACAAAGAAAAGTCACTTCACAAAGAAGAAATATGATCAGTCAACAAATATATGAAAAAATGTTCCACACTTCTAGCAATTAGAGAAATGCAAATTAAAACTATACTTAGATTTCATCTCACTCCAGTCAGAATAGCAATTATCAAGAATACAAGCAATAATAAATGTTGGCGAGGACATGGGGAAAAAAGTGCACTCATACATTTTGGGTAGGACTGCAAACTGGTGCAACCACTCTGGTGCAACCACAGAGAAAACTTGGAATGGATCCACCATTTGACCCACTCCTGGGTTTATACCCAAAGGACTTAAAATCAGCATACTATAGTGACGTGGCCACATCAGTGTTTATAGAGCTCAATTCACAATAGCTAAACTATGGAACCAACCTAAGTGCCCTTCAACAGATGAATGGATAAAGAAAATGTGGTACATATACACAATGAAATATTACTCATCCATAAAAAATGAAATTATCACATTTGCCAGTAAATGGATGAAACTGGAGAATATCTTGCTAAGTTAAATGAGCCAATCCCAAAGAATCAAAGGCTGAATGTTTTCTCTGATATGCAAATGCTAATTTCACAATAAAGTGTGGGAGTTGGGGAAGAATAGAAGTACTTTGGATTAGAAAAAGGGAAATGCAGGGAAGGGAGGAAAGAGGGGGCTAGGAATAGGAAAGCTAGTAGAATGAATTGGATATTACTATCCCATGTGCATATATGATCACATGACAGTGCAGTTCTACATCATGTACAACCAGACAATCCATATATGTATAATATATCAAAATATCAAAATATGTTCTACTATCATGTTTAATTGGAACAAATTTAAAAAACAAAGAAGCTCAGAGATACTGTTCATGATTGTCCAGCATTTAAATTAACAGGGCTACAAGCAGAACCCCAAGTTTTATCCCATAAGAATTAGACTGTGTTTAAATTATACCTATATATCTATTCTTAAATTATACCTATATAAATATTTTTATTATTTTAATGCATTTACATATACATAAATACATGTATATATTTGTTTCTAAATATATATGCATGTTTTATTTTGTTCTAAATCTGCTTGCTATATGTTTTATAATTGGAGTGAACATAGGTTCTGTTCCAAGCGATTGGAGATTTTTAAATGTCAACAAATATAAGACAATAAGATAATGAACTGAGTAACCTTGTAATGTCCCTCCTGAGCATAAGAATCTGATATCCATGTGGATAATCTGATTTATATTACATCTTCACATTGCAAATAAGTCATTTTAATCTTTTACTTGTAGAGGAAGAAAAGTATGCATTTGTCAACTGGATAAACAAAGCCCTAGAAAATGATCCCGATTGTCGCCACGTCATCCCGATGAATCCAAACACCAATGATCTCTTTAGTGCTGTTGGGGACGGCATTGTCCTTTGGTAAATAAACTTCCTCTTGGTTTCCAAAGAATTGCCCATTTTCTGGAATGTCACAAGTAAAAGTGTTCATCTTGGGCCACTTCCTTTGGTGCTCAGCTGTGATGGGTATACTTTTATGGACTTTTTAATTTGACTGGATCCAGGAGAGCAAACGAATTTCAGAAGCAATTTATAATGAAAAAAAAAACAACTATTTCTTGGATGGAGAGGAAGGATGCTTAGCTCTCTATATAGAGAGCTAAGCATAAACAGAGGGCAAGGGGAGGGGAGAGACAGGCAAGGTGAAAGGTGGCTATTTTTAGAATATGTGCCATTTTATTTCAACTGAGCATGGCCTAATGTGAGAGCAGATAGTCTTAAGAATAGCAGGAAGGTAATGGAAACAGTCCAATACACATTGTATTTCTTAAGCAAAGAGGCTTTTAAGTGGTATACACAAATACTCAGATACACAGGGCACCTGGGAAAGGGGGATGTATTCTCTCCACAAGAGAGCTCTGAACACGATGGTCAGTTCAGGATGGGTATTTGAGGGTGGGGTACTAGAATCTAGGGTCTTGTGCATGCTAGGCAAACACTCGACTACTGAGCTACATCCCTAGCCCTTTATTTTATTTTGAGACAGGGTCTTACTAAGTTTCTGAGAACAGCCTCAAACTTGGGATCCTCCTGCCTCAGCCTTCCGAGCAGCTGGGATTACAGGCATGTGCTACCATGCCCAGCTAAGATGGTGTCTTTGAAACTGCCTCTGTAGCTCTCAGCAGCTGCTCTGTCATTGCAGGCTGAGTGTTAGTGAGTGGCTGGAGATAACTCATTATGTGGTGAGCTCAGGAGGGATGGAAAGGATGGGTGGGCAAGACCCTGAGCCTCTCTCCTGTGCTTCACCCAAAGCAATTGTGCTTTGGGTATTTTATTAGATTTTATCATGAGATTAAATTTTAAGGATTCCACTGCTAAAAGTGAAATTTTTAAAAAAAGTTTTAAATCCTAGCCTGCAGGATCAAGTCTGCCTTCTTAGGTTGGCACCCAAGGCATCCCATGGCATTCCTTCACTCTCCTACTTTACCTCCCCAGCCCCCAGGGCATATGGGTAACCAGCCCAGGGTCAGGGCTGCACAGACAACTGAATGAATGACTAAGGAAATCAGCAGACATGCCCTGTGGGTCCCCCACCCCATGCACCCAGCTTGTAACCTATAACTACGCTTTGCCTTCCATTTTCCTTTTAAAAGCACCCTTTTCTGGCCCCTCCTCCTGTGCAAATCCATAGGCCATGGCATTTTCTGGCCTATCCCATCCCCCAGTGATTTCTTCCTTTACTGAACAGAGGACATATTATTTATAATACTTTGGGAACTATTAAAATGTTCTGCTTTTAGAGTATTATGCAACTTTTCATATCCGTACATTTTGTCTCTCTGTAATTGGACTAAAAGCTTTTAAAGGAAAGAGAATCTTGTTTTTGTCAGTCACTCCCCTTCACTATCTCCCAGAGCTTCACTTGTTTACTGCTAGATTTTCATTTCTGAAATGATGCGTTAGGAATATGTTTCACATAATTTGTAGTATAGAACCTTTTATTTAAATATACATATACATAAGCATGCCCACACACACTCAAAATATATATATATATATATATATATATATATATATATATATATATATAAAATACATTATTATTCCATGTTATGGAAATATATCACTAAAAATAGCTACACATACAAAAACCACTAGTTGCTTAAAAATTGTAGGAAAAGCTGGGCGTGGTGGCACAGGCCTTTAATCCCAGCAACTCAGGAGGCTGAGGCAGGAGGATTGTGAGTTCAAAGACAGCCTCAGGAACTTAGTGAGGCCCTAAGCAAAACAGCAAGACCCTGTCTCTAAATAAATTATAAAAAAGGGCTGGGGATGTGGCTTAGTAATTAAGCACCCCTAGGTTTAATCCCCAGTGCCAAAAGAAAAAATTGTAGGAAAATATGTTAATGCTGATTTCTCATTAAGAAAGAAATAGTCATAGTTGCTTTTACCACTTTTTAAAATCCGTGGTATTGTTCCTTTTGGATATTTGTTTTCACTTCCTTTCTTTAAATAAGATGGAGATGACCTAAAGGAATTTTTTTTAGAGGCAGAGGGCAATTGAAGACTAAATGTATACTAACTTGGATAAAATCAGGGTGTTTTTTTTAGTATCAATGATTGCATGCTTTGGATGTCCGATCAATCAATGTATTATTTACTTAAGTGGGGGAAGTTTAGAATTCACTAATTAAATAATTACTATAAAAGGATATGAAAGAGTCATTCATCATATGATTATTAAGGTATTGATCTGATTCAAATAGAAATGTAGGCATTATATAAACTCAGAAGTGTATTGATAGTCTTTTATGTAGTGAGAACAATTTTCATGGCTAAGAAAGCAGAAGTACTCATGGGGTATTTGCTTTGGTCTTCCTCCTGGAATTTTCTAATGTGCTATGGGAGCCAGAGTAATTTTTGTAGCTGTTTTGGGGTATGTGGATAAGAAGTGGAATCCTCATTATTCGCCTCACTAAAATAAGATGGCTTCGGGAACAGTAGCCTTTCCCACAGAGAGTTTGAGTCTTATCAAAATGGCACAGCTGATTTTTATATCCAAGTATGGAGTACACAGATTGTGTTGTGTTCAATTATGATGCTGCTGGAATTCAAATTCAATGTTACCAGGCTTTGTTATGCAGAAATCTGCTTTCTTTAATTTAATTGTTTCCCTTTCAGTAAAATGATCAACCTATCAGTGCCAGACACAATCGATGAAAGAACAATCAACAAAAAGAAACTGACCCCTTTCACCATTCAGGTATGTCTCCACCATTACTTAGTACAGGATGGGTTTGGAAAGAAAGAACACCCATTAAACTAAGTCGTGTTTTTGCAGGAGCTCAAACACTATTCCCCAAACCTAGGCTTTGGACTGGTGATTTGCCATAACTAATGGAGATAGATGAATACATCTCTGTCTTTTCCTTTATCAGTATAGTAGGTGGGAGAGAAGGTGGTGCAGTGTTAGTAGCTGGGGGGGTGGGGGGTTGTATGTTTGTTTGGGCCAATTAGGAGTAAAATTCACATTGGCTAAAGTTTTAACTCACACTCTCCCTGGTAATTTATCTTGGAGTTGATGCCAAATCCATAGCATTTAACTGAAGAGATAATAAGCCTTTCTAGGAAGTGAGGGAGTGAAAAATGGGAAGTTTTCCAACAACCTTCATGTGATGCTGCCACAGCCACCAGTATAATAAATACAACTTGCTTTTATTCCTTCAGTTTGTTAACTGGAACTGTCACCAGCAGATCCTCTCTTATGTTCCAGTCATTTAACATTATTGCAATTCTCTTGCTTAGAAACCATGTCTTCTTACTTCTTAACTCATAAATGATACATTATCTCCTATTTGGGTGTAACCCAAACCCTGTGTACTTTTTAAATGGAAGTGGTGACCAAATTGAGACTCATGATTAAGCATAGAAATGCACTTAATGTTAAATGTTTTCATAATCTTGACCATAAGTAAAAACTGTTTTTTTTTAAATTCATCATTTGAGCACTAGGATAAGAACCCTGGTGCTTTTAACTTATCATAAAAACAACTTTTATACATTTCTGACATTGGTATCTCCTCCTGTATGGACCCAAGGATAATAGACTCCAGCCTGAAAATGTCGTTGCTGCTATTCCAAATGCCTGTGAGTTCCATTACATGTATCATCATTAGTCATAGCCACATATGCTCTACATTCACACACGAGTGCATGTGTGTGCTCAGTTTCCCTAGTTATTATGAATGCTCAGTAAGTTGTTTTCTTAAAAAACCTTCCATCTCTTTCTGGAATTTGATTTGTGTCTTTTTTATTTATTCCTGTAATACACAGTCTGCAAGTCGAAAAGCTAGTGTGTTGGTCTCTTTTATGACTGTAATTTATGACAATAAATGTCTCATTAATGATAGCTAGTGACAGGACAGGGACTTCCCCCAAAGATGCCCTTTTGTTTCTGGCCAGTAGATGCTGAGTGTGTAGGCTTCAGTACAGGGCAAGATGAAGTATAAGACTCATTAATTTCCTGCTGACCAGCATGGGATTTGCAGTTGGGGTGCTGGTTTGACAGAATAGGCCACTGCATAAGCTCGGTGTCTGGATTACTGTATTTTTCCTTCTTGTCATTATTCACTGCACTTCCTCAGTGTTAAAATTAGTGAAGACCATGCATCTAGGCCTGTGAGCATTCTAGAAGAAAAATGTTGTTGTTTGTTGTCAAACAGGAATCATCATTTAGCATCTGCAAAGCAAAAGAACCAAACTTGCATTTTTTTTCTACCTTAGGAAAATTTGAACTTGGCTCTGAACTCTGCCTCAGCCATTGGGTGCCATGTGGTTAACATAGGGGCCGAGGACCTGAAAGAGGGGAAACCCCATCTGGTCCTTGGACTTCTGTGGCAAGTCATCAAGATTGGGTTGTTTGCTGACATTGAACTCAGCAGAAATGAAGGTAGGAGCCAAACCCCTAAGGCTGTGGGTGACCTGGTTCCATTAATGCCCATGTCAGGGACTATCAGAGGATGAGATCAGGAATTCTCAAGTTTAGAAAACTATACAGTTATATTGAGTCCATGGTATTAATGTAACAGATTCTATCCATAATAACCCAGACTTTTTTAAATGACAGAACAAAAGCTTTTTCAGACCACAGACTAATAATTCTGCTTGTTTAGAGCAGAGAGCACAGTCTCACTGCCTGGAACTTCAACCTCAAGAGCTTTTTTTGCCTTTAGATTCTTCATGACAAATATTACTAAGCTTTAACTTACATTTTGTGAAGCAAATCACATTCATATACTTGAGTATATGCACCAGATTGGGAGAAACTTGGTCTGCTTCTTATCAAGACTGTAGAGGAAAGTTGTGGACCATTGGTACAAAATTGCATTTTTGTAGGATGAATAAATCCAGAGATCTGATGTAAAACACAGGATTATGGTTAATAATATGTGTCATGTATTGGTAATTTGCCAGAAAAGTAGATTTTAGGTACTCTTACCACCAAAAGAAAAGGAAAAATAAACACTCATAATGTTGACAGGTTTTGATATTTGCTTGACTGTATGAATCACTTCACTATGTGTAGCAGGATGAGTTTATCAAAGCATCATGCTGTTTACCTTAAATATATACAAGAGTTAGAAAAATTAGAAAAAGACTAGAAAAATTGCACTTGGATTTTTGAAATTCTGAACTAAATATGCAGCTGCCAGCCTTATTTTCTCACCCTCCTGTCTGCATTTAAACAGTGACAGCCCAGTTGCTTAGACAGAGATAGACCTTGACAGGTATCATACTAATCACAACATTACACTTAAGTTTTCAGATTCAGATCCAAACAATATGAATTCTGTACCCAAATTCTAATCTTCAGTTGTAAAGAATTTTTTAATCATTATGTGTAAATCAAAATAACCAATAAAGAACCCTGAGAAATCACCTTGAAACCAATATATTAGACATAATGTAAAGAGAAAAAAAAACAGATAGAAACATTAAAACCCATGAGAAAGAATATTGATTTTTCAAGTTCAAATCAGCTAAATTTAAACCTAATTGAGCAAAAACGATTTATTCATCTGGGGAAACAGAGGAGAATTGATTACATTGTCAGATTGCTATAATTATGCAGGTAAGCATTTGAAATACAAAATACTTATGGTAATAGACAGGAGAACATTGTCATTATCATAAAATTGATCTCTTAAAAGCAAAATGGTTGTCAAATGGTGAAATGTGGTCTGATAGAGGTAGCAGAGCATCCCAAGCCAATGTTCTTGGTTATGTTTGTGACTCTGCCCTGTGTTCTCAGATGTAGCATTGAGATTCTCTGGTGCCTTGTCTTCTCCACATGAAAAATGGGGATAATGAGTAAGCTGCAATAGCACACACCTCCTTTGAGACATAATAGTATTTATTCAATGAGAGAGGCTGTAAGAACCTGTGCACCAGAAAGATAATGCAGCCCTCTGACTTTCCAGCAGGGATCCATGAGAATTACAATGAATCCCCTTAAACACGCCCTGTATTTTTTTTGTTGTTGTTGTTGTTCATTTGTGTGTGTGTGCTTTTTCAGCCCTGATTGCTCTTTTGAGAGAAGGGGAGAGCCTGGAGGATTTGATGAAGCTCTCCCCTGAAGATCTCCTTCTGAGGTGGGCTAATTACCACCTGGAGAATGCAGGCTGCAATAAAATCAGCAACTTCAGCACTGACATCAAGGTAGGGGCAGTGTTATCTGAGCATCACTAACTCCTGCAGTAAAGGGTGTTTTGGGCATCGGTGGAGGAGAGACAGATGCTGGGCCCCCTGTCTTCAGAACTCTAAGGTTCCTCTGGTCCTTTTTTGGAGCCACTCACTGTCCTTCAGAGGGCATCTCTAATTCTGGGCCACACTCACATCTATCCAGAATCCTGGCATAGTATGCAAGGAAGATGAGTCTGGCTTGGAGTTTCAGTATCAGGAAGTAGAGGGACAAGGGTAGGAGAGTGCCAGGCAAGAGATGAGATCACTTTTTAGGTAATATAGGACTCTAATGGCTCTGGTGTCATAAACGGGAGCACCTGAGGGGGATTCCCTTTTACATTACACCAGGTTGACTCTTCTTATTCGACTACTAGTAGCAAACATGGTGTCTCCTACACAACAGGCATGGGTCTAACTGCTGTGTGCATGCATTGACTCACTTAATCCTCACCACTAGCCCTGAGATCAGGATTATTATTCTCTCATTTTACAAATAAGGAAACTGAGATAAGGAGTCCTCAAGGGGAAAGGCTGGGGAGGTGTGCAAGTTTACGAAAAGTTCCATGACCAGGTGAGAAGAGTCAGCTGTTGGCGGCGATGACAGAGGGACCAAGGTAGGACGCACTCAAGGAGCATTTCAGGATGAGCAGAAAGCAACTCCCATAGGAACTGGTGTGAGATGCTGAGGCGCAACACAAGGAGGTATTTCAGTATCCACTTTCTCAAAAGTTAAAGAAGTTTCCTCCAAATAGAGAGCAAAGGAAAGGTCATGTGACCTGCCAAGAGTCCATCAGGCCTATAATTCTTTAGTTACAGGTTCCTGCTGCTTCACCACGAAAACTCAATGGTGCCTGGCACTCAGGGTCCACCAGACACAGGGCTAGTGCAAAGCTTGTGGGTGGAAAGGCCCCCATTCCTTAGGATCTAAGTCCAGTTCACTCTTCTAACCTTATAACTTCCACTGATTATCACATTCTTCTAGCAATAGCCACCGAAATAGGGTTTAGCAGGCACTGGACCTCAGCTCCCTTTGTGATCAACAGCGAAGCCCTTTGATGGTTGTAAAACATTTCAAGCAAAGTTAGGCTGCTTCATTGCAGCCATAAATTTACCAGATTTCTTAGCAAAAAAAAAAAAAAAAAAAAAAAAAGCTGTGCTCTTCAGAAAAATAACCATTCTGAACTTTGGGAAGTGTCTGTCTGAGACAGGCTGAGCACTTACAGGGTTGTGCCCATTTCCAGGGAGCAGCAGAGGCCTGTGCTGCAGGGTGTGTCTGAGGAGCCAGCAGCTTCAGGAGGTGTCTTTAAATTATATAAAATTAGCAAGAACAGAGTATGGGGAGTGAGAAAGGCAAAGTGAAAAAGATGTAGCATCTGGCAGGCAGTTTTTAGGGGTGCCTACCACCTGCATGGAACTTTCACTGACTTCAAAATAGAGAAAAATAAGAGGAGGGGAAGGTAGAAAGAAAGGAGATGAAAACCGTTTCCCCAGGTGCGACATCAGTGGCTCCCATCTTCCCGTTCTCACTTTTCTAATGTCTACGTGGTGAGCAGACATCTGCTCTGCCCAGACCCACCCAGTTTTCAAAATGTTTAGCAGCTGGTTTTCCAGTCTTTAAGAAAAATTAAGATGCTATTAAATGATCTTATTACTTGAAATTCTGTATGCTTTCATTGACTGAGAATAAATTTGTATTTTTAAGACTGTGATTCTGAGAATTCTGTGTCAATAAGCATATTCCAGAATCTAAGAAAACTTGAGAATTTATTACCTATATGCCATCTGTTATAATTAAATTTAACCATTTTTGTAGTTTCTAGAGAAACACTGAATGTACTTGTCATTATAATATTTCTCCTTTGATAAAAAGACTTCTTGTTAATGCTTCAACCTTCTGTCTTTGAAATCTTTATTTTTCTTTTGCTGATTGTCCATTTAAATGTATTTTTAAACTCTGCTTTAAACTTCTGCTTCCTTTTTCTGTCACTTTTTTTTAATTAAACCTTAGCTGACTGACTTCTACAGCAATATAAAGGTATATATATTTTCCTGTATATAATTTAATATGCAAAAATAAGTTATTTTTCTCCCCTGTGGATGACAAAAAAAATATGCTCCTTTGGGTTGCCTTTTGTATATGTCCTGTATTTTTAATTGTTAAACTACTTTAAAAAGGAAAGAAAATGCAATATGCAACCAAATAAAATATTCAAATTAGTGAATGTTTCTAGCTTTGGTAATTAACTGACATTCTTGAATGACAGTGTAATAAGAAATAAAATGTTTGCTTTGGGGAAATCATTGTAGAGCTAAGTATGTAATTAGCTGTGCTGTTTTGATACCATAATTTCTTAATTTTTCACAGGATTCAAAAGCTTATTACCACCTGCTTGAGCAGGTGGCTCCCAAAGGAGATGAAGAAGGTATCCCTGCTGTCGTTATTGACATGTCAGGACTAAGGGTAAGACAACAGACATGTGTTTACTTTAGTTACTTCATTGCTGTCTGCATGACCCCTTCTCTGGAGTCCTGCTTAAATCCTTATTAAACTATTAAAAACTGTCAACAGTTTTCAATAATAATTGTGGAAAACTGAATTTACAAATAAAACATTAAAGAAAGAAACAAATGTTAATGAAATGCTGGACTTCTTTATATGTCCTTCATCCCACAGGCTTTAAACACCAACACAATTCTGCATGTTAATATGTTAGCTCCCCCCACCCATTTAGTTTTATTTTATTTTCCATTGACACATAATAAATATAACATGTGTGGGGTACAGTGTGGTGTTTCAATGCCTAGATCCATGGGGTAATGATTAGGAGCAAGTCCTTCAGATTTGCCACCACTTTTAGTAATACTGACTTTGAGAAGTGGCCTTGTCCATTTGTGGGCTTTGTTTGATATCACTGGACTTAAATCCAGTGAATTAATATCAAATTCAACTCATTCCTGAATGAGAAATAAAGTAAAAGCAAATAAGAAGTAAAACTCACAGAAGGCTATTGTCATCAACCTAAGAAATAATTCAAAAGCTCTGTTTCTAAAAATTGGTGCTTTCTTAGAGTTTATGAGAAGTAGACCATATTTCAAAAAATTTTAGCCTTAAGACTGCTTACAAATGACTGAAGATGCTCTACAGTTATTTGGGCGTGTGAAATTAGTGGTTCTCAATCTTCAAGAGCCAAACAGATGTCCTAAATTTTTCAGTGATAATATACAGTTCACTCTTATTAGCTGATATTTATTTTGTTTGGGTATACCAACTCAGTGTGGGACATCAGGTATTCTTATTGACAGTTGTAAATATCTGTTATGAATTAGAAACAGGAATACAAATTATTATTTAATAAACTTTATAAATAGACCAAAAACTCAAGAAGTCTATGCCAGAATGTAATAAAAAGGAAGCTTGATGACTTAAAATAATTAAGATAAACTCAAACAGTAAGATTTCAAAAATCCGCTGAATTTCTTTAAAAACAGAGCAACCTACCATTCATCTGAAATGGCTCTAGATAGAGATGAGAAGTCTCAATTGCCTATTTCTGAGATTCTTTTTACTTGGGACTTTCTGATTTGAGTGCAGGTACATGTAAGTAATAATGTGTTGTTGCTATGCATCTGTTGGAGACACATTAAGGATTTTCAGTGGAATTCCCATTTCTTTTTCACCTTATACACATCCACATTGTGCATGGGGAGTCTTGACCCAGCCTTGAGATGTCCTTTTTCATTGCAGGAGAAGGATGACATCCAGAGGGCAGAATGCATGCTGCAACAAGCAGAAAGGCTGGGCTGTCGGCAGTTTGTCACAGCCACAGATGTTGTCCGAGGAAACCCTAAGTTGAACTTGGCCTTTATAGCCAACCTCTTTAATAGATACCCTGCCTTGCACAAACCAGAGAACCAGGACATCGACTGGAGTGCTCTCGAAGGTAACTATAAACCAGTTGCTTAAGCTATTTGGGGAAATGCTCCCGAATCTAATGCAATGACAACTCAGAATCACCTCCGAAGAAGATAAAAAATCCCCCACTCCTGCAAATAGCACACCAATTCTCTGATTACATCAAATAGAATAAATTAATCAAGTCAATTATAGCCAAGCAGGAATAATCAAATACGATCATTTCACATCCATTATATTCAGGTTTCATCCATTATCAGAATTAAGTGTTTCAGGGAAGACAATGCATTTAACTATTGGATGAAATCAATCCTGAGCTCCAAAAACCTAATTTATGTTCTTAGACTACGTTAATTCCTAGAAACAAGAAATAGCTACCACTCAAATATATAAAAATGATATTTAATTTATATCAGGATAAGCTTTCTGTTTTCATTTTATTTCTTTTATTTGGATTATTAGCAGCACAGAACAGTAGTTTGGGGCAGAATCCTTGTATCTTGCAGGTTTAGTTATCCTAAGATTGGACAAAAAGCACATGGTTTTAGTTAACTTCTACCAGCTAAAAGTGCCAGAGATGGGGCTGGGGTTGTGGCTCAGCAGTAGAGCACTCGCCTAGCACGTGCAAGGCACTGGGTTCAATTCTCAGCACCACATAAAAATAAATAAATAAAATAAAGGTTATTATGTCCAACTACAACTAAAAAATATATATATTTTTTTTAAAAGTGCCAGAGATATTTACTTATCCTTATTTTTTTACATCATGAACTAACCCCATTACTGAAACAAAAAATAAAGTCAGTATTAAATGAATGTCACCAAGCAAGGCAATACAGATTTAAAGTATTGGTGGATCCTTTTCCACAGTGCGCTCCCCTAGCTGGAAAGAGTCCGTATCTAATACTGCTGTGTTTGCACCATTTGTTGATCTCAAGTCTATGTATCAAGCCCACCAATCACCCATTTCCAGCTGCCCCTAGGATTTTACTATCTGGGTCCCTCACTATCTTTTGACATGAATCGTATACAAAACAAACGATCCCTTCTCCTGTCCCCTCCCCCATTTCCTTTCCACCCCACCTCCCATCCCATCTGTTCCCATCTTTAAAAATTCTCCATTTCTATTAGTCATACCACTTGTTTTTCATTCGTCTCTGAAACTGAAGACCTTGGGTTACACTGTGATAACTTCATCTCCTTTATCCCTAAATCTATTAAGTCAACAAATACCAACAATTCTTCATTAGGAATACTTTCTAGATTGTTATTTTCCCGTTCTGTTCTTTTGGACAAATATTACCTCATACACCAATTATTTTAATAGAACTTAGGGCACTCAATTCAGCCATTCATCAAACACTTGAATGTGCCTCACACACTAGTGCCAAACACTGTTCCCTCTGCATATGTAATTTAAATGCATATCACCTCTCAGTAATTCTGCACACTGCTGCCAGGCACAATCCAGCACAGATTTCATTATTTCTCTGCCTCGCTTGAGAATGTATTATAGTAATTTAAAAAAGAGCCCATAATGACTGACACTGTCTAATATATCAACCCAAATCTGCTGCCTGGCATTCAGAGATCTCCAATTCTGGTTCCAGCGTTTAGACAGCCTTGTCTCTGTGTGCTGGTACTGCACAGACCCCCAACAAATCATGCCCATTCTCAACAGAGACCTTGTCTATTGCTCCTGTTATGTTCATATTTATATTCATTCCTACTTCTACCTCTTACCATCCCCCCAAATGCTCTGCTGTTAACTTATTACTCTCTTTTACTAACCCAGAAAGTAAAACTCAAATTTCACCCCTCTAAATTTAGCCCATACTATTTTTGCCACATCTCAACCCAAAGAGCAAATACACCTGCCTCCTGTGTGAGTTTTATAACTCTCTGTTTAATGGCCAAGAATCTTGTTTTTCCTACAGGAATGTCAAGTCTTCATGGGCCGACTCAGAATAGTTACCCTACACAGAATCTTGCACACCACTAATAGGTGCGATGGAAATTCTTACTGAATTGAAATAGGGGGAAATTAACACAGAATAGGAATGCTCATCCAAATCCAATAGGGTCTATTTTATTTTTTATTCTACCTTCAGTTTTTATTGGTTAAACTTGGATAATAAAAATGGCTGATGGGCATAAAGATAATAAGTCTTCATTAATCTAGGTGAGACCAGGGAAGAGCGGACATTTAGAAACTGGATGAACTCCCTGGGTGTTAACCCGCGTGTCAATCATTTATACAGGTAAGAACATTTGGGAACTCATCCCTAATGTGAGATGTAGAGACCGTGAAGAAAACAGGGTTCCAGTTCCACTATGGTGCACATTCTTTTCACAGAATGCATGAACCTGGATAAGGAGGTGGGGAGTGTCATAATGAGCTGCAGATGTTGGGTGTTCAGCTGAGAAACTTACCTCTGTGCACCAACCTTATGGTGTGTTTAGTAGAAGAATCATAACTCAGGAAGACAGATTTACTGTGTGTCAAAGCCTATGTTCTTCTCAGGATCAGGCAAAGCAATGAGGGCTAGGTTTGCAGTTAAGAGTCTCCTGTGCTGTTTGTTAAGCCTTGCTTATCTTCCTGGAGGCAGCGTGCATGTCTGCTGAAAGGGCATAGCTGGTCGCACCTGGGGACAGGACTCAGTTTCTCTGAGTCACACTTTTTTCACCTCTAAAGATGGAGTTACTCTTTTTTCTTCATTTTTTAAAAGTTTTGGTTTATTTATTTATTTATTTATTTATTTATTTATTTATTTATTTATTTTATATATGACAGCAGAATGCATTAGAATTCTTATTACATATATAGAGCACAATTTTTCATATCTCTGATTGTATACAAAGTATATTCCCACCAATTAGTCAACAGGGACTTTAATTAGTGTCTCCATACATGTACTTTGGAAAATAATGATCATCACATTCCACCATCATTAATTACCACATGCCCCCTCCCTTCCCTTCCCATCCCTCTGGCCAATCTAGAGTTCATCTATTCCTCCCATGCTCTTTCTCCCTATCCCACTATGAATCAGCCTCCTTATATCAATGAAAACATTCAGCATTTGTTTTTTTGGGATTGGCTAACTTCACTTAGCATTATCTTCTCCAACTCTATCCATTTACCTGCAGATTCCATGATTGTATTCTTTTATTGCTGAGTAATATCCCACTGTGTATATATGCCACATTTTAAAAATCCATTCATCTATTGAAGGGCATCTAGGTTGGCTCCACAGTTTAGCTATTGTGAATTGTGCTGCTATAAACATTGATGTGGCTGTGTCCCTGTAGTATGCTGTTTTTAAGTCCTTTGGGTATCACAGGATTATTGTGAATGTTCCTGGAGCTAAGATATAAGGAAGTACCTGGCCCATTGTAGGCCCTGAATAAAATGTTGGATATCTAAGCATTCTCCTTCTGTGTTTGTTTTATTCAGTGACTTGTCAGATGCCCTGGTCATCTTCCAGCTCTATGAAAAGATTAAAGTCCCTGTTGACTGGAACAGAGTAAACAAACCACCATACCCCAAACTGGGTGGCAACATGAAGAAGGTAAACAATGACTGTTCTGATATTCCTGTAGGCAGACAAAGTCATAAGTCTGCATACGCTCTTTGTGAATACTTTATCAGTATGCCAAACTTAGATAAGTAATGTTTATCCAGGGATTAAATTATACCACAGCAATCAGAAATTTGAATAGTTTTATTAAAGCAAGTCCATTATTTCAGTTGATGACTTATTTATAATTCTATGTTGGATGTCTTTAAATATTATCATGTAAAAATTCTAATTAAGATAATTAGAGCAAGCAGAGCCATAGGGTTTTCTTCCCCAGCAGGATCCTCATTCTAATTTTCTAAAAAATTAGAGCTTTGTACTGACAGCTTGACTAATACAAATAGTTTGTCTACTGTCAACACAGTGGGAATGTTATTTTGTAACAACAGGGTTGGCAGAAACATGTCTTACCATTTCTCCTCTTGATGACTTTTAATAAACCATGGGTAGCGGGCTGGGAATGTGGCTCAGGCGGTAGCACGCTCGCCTGGCATGCGTGCGGCCCGGGTTCGATCCTCAGCACCACATACCAACAAAGATGTTGTGTCCGCCAAGAACTAAGAAATAAATATTAAAAATTCTCTCTCTCTCTCTCTCTCTCTCTCTCTTAAAAATTCTCTCTCTCTCTCCTCTCTCTCCTCTCTCTCTCTCTCTCTCTCTCTCTCTCTCTCTCTCTCCTCTCTCACTCTGTCTTTAAAAAAATAAAAAATAAAAAAAAAATAAAATAAACCATGGGTAGCTACAAGAATATTTGCCCTACATGTCTGTCTACTATATGAACACGGGATAGAGAATCCAGATTTTCCAAGTCTGAATTTACCTATTTTAAAAATATTATGGCCAGGTGCAGTGGTACACGCCTGTAATCCCAGCAGTTCAGGAGGCTGAGGCAGGAGGATTTTTGAGTTCAAAGCCAGCCTCAGCAAAAGCAAGGCCCTAAGCAACTCAGTGAGACCCTGTCTCTAAATCAAATATAAAATAGGGCTGGGGATGTGACTCAGTGGCCAAGTGCCCCTGAGTTCAACCCCTGGTACCAAGAAATATATATATATATATATGGCCACAAAATGTTCATAATAATTAATTTTAGTTTTGCACTTAAAAGTATACTGCAAATATTTTTGGTGGAAATAAAGTGTTTCTAAATAAGAAAAGATTGAAAATTCTTTAACTCGTTTAGAATCCTAGAATTTTAGAACCACTCAAGACTTGAGGAATCATTGAGTCTGATCTTATTTATTTCATTTGTGTCTTTATTTTTCTTATTTTTATCTGGTGTTCATCATAATCAAGGTGATGATATTAAATATTTTCCTCCTTGCTCTTCAATAGCTTGAGAATTGTAATTATGCAGTGGAATTGGGGAAGAATCAAGCTAAGTTTTCTCTGGTTGGCATTGGTGGACAAGATCTCAATGAAGGAAACCGGACTCTAACGCTGGCCTTGGTTTGGCAGCTAATGAGAAGGTAATGTGACTCATGAGAATAACTTTTTATTGAACAGATTATTTACCTGGAAATTTACTAGGAAAGTTTTAGGACTGTGATTTAATTCAGTTTAAACTATGTTTTAGGCCAAGCATAAAAACCAAACAAGTATTTTTTATTTTCCTGAAATTTTTTTCTTTCTTCAGTTCAATCAGTTTTTGTTTCCAATGCTGTAAAAATCTGTTATTAGGTTCAAAAACATTTTAGGTTATTGTTTTGTCTTAGTGAGTCATAGAGTGGCTCTTTTTATGCCTAGTGATATTCTTTTCTCTGAAATTTACTTTTTCTAATATTAATAGAGCTACTACTACTTTCTCCTGATTCGATGTTAGCACGGCATATCTTTTTTAGTCCTTTTACTTTTTACTGGTTTGCACAAGTAACAGTCAATTACCCTTGAAGGGGATTTAAAAACAAGTGGAAAGTTAGTGTATTTACCTACACATTTACTATTTCTTATGTTCTTTCTTCCATTGTGTAGATCCAGATTTCCACCTAGTATATTTTCCTTCTATTTGAAGCTTTTCTAATAGCACTGGACTGCTGATGATAAATTCTTTCAAATTCTACATGTGAGAAAAAGTCTCAACTTTATTTTTATTTTTCAAAGATTTTTCTCTGAATGTAGAATCTAGGTTGATACGGTTTTCTTTTCCATACTTTTAAATAGTCTTCACTGTCTTCTTGCCTACAGGAAATCTCTTGTCCTTCTTATCTTTGTTCCTCTGTATGTAGCATGTCTTTTCTTTTCTGGCTACTTTTAAGATTTCTCCTTATTATAAGTTTTAAGCCATTTAATTATGATGTGTAATGTTCTTTCTTGTGCTTGAGGTTTGGTAAGTTTATTTGATCTGTGGGTTTAAACTTTCCATCAAATTTTGAAAAATTTTGGCTTTCATTTGTTGAAATACGTCTTTTGTATTCAGTAACCTTGTTTGGGGGGACTCCAAGTTCATGTATATTTACTTATTTGAAGTTGTCCCTGAACTTACTTCTCTTCAATTATGTCTTCCGTGTTTTATTTTTTCATTGCAGATAATATATATTCCTATGTCTTCACATTTAGTAATATCTCTCTCTCTTTCTCTCAACATTATTTCATATGCTTTTCATTGTGTATTAAGTGTTTAGGTCTGGCCTTTTTACTCTTACAAGTCTCTCTAATAGACAGTGTTAAAGTTCTCTAAGTTTATCTCTGTGAAATTTCTTTAATAGACATATTATTTAATAGAACTTTGGATACCTTTTAAGCTGAATATAAACTTGACTAATGTGAGAATGATGATCCTTGTTAAATAATTGTAAAATAGCATAAGATATATAAACTAGATAATAAGAAAAATAAACTTTTTGGTATGAAATCAGGAGTCTGGGAAGAATTTTAGATAACTGTGTAAGTATGAAACAGTTTATTTTTAAATGTTTCACTCTTTCCTGCTACACTGATAGCTCTGGACAGGCATAGTCTTACATCTTTCAACTAGAACCTATGTTAGCATGACTTGATTTATTTTTCTACTTGGAAGGAAGTCCCAGCAGCCATGGGTCAGATCACCTTCTGTCTAACAACGTCATGGCAAAGACAAGGTTTGTCATGTCCATAAGGTGCTTAAACTTTAGTCCCACTGTCCACAGGTCCTAGTATTTGTGAATGGTTCTCATTGTGATAGTGCCTTTGTTTCCAGATAATGTAAAATAATCAGCAGTGACCATAACAGGTTTCACTACCTAATTCACATTTGTTTTACCAAGTATAGGACTCTGCTACCCGTTTCAAAACAGGGTCTCCTTCATGATGGAGGGCAAATGTTATAAGGTCCCCCTTGCACAGAAAACTCTAGAGTTAAAGAAACTTCAACTGACTCTTCTATTTTACTGAATATTTCTAGATTATCTCTGAAAATTGCTAAGGGCCTTTCTCACCAGGATATGTCCAGAAACTATCTCTAAATTAGTTTTATTGTCTTTCACATGTGTTTTGATTTTTAATAAACTAGTTTTGGGTACTGATTGCTTTAAGCACCTAAGTGAAAGCCTTTTTAGGTGTAACATTTAAATTCACTCGGGGGTTACAATTCAAAATAATCTTTAATATTGTCTCTTTAATGATAAACTCTATTCTGTTTTAAAGTTCATGATATCTGAAAACCACTTTGTAATATGACCTTTGTTCTAAATTTTTATAAGAATGTGGCCCAAAGCCCTACTTTAGGGCTCATTTACATATATAATAAGGTCTAGTCTGTTGCTGTAGCCTTCACCTGGATAATAAGTCATAAGTCATATTTCTCAGGTGCATTTACTACATAAGAATTGTACATTTAAGAAAGGAAACTGAGAAGTTCATTCTTGTTGAAGGAAAAGAGTGATTGGCAATTATGAAAATAGAACCAGAAGGAATTTTTTTCTTTCTTGCTTTTCTTTTTTTTCCCCCTCTGCATGCCACATATTAACAGATCTGTTAAATTTACATCCAGTTCTAGCTGAAATTTATTTCATGGGATTGCACAGATGTGCTAATTTGGTCATTTATTTGGGCAACAAACGGCATGTCATTTCTTCCCCCTAAGAATGATTGAGAGAGATGTGCTTAAGCCTCCCTTTCCCCTTCAGCA
Organism: Ictidomys tridecemlineatus; assembly: GCF_052094955.1. Classification (NCBI taxonomy): domain Eukaryota; kingdom Metazoa; phylum Chordata; class Mammalia; order Rodentia; family Sciuridae; genus Ictidomys; species Ictidomys tridecemlineatus. Next base: position 160,072,001 of record NC_135482.1, on the reverse strand, counting down.
GCACAGAGACTGTTCTCAGATTGGACAGCTGGCAAATAGTGTGTATATAAATTTGGAAACAAAAACCTGTAACAGGCCACCGGCAGATGGCAATGATAGCGAGACCCAAGCCGAACTCCTCACAAACAGGCTGTGTGTGGCGAAGTCAGCATAGGTCCTTGACAAAACAAAACACGAGCTTGGTCCCTCTGTGCCAAATGTTAGATAAATAAAACAAATGTTGGAAGGCAGGAAATCAAGCAAGTAATAATCACACCCTCCCCGGCCCCTCCAATCCACACCTCATCAATCCTCTTTTGTTGAATGAGGAACTGGCTAGAGCTGGGCTCCTAATGCCCCTTCATTTTGATGAAAGGCTTTTCAGCACAGCACATTTTGCAAGCACCAGTGCTATTGAGATCTTGACTGTGGGGTTCCGTCTAATAGCACAGTTGCCCCCAGACACATTTGATAATCAAGGGTAATTATCTCACAAGGAAAAATCTAGGTAGACCCAGGCCAAATTTGTCTTGTCTTACACTTTGATTCTATGTTTAAATGAGTAATTGCTTAGTGGACTATCAAAGGTCAGTCGAGACTCCAGCCTAATTTTATGCTTTCTTCCCTTTGTTTTTATCATTGTACTTACAAGAGGCTATTGGAGGCCACCAAGTGGAGGGTGTTCTCATTTAGGCCCCTCCAGTAGTGACTCATCACAAGCTTCTTGGGTTTCAACTTGAGGACAGCAAGTAATCCTAGCCCTGAAGTCTTTCATGACTAATATGACCCCCTTCTGGAAGCCTGAACCTTGGGGTCTGCAAACCTATCCCTGGCACGATGCTGGGTTTTCTTACTTTTCCCAAAGTAGTAGATTTAGGGATTCTGCCCTCTCCATGGAATTTTAAGTGCTTGAAGCATCTTCTTAATAAATGTCACCTTAATAAATGTCTCCTCTAAAAGAACACCAGTTCTAAAAACAATATGTATCGAAAGCAACTCTTACCTTTGGGCTGCGGGTTGCTTTCCATCAATGTGTGGCTGACATTTCTACTTATCTGGTATAAGAAATTCTTTTGTATTTGTCTTTTGTTTCAGGGACTTCTCTAACATCGAGTCATTTCTTACACATGTCACATGCTTCACTTCCTTTTTCTTTCTTCACCTTTCTTCTCCTCTGCTTGCTCTTCCTGCCCAGAGCAACAGACAGTGCTTAGAAGGAGGTATTTCCTTTGTAGTTCATTCTAACAACCATACATTTACATTTTAAATTATTCTAAAAGGAACTAATGTTATTACATATTCTGTTTGTTTTTTTTTTCCTACAAGGGAATGGTATTTAGAGGATCTCTTATGATATAACTAGAAAGAAAATTTCACCCTGTTGAACTCTTTAGCCACTTCTCTCCAGAAATCATGCTTGATTTTATTCAGGTACACACTGAATATCCTTGAAGAAATTGGTGGTGGGCAGAAGGTCAATGATGACATTATTGTCAGCTGGGTGAATGAAACACTGAAGGAAGCCGGGAAAAGTACATCCATCTCTAGTTTCAAGGTAAAATTTTCATCTTCCGTTAGAGGCCACCTGAGACCTAGGCTTATCTCTATTGTTTTCACTGTATATTAAATGACCTTCAATGTTAAGGATTTGAGGCTTCCCCTCCCATTCCACTTTTTCTTAAATGACCCATTATTGTTTTAATGTTCATTGCCCATTGCACTGACAAATTTCTCCTTACTTTCTCCCATAATAATTAATTATTAAAAGCAGTCATTTTTCACACATCATTTTAGGTCTTGTTCTTTCAAAGTAACATAAAGTATGATAATATTTTTTAAAAATGTGCCTACTTTCATGACATACTTTCATGTAGTGATGAAATATAAAATGCTAAAAGATCTCCCATGTGATGGTTTTTTAAAAAAATTGTGTATTTATATACAAATCCTATTTTTATTATGATAGAATTATATTTTATTAAATTTTTTAACTCATGATTCATACATAAGCAGGGTTGTTCCCCAAGGGACCTGCTCACTTGATCCATATTAACTATATTCTTCTACTTTAAAGGTCAGGATTGAAGGGAGGGAGCCCTTCAGAGTTGTATTGACAGAGCCTGGGAAGTGGTTCATTGTGATATCAATCCTCTGCTCCAAAATTTTTTAAAAAAATGGAAGTCTCTTCTCACCAGGAAGGGTGGAGAGAGATCTGGGTAGGGCTGTCCCAGGAGCATCCATCTGCTCTGAGCTCAGATAATGGCCACCCTGCCCCACCTCAAGCTCCCTGCTCAGTCTGGATTGCTGAGCAGAGCTGGGAGTGGAGGATGGGCACTGAAGTGAGCAGATCCTTCAAGAAACAGAATTGGAAGGCAACTAGAGAAAGCAGAGGCAAAGAAGTGCAGGGAGCTCTGTTCATCAGTTCATTAGTGTACTCCTCATTTTATGGGTGAGGAAAACTGAAGCCCAGGTGACTTTCCAAGGTCAGAACAAATAACTGCAAGTGATGATCCTCAGTGAGGGGAAAGCACCTTTTACCTGTTGGGTGAAGTCTAGGACAGAGCATATTCACAGGTCACTTAATCCTCAGTCTGAGTGACCAGTCATGGAGACAGAGGTGTTTCTCCTTGTAAAACACTCAACACTCCAGCCTATTAATTAATTACTGTGGCTTCCGGTGTGTTCCTGACAGGGTGAGGCTTGGTAAGCCATTGGGCTCACTCTTAGGAGTGTTTGATAATTTTTCTTTAATAATTCTCTGATCTGATTTTCTCCTGTCTTCTCACTAAGTCATTAAAGAACTGATTAGGTTAACAGGGCTACACAGTGTACCAAAAGGAAATGCTAAATTAGCCCCACATTCCTTTTAAGTGAAACCCTTAAGAAAATACCCAACCCACTCCCCTCCTACCCCATACTGGGGTTTAACTCGGGGCAATCTATCACTGAGATATACCCCCAGTCCTTTTTATTTTATTTTATTTTTATATTGAGACAGGATCTCACTAAGTTGCTGAGGCTGATTTCAAACTTGAGATCCTCCTGCCTCAGTCTCCCAAGCTACTGGTATTATAGGCAAGCACCACTGTGAAGAGAGCCAACTCCCCACTCTTGGTTAACCACAGTGGAAATAATCCCAGTCCTTTGTCATCTACCAGTTATAACTATTACTCTGCAGGTCAGCACCTCCCAAAAATGTGAACAGAAAGAAGAAGGAGAGAAGAAGGAGAGACCCAAATCTCTCCATTTTGCTTTCCTTTGTGCTTCTTCACCAAAAAGTTTTGGGGAGATAGAGGCAAAGGCTGATGTTGGAAATTAGATTGTGAGTCTGTCTTGACTTAAATTCTGCAATGGTTCTTTTATTATCCATGCATGAGTAATAATGGGTTCATTATAGTTGTTAAAAAATGTTATTCTACCTTTTCTTGAAGGTCAAAGCTAGAGAACTAGCATCTTTCAGTGTCCTGTGTCCTTCTTTTTTTTTTTTTTAAAGAGAGAGTGAGAGACAGAGATAGAGATAGAGAGAAATTTTTTTAATCTTTATTTTTTAGTTTTCGGCGGGCACAACATCTTTGTATGTGGTGCTGAGGATCGAACCCGGGCCGCACGCATGCCAGGCGAGCGCGCTACCGCTTGAGCCACATCCCCAGCCCCCTGTGTCCTTCTTATTTAGAAATTGTTTGGATTCAGCCCCTTGAAGTAAGAGGTACTTGGCCTTCACCATGCTTAGATGTGACACTCAGCTGCACTCATGGGTCCCCTGGTCTGTGGTCCCTATTACAGCAGGAGAGCAGAGTACATTTGGTGTAGATCTCTGTGTGCTCACATCTGAGGTTCATTCACAGCTCTAGGCACAAACATCAAAATGTTTACAGTGCCAAAGAGCCCAAGATTTTAAGCCAGAATTTTAGATTTGAATCCCAACTCTACCATTTCCCAGCAAGTCACTTAGCCTCAAAAAACTCCTTTACTTATTTGTGAATTAAGATTAAGTGGGAAGACTGGGGATGTAGCTCAGTTAGTAGAGCATGTGCTTAGCATGTGTGAGGCCTTGGGTTCCTTCCCTAGTACCAAAAAAAAAAAAAGCTAAAAAGATAAAATATGAATATTAAACTTTCTCACCATAAAATGATAACTCTGAAATGTAATCCATTTATTAGTTAGCTAAAGTTTAATCATTCCACAGTATGTGTGTGTGTGTGTATATATATATATATATACTTCTAAACCTATGGTGTACACAATAAATGCATAAAATTTAACATGTCAATTAAAAAATTTTAACTTGATAAAGGAAAGGAGGAGGGAAGGATAGGATAGAATAATATAAAGAACCAATCAAATATAAATTAATAGACAAGTTAAAGGAAGTCAAGGAGTGTAGAGGAAGGAGAAGGGGAGAGGGGAAGGAGGATGGGAGGCAAAAGAGAAGGTGGAGTTTGAGCCAAATAAAAGAACAGACTAGATGCCGACATCCTTCTAAGACCTTGGTAACAATTAGTTAGTGAAAAGGCACCAAAAGATATTAGTCACCCTCATTGCTGTCTTCGTCTCCCTGGCAACAATAGCTCTTTTTCCCTGAAGTCTCCAGGAGAGGAGCCTCCACTGGCGCTCCTGTCCACCTGCACCCTCGCCAGGATTCCTGCCACTCTTCTGAGATGTCCCACATGAAGCAGGGTTTTCTGGTGTCTTTAGTGTCTTCTTTTTGACAGTTTCTTTTAAAAAATTATTCCTTCCTCCACTGAAAGCCGTAGTTCAGAGACATGTTTCCACCTTGTGCTCCTCTCTACTCTGCTAACTTCCTTCCATTCCTTATTTGGGAATGACGCCTGCTGTTGGCAGACAGTGGGTTTTCTGAGAAGTTACTAATGCCTCTGCAGAAGCTACAGAGGGTTGGAAATACTGGGTAGAGTGCGGTGGCACCTCCCTGAGCAGGGTGTATATAGTTCATATTTGAGAAGAAAGAACCACTCACTTGACCCAAATGGAAGTCACTTTGGTACGCAAGGATTTTGATAAAACCCTCCCTTTCTCTCTCTGTAGGACCCGAAGATTAGTACAAGTCTTCCTGTTCTGGATCTCATCGATGCCATTCAACCAGGTTCAATTAATTATGACCTCCTGAAAACGGAAAACCTGAATGATGAAGAGAAACTCAACAACGCGAAGTACGTAAATAACCTGAGATCAGGAGGGTAGGATCCAAGGGAGAGCTAGAGAGTTGTAAAGTCTAATTCTTGTGCCTTTGTGCAAATAACATTATTTGCACTATTCATGCTTTTTCTTCTCATGATTTATTTTCGTCTCATCATTATTATTTTAGATATGGTGCAATAGAAGCTTAAGACTTCCCATATTAGAATGGGAACTAGACAAAAAACAATTTCTTATAATGAAGAAGCAAGTCTATGGTTTTATAATCCAATTTTCTAATTTTAATTTATAGCAGATTTCACACATAAAGTCTATGCTTGGCAAGCTCCAAATGCAAACATCCCATTCATGAGTATCCATGGATATGTATAGGCAGGGGTCAAGTTCAAGACCAGAGACTTCATCAGCTGATGAACAGCTTCCATATGCTTTACCATTTAGGCCACCTGCCAAATGATTTCTCTAGAATGAGGATCAGCAGACTATGGTCTCTGAGCCAGATGTGGACTGATGTCTGCATTACTAAATAAAGTTTTATTGGAACACAGTTCACTTGTTTACATACTGTCTATAACTTCTTGTCTGCTATGCTGGCAGGCTGGAGTAGTTGCCACAAAGCCTGCAACTCTGCACTCTCTGCTCTAGAGAGCTGCCTTTTTCAAAGCAGGTCATAATAGTTTCCCAGGGCTGTCAGGACAAAGTACCACACAAACTGCATGGCTTAAAACAACAGAAGTCTATTCTTTCACAGGTGTAGAAACTAGAAGTCTGTAATCTGCAGAAGCTACAGAGGGTTTGAAATACTGGGTAGAATGCTGTTGCACCCCCCTGAACCACCCACTTCTCTTGACCCAAATGGAGGTCACTTTGATACTCAAGGGTTTTGATAAAATCCTCCCTTTCTCTCTCAGCATGGCTGGTTGCTACTAAGGGTTCTGAGGGAGATTGCCTGTCCTGTACCTCTTTCCTAGCTTCTGGTAATGGCCAGCAATCCCTGGTGTTCCCTGGTTTGTAGACTATAACCAGCCTCTGCCTCCATCTTCACTGTGGGTCTCTAACTTCACATGGCTGTCTGCACTCTCTGTGTGTCTGTATCTCTTCTTATAAGGACCCTCACCATATTGGATTAGGGGCCCCACCAGCATGACCTCATCTTAACTAATGACATTTGCAAAAATGACATCCTATTTGCAAGTAAAGTCATAGGAGGAAGTACTGGAATCTAGGACTTCAATCTATATTTTGGTGGGAAGGGACATGGTTGAACCTATAACATGGGTCTGGAATTCGGAAGTGTCTAGTGCTTTGTAATTTCACTAGTGCCCTCTCTCTATTCCCAATTGGGGAAAGTAGGGACCTGTTCTAGAATGATGAACATGGAGAGAAGACTAATAATTAAACTACAATTGCAATAGAGTGGGATGGATAGTGTAGAAGGTGGATTATGGAATACCATGGAGGGAACAGGAAAGGACTGAAACTCTTTAGAACAAACAACATCTAAGCTGAGCAAATAAGAAGGAGATAGAAAATAGGAGGAGATAGAATATTCTAGATGAAAGAACACATGCAAAAACTCAGAAATTTAAAAAAAAAAGTAAAAAGCTTTTGAGACCAGATGGTCAAGGGGGAAATTTGATTAGGTTAAGAAATTTGCCAAGGTCATTCCATTTTTGAGCTGTGCTGCTGAGATTCATGCCCAGACTCCTAAGCATTCTATGAAAGGACAAAATATGAAATCATATTGTGTAGTTTGGAAGGAACTACACAAAATTCTAAGAATGATTGTTATTGTGGCAAGTTTGTATGTTTTTTGAAGCTCATTTATGGATTTTGAAGCAATTTTCCCTGAACATTTTATAATGAAAAATTAATTTTACTTCATTAATAATCAATATAGAAGAAATTATTCTGAGGTGGACAAGGAGGAAAAAAATGGGACTATTCCTGCCCAGTGCTCTAAATTTGATCAATAAAGTAAGAATAAAGTTTTTTTAGGTGAGAAGGAGGGAGGGGTCGGAAAAAAAATCTCTTTGAGTAGCCATAGTAAGAGGTTATTAGAGAATAAACGAGATGAATAAAAGAACTGTCAACGAGTAGTGTGGGCACATTTGAAAACAGATTACAACTAATAAAATTATCTTTATAAGACTGTAAATAAAGCAAAAATATTCTAATGCACCTGGGGATAATTTTATGTGGAAAAATATAGAGTATAAAACTCTGGCTATTCTATAGTACCATAAATGCATACATCTATATATGGATAAGAATTGGAATGGGGAAAGGAATTAAAAGCACTGGCGTATCAGGTTGAGGAGACTGTCCAAGGATTCCATAGCTGAGCTCTGTCCTCAGGGGTCCCCTTCATACCTTGCTGCTCTGATCTTCATCTGTCCTCTTTCCTCTCTTTTAGGTATGCCATCTCTATGGCCCGAAAAATTGGAGCAAGAGTGTATGCCCTTCCAGAAGACCTGGTTGAAGTGAACCCCAAGATGGTCATGACAGTGTTCGCTTGCCTCATGGGGAAGGGGATGAAAAGAGTGTAAGACCAGTGAGTGGGACAGGAAGGTGGCCCACTCAGTCCAGAGGGCCCAGCACAGGGTGCTCTCAGAATGCACAAGGACCATTCAAGCTATTCAGAGTTTTCACCTTGGTGATAATGCACAAGATTCCAAAATGTGCATATTTGTACAGCCAAGTAGCCTCTCCTATATTTAATAACAACACAGAAAAGCTTCTTTTATTTTTTATTTTTATTTTTGCAGGAAATCCAATCTCTTGACTTTTTTTTTTCAATACTTGGTTTTTTTCTGCTTTAAAAATCTAGAGAAAACCAAAAGAAGTTGTTTTCCCGGCATCCTTCCTGCTTTTGCCCTTAGTCAAGAATAGAAACTGCAATGTTCTTCATTTTGACCTAGTCTTTCAAACCTGTTTAATGTGGCTGCCTTTTTCTTTGTTCAAGACGAAGACCTCAAAGGCAAAATATCAAAACCTGTCCTAATAGAGGCCATTTGATCTGTTATAAGCCTCTTTCTGTCCCCTTCTCCTACCTTATCTCCCTGTGACTTTGCTCCATCTGTCACCCCTCCACCCCAAACTGTGCCTGTTCCATGGCCCACTTGCCCTGCCATCCTTGTCTCTGGGCCACTTGGAGCCTCTGACAAATCACTCATGCTGTTCTCTCAAGAGTCTCTGATAGCCTGCAGAAATAAGCCTTACCACTAGAGCCTTTCCTCAGAACTAGGGAAATATCAAATGTCACTTGTTTTTGTTTTGGACAGTATAAAAACTCTATTTCAAATGCTAGGATTTAGACTCTGTCTAGATCTGACATCTTGAACACTGTGCCCTCAGGTAGATTCCTAACTCTGGCAGAAGGTTGGATCCAAAGAAGTTGTAGTAGACAAGAAAACCACCAGGGGACAGAGCGGAGCTATCACTAAGCATTTCTCCTCTAGGGCACTGCCTTTCCATATACTCAGCCCAGCTTGTTAGATGGATTGTTACTGTGGTATGGCTAAATATCTGGTCACATTTGGAAGCAGTCCTGCTTGGCTTTCATTTGCTCTTAGATATCAGCATATCTGATTGCTGCCAAGCCTTATTAGAAATGTTTACTTTTTTTTTTTTTTTGGTACTACAAAAGCTTTTTGCCACCCCTAAACCCCCAGGGGCAACATGTGCCAATTAATAGCATCCGTGCCCCACATATGCATACACCTAGGCAGATGTCAGAGATAAGGACCGCCCAAGTTGCTTTACGAAGAGCTAATTTACTGGACATTTAAAGAATTCCCAAACAGAATTAGAAGAACTGTATGAATTTGAACAGCTCTAATAAATTAAGCAATTTCCATGAAAACCTACTGTTAAAAAGCAACAGGACATTGTCAACCAACACTAGACACCCTCTGTCATGATAAAAGGGCTCATTAATGAGGAGTCTTCTTTAGGGGTGGAAGTAAAGGAACCTAAGCCATTTTTCAAAGCAATTGAAATGCATCGCCCTGGATCCATTCCTTGGCAGTGGGCTCAGGAAGCCAATATATGGCTTCTTTTAGCTCATCACCAGTATTTCTGCTGCATCTGAATGCAAAGTGGTTGGCTTTGACTTTAGTCTGAACTTCATATAGCCTTGGATGATTTTCCCCCATCTGCCTCCAGGAAGGAAGAATGTTACTGCCTTAATGGAAATCATGAAGATAAAATAATGCTCAAGATATTTCCAAATAAAATGTTCCCAATATTGGGTGTCTCTGGCTATTTCATATTGAGAGTTTAATCATGGTGCACTGTAACTTATTAATTCATTTGCACAGCCAACATGCATTGAGTGCCTAGAATGTGTGAGACACTGTGTGAGGTTTTAGGAATAGTCCTTTAAATGAGACAGGCATTGCACTCAGCTGATCAGGAACAACAGATGTTACCCAGTTAAAATGACAGGTGTGATAATTGGTAAAGATGGGCAAGGTGAGATTTGACCTTATGGCAGGAAACTAGGAGTGTAAATAGAAATGTTTTAGCAGAAAACTGAATAAGTTGCAGTTGGCAAAGTGAAGAAAGTTGAGGTATACATTCTCAGAAGCACATCGAACCCAATCATGAAGATCAGACTTGGGGGTGATTCAAAATGACTTGTAGAGTGAACTGAAAAGGAATCTTTTGGCTTGACAGTGCCTGGATCTCTTCTCCCTCTTGACTAAGCTGCAGGGATGCTGAGGAATTCTGCTGCAGCCAGCTCCCTCTAGGCCAGACTCCTGAAACAGAATGTGTCATCAATGAGGCATGGCCACACCTTGACCTGTGGAAGATCCACCCTGCTATACAGTGAAAGGGAAGCTGGCTTTTGGCATCTAAGCTCTATGGCTCACCAGCAGCTTCTCTTTGAGGGTGATTCTTTCCTGGCCTGAAATTCCTGCATTTTTTCTACTAAGGATACAGCTGCCTTCCCTGAGCTTCAAGAGGCTACAAATATTAAGTGTTATTTGGTATCAGACTGTACTAATATGGCTCATAAACAAGTTATCCTGTTCTTGTTCATAAACGGAACAAGTACAGGATAACAGAATAAGTACCATCAAAGAGAGCAGTGACTATCTCAGGAGACTAAAGGAAGACAGCATCCTGAGCACGATGATTTTTCTAAATGAAAAAGCTTATTGTTACCTTTTAAGTGATCAATTCAAATGTAAGAAACTAAAATGGCACCAAAGGGTCTGCAGAGGAAAGTAGATCACTCTTCTGCTCCTCGGCTTTGAAACTGGTTCAACTCACTGAAACCAACTGTTGTCAAACCATTGTGCATTTGAAATTCGCATAATGGTGGTATTTACACCACAGAATTTATCCAGCTCTTCGTATAGGGCTTTTGATCCCAAAAGAGTTAGTCCATCAATTGCCCAATGCCTTTGTCCCAGTCCTCTAGTTCCCTGTCCCAAACATCAACCTCTGTTAACAATTTCTTTTGTAATATTCTAGGAATATTTTGTGTACATATCACATACCACACCCATGTTCTCACAACATACACCTTTTTAAAATTACAAACATTAATGTATAACACACATCATTCTGTATCTCACTTTTTTTCACTTATCTTAGAGGTCATTCTATATCTGTATACATATACCTGCCTCAACTTTTCAGCAAGTGTGTAGCATTCAATTGTATGGAGGGGCTGAACTCAATCTAACTAGCATCCTCTAAAGGAATGTTTGGGTTGTTTCAATCTTTTTGTTATAACAAGTAAGGCCACAATGAATAATATTACACCCACTTCTTGAGCATAGAATGTTAATTTTCACTGAACAGGTACTTATCAAGTTCCCACCCCAGCAAGAAACATGGGTGGTAGTAAAACAAAGATTTTTTTTAAGTTTCCTCAAATTATTTTGCGAAGAATAGTAATCTGGGACAGATACATGAGCTGATTCCAACTTCTCCATTTTATATCTAAAAAAAATATTAATCCAGCAAGAGAATGCGCATTAATGTGTACACGCAGTCATAATAAAAAGCAGAAGGTGATAAATGCAATTGCAAATTCTTTAATGAAACATTTTGGAAGCTCAGGGGAACAAAGTCAATTCTGAATAAATGTCTGTGGACGTACTCAGGCTTGATGAATGAGAAGTGTGCAGGAACCACACTGTACATATGTTGATATCCCCTACAGAGCCAAGTATATTTCTATGTTTTTAAAAAGAGCTCAGTAACTATTTAGAAATTGATTTATGTTAATCATAAACAAATGTTTCCCAATGCCAAGAGACATTGCACAGAGAAAAGTAACTGTGGGAAAGGCTGTGGATTAGACTCACCTGGAGAGTTTTTAGAATAGATTGGATTACTGTCTGCCTGGAAATTATGACATTAGAGCCTGGTGAAGCAATGCATTGGATTAGGTGACCTTGTCAAGTCTCAGTCAACCTGGTGATTTTATCCGCTTGGAAAGTACCACACCCCCACACACATCTAGTCTGTCCCTGGCAGCACAAATATGGTTCTATGGTACAGAATGTGCAAACTCAGCCCAGCCCGCCTCAGACTGAGGTTTAGTTGCATGAGAGACATGTCCATAAGTCCCCACCTTCTTTACAGTTAGAATACCCATTGTCACTGACCTTTGTTCTTTTCCCAATCCAGCATACCAAGGGGCTTGGAGTCAAGGCCAGTAGTACACTCTTGGTCAATTTGACATTTATCCTAGCACAGCCCCGCCAGTCTCACAATCCAGAAAGCACATCCAATGCTCAGAACAAGCATCATCAGTGTGGACTGATCCTCTTGTGAAATCTCATCATTTTGACAGTTTCCTAATACAATTCCTGTAACTAAACACTTAGCTGCTGTTTCTGAAGACAGATTTTACCAAATGAGTCAGTGAATGAATGACAAAAAAAAATTTGTAAATTTTTGTATGTCTAAAGTTCACATATATGTAATTACCCATCTTACGTCAGGCACAAAAAACAAATAATCTATTTAACATCATTGTCTCATCATTAATGACTCAGAGACAGGTTGGCAAAAAGAGTGGCAATGTTTATGTTATCTGACATGTAAAAATTGGGAAGTTCCATTTAAACAGTGTTTTGGTTAATAGAGTTACCATATATTACTTTTGGAATAGACATCTTTAGAGGATAAGAATGCAGGCAAATATTTAATTCTAAGGGTATATGGGATCTAATACAAAATTTGATAATTTAATAGGCATTTCTGGATTCTACTAGAATATAGGTTTTCTGTTATGAGTCCCATTTATTCAATCCTCATTTCTCCAAATGTGACACTTGATCAGGGGCATCTGGAAGCTGGTTAGAAATGCAGAATCTCTGCCCTCAACCTAGACTTATGAACCAGAATTTGCAATTTTATAAGATCCCCAGTTGATTCATGCTTTGGTTTGAATGTTTGTCATGCAGGATTCGTGTGTTGGGAACTTAATTCAGAAGGCCACATGTTAAAGCAATTTGGGGATGAGATCTTTGGGAAATGATCTTTGGGAGACTTTATGAATGGATTAATATGTCCATGGATGAATGGATTCATGGCTTATTGTGGGGGTGGCTTTGTATTAAAAGAGAGCTCTCTCTGGCATGCCTGCTCTGTCTCACCATGTGAAGTCCTGCATCACCTCAGGACTCTGCAAGAAATCCCTCACCAGGTGCAGCCCCTTAACCTTGAATTTCCCAGCCCTCCAGAACTCCAAGAAATAAATTTCTTCATAAATACGAAGGCTGTGACATTCAAGGATAGCAACAGAAATGTACTAAGAATTCACATGAGTATAAAGTCTGAGGAACACTGTCTCCTTAAAAGATCTATAGTTGTTAGAAGACTAAATTACCCAGCTTCAAATTAGAATCTCCCAATTACATTGAACTTGAGGGATTAAAATACGTTCCATGAACATTTTCCCATCATTATTCATTTGAGATAGCCAGAGTATCCCTCGCTCCAGATACCTTCCCTATCACCCAAGTCTGCCAGTTGATGTTCCCTCCCTCTTAGTCCTTCTCTTTCTGTGGCACCCTCTCCTTGGCACAGGTCCAAAGAGCTGTATCTTCTGATTCTAATGAGTACATTTAAGGCAACTCTTGGCATGACCTTCTCCTGGTGATGGCTTGGGACTGCCTCTTTAATAATCTAACTCAGATTATTAAGACTTTATCCCTCATGCCTTGCCTTTGGTCCTTCCACCACCCACATCAAACCTACCAGCTTTTCTTCCACCATCTCTGGAGCAATCTCTATGACTTCCAGTGACAGCAAGGTGACTTAGTAAAGCAAACTGTCCCAAGGATTTACAGTGCTATTCTTTTCTCCCCCACAACATGTACTTTGCTATAAATTTCTGGAGTTGAAACTTTGTCATTATTATCTCTGCTGAATCCCTAATGGCAAAAAGAGAGAGGAATGTGTCTACCAGGTAGAGTGACTATCTCATACAAAGGTTTTGAGGATGGAAGGAACTTGATATCTTTGAGAACTAAAAAAAAAAAAAAAAAAAAAACAAAAACAACAACAACAACAAAAACCAGTATGGCTGATATGGATAGAGAGCTGTCCTATCACAAGAAAGAGATGGGCAAGCAAAAGGCTTGGGAGTGATTCTGAGACTTTAGGGTGCCTAAGAATCACCTCAGAAGCTTGTCACAACAAATGTTCCAGATCCCACCTGGAGATTCAGTGCCTGTAGGATTGGTAAGTGTAGAATCTACGTTTGGAGATTCTGTAGCCCATGACTCACAGACCACTCTTGGAAAAGGACTGGCCCAGCTGTTCTCAAACTTGGCTGCATGGTGCAGTCATCTCAGGAGCCTTAGAAAGACTGATACCTATACTTACCACCACCACCACCTTGAAATTCTTTACAGTTGATCTGATGTGTAGACATGGAAGCTACTTTAATTTAAAGATACCCAGAGACTCTTAATATATAGTCACGTTTGAGTACTGGTCTATAGCAAGGGGTA